>NC_134362.1:138163030-138463030 GCF_048569485.1 Anomaloglossus baeobatrachus | reverse complement strand
GCTATACTGTCAAGCTGCCAGCAGGGGGAGCTGGAGTCCTGCAGGGAAAGACAGTACACGGAGCTGAATGAGCAAGGAAGTGAACTCCCAGTGTGTGCTAATGAAGTGTCTGCCAGCATTGGCCGGACAGCTCAAGCTGTGGAGCATGTGGGGGATGGTCAGACGGGTCCGGGTCATAAACAGTACGGGCAGCAGGAAGACCGGAGGAGCTCGCAGAGGAGGAGTCGAGATCAGGCCGAGGTCAGTACAAGAGGAAACAACTGAGTGGGTAGGTAGGAGAGGGGGGAACAACTGGGGCTATTGTGGGAAGGAAGGAGGTGGGACAGAGGTATGGCAGAACGACTAGGGGACAAAACACAGACAGAGGCTTAGGGCACAGAGAGGGAACGGATCAGGATCACACTTACAGGGACCAGCAGTCACAGGCAAAGCAGCGCTAAGCTTATAGCCGGCGCTGGTTCACCGGAGATAACAGTATTTAAAGCATCCCAGCTCCGGAAGTGAGTCCTGGGAGAAGGCTCCACCGCCTAGGCATGTGGACGGGGAGGGGAAACTGTGACAGGAAGCATCTTGCTAAATTTACTCTTGTACCATGGATCTAACAGAGTGGCAATCCAGTAGTCAACACTATTTCTAATCCAAACAATACAAGTCCATGTTGGGTTCATGGTATGGTAATGCTCAAGCTTGCCTCCTCCATTTCTCCCATCAACCACGGACAACAGCAACGGGATCAATATATTCTTCATCACCTGAGTCTTCTGCACCCATCAACTATTCCTCCTCCATTTGTTCCTCAACTCCTGCCCCTTCACAACCATTTTTGTCTGTTACCATGAGCCCTCCTCCATCGATAGACTCCACCCTTTCGTGACACCCGCCAGTGCGACGACTGTCCGGATCTTACAGAAAATGGTATCCCTTCCTCATCCTCCTCTGCTTCATCCTCTTCCTCTTGGACCACCACCTCCTCCTGCAGTCAATTCAAAGTGTGGTCCAACATAATGTCTGCAATAGTGATGGTGATGATGGCATCTTCAGCACTAACCATCTTTGTAGCCATTTTGAAACTGTGCAGGAGGGTGCAGAGGTCATTCATCTTTACCTACTCAGCAATCGTGATTTGCCCCACATCTGGACTGTGGTGTCCCAGGCTATGTGTTATGACACAGTGCACTAGGGCATGCTCCTGCTGCCACATTGACTGCAACATGTGCAGAGTGGAATTCCACCATCTCGGCACATTGCATATCAACTGATTAACTGGTAGGCCGAAAGACTTTTGCAGGGATGCAAGTTAATTAGCTGTGGAGTCTAAACAGTGGAAGTGAGCACACAGCAACCATGCCTTCAGCAGCAGCACATCCAGGCCAGGATAGTGACCTAGAAATTGCTGTACAACTAGGTTGAGGATGTGAACCATGCACGCACGTGTGATGTCGCCAAGGCGAAGGGCCGCTACCAGGTTATCGCACAAACGCGCCTTCCCTGGCCTCAGGTTCAATGGAGACAGGCATTGATCAAACGCAGCCTGGATAGTGGTCCACAACTCTGCAGCTGTGTGACTGTATTCTCCAATGCATATTAATTTCATCACTGTCTGATTGTGCTGAGCCATGACTGAGCTGTACGGAGGTGGGGGGGATTCTCTCTACTGTGCTGAAATGCGTGTTACATTAAAGGAAAGGTTGCGGGCGAAGGTGGAGGCCCTAGAGGAGGTGGAGGAAGCAGAAGCAGTGTGGGAAGTGGTAGATACAGATGTTTGTGTGGTGCCCCTGAGGCTTCCGTCGCCACAGAGACATTGCACCCCAGCCTGAAGTGTGATGTCCCATCCTGGGTAAGGACAAGGGTAAACGCCGGTTCACAGGCAAATTCACACTACACCTATTGTTAGGCATATATTGGGACCGGAGATAGTGACAGCTACCCCCAGGCTGCATGCTGGGGGGGCCGTAAGACCCATCTCTTCTCCCATAGGGTGGGGCCTAGCAACAGGGAAAGTGGGAGGAGCCAACAGAAAGTAAGTGTAGGAGCAGGAAGTTCAAAGTCAGTGAAGTGCAGAGAGATGGAGGAGTCAGTTTAGTAAGTGAGTCTAGAGCAGTGAAGTCGAGGAGTCGGTTGAGGAGTGAGCTGGAGAGAGGAGGAGAGAGCAAGGTAGATACCTCAGCAGAAAGAAGAGAAAGTGACTGAAAGTGAAGCTTCCTGGTGGAGACCCTGGGGCCCAGCTAGGCCCAGGTGACACCACAGATAGTGAAGAAAGGATTCCACGGCCACGGAAGGCTTTCAAGCTCGTGGCCTGTTCCACCAAATCATCAGGTGGAGGGATCAGGCTGCATCCAGGGACGGTCCCTAGAAACTAAAAGAAGAAAGACATTCCAAAAGTAAACACCGAGGCCCAGGGTGGTTGCAAGCGCTCCGGGCCACCACCCGCCGTAGATTCCCTGGGAAGAGGGCAAGATTCCAGCCAGGCAAACCTTCTTGACCAGAACCTATGGTGGAGGCCGAGACAAGTTTATCTATAAAGGTCAAGGCTTTGAAGACAGTCGAGGAAGGAGACACAAACAGGGGTGCACTGGCATTTTACCTTAAGAATTACCCCGGATCGGCGGAGGTCCCTGACAGTGAATTTCAGCACTCCAAAGGCACCAGTGTGCTGCAGCCCTGGAACAGTGAGTAAACATCTTGAAACTGCATCCCCTGGTGTTGCCTTCTTTATTTCACCCTGCACTGCAGCATTTCTAAAACACCATAGACTTTAATAAGCACCAACAGCTGCCCCGGGGTATCCCTCCACCTGTGGGGAGCAGAACCATCCCAGCTGCTAATCCATCAGCCCCGGAGGTCTTATCCAGCAGCGGCGGCTCCATAGCCGTAAACCACAGGTGGCGTCACGAATATTTTCACAAACTTTATTATAAGTTACTACCCCCACAACTGCCATATTAGTTGACCCCGCCAGGGTCACGGAGTCGGGCCCCGCCACCGCTGACTACCCTCGGACTAGTCCGGCCCGACACCGGGTGTCCCAAAGCCCTGGGGTGGGCGAGTCATTTGTCCCACAAGCCTTGGTGATTTCAAGACTTAGGAAGCAGCCCCTTCCCTGCCTGCTCCTGCCACCACCAGACTAACCCAGTGCCCAGTCAGTGAGATGTACCACCTTTGGCCATACTTGCTTGTCCAGGTGTCAGTGGTGAAATGTACCCTGGGAGACACAAAGTTTTTCAAGGAAAATGTAATGTTGTCTGTGACATGATGGTGTAGTGCAAGCGCAGCTTTATTAGAAGTAAAGGTGACTGGGCAACTAGTACTGGGGAACTGCAAAATCCATCAGTTCTCATACACCCTCTGTATCCAACAAGTGGAAAGGCAGCATTTCTGTGACCATCAGATTGGATATGTTGAAGTTCAAGCTCTTAGCTTTGCCATGTTCAGGAGGAAATAATATTTTCCATGACCACAACTGTGGGATTAAGGGCTGACTGGTGTGCTGAGAGAGGGCAGAGTAGCTTGTACATGACAAACTGGTGGACTGCGAGGGAGATGCAGGCAGAGATGTTATGATGGATTGCGAAACATGTGGTGTGCTTGGTCTGTGAGATTGGTCAAAATTCACAGGCATGTCCACTTCCGTAACCACTGATGGCCTTTCACGCACCCCAACTGTAGTTGGTAAACATGTGGAGGTTTAGCAGGTGTAGACCTCGGGGAGAATAGTTGTTTTTCGTCAGGTGGTTGTGGATGCCCGCTAGACCACATTTTAGTGCAGTAGGATTGCCAGACTATTGCATGTTGAATGGTGCTGTGACGGTTCATGCACATAGTAGACACATTATAATGATTGTCCTCAAGTTAAACACTCCAGAAAAAGCTATAAATGTACATTATTACCTTAAATACTTGCAGACAGTGGCGTAACTACCGCGGTCGCAGTGGTCGCGATCGCGACCGGGCCCGGGAGGTTAGGGGCCCGGCGGCCGCCAGGCAAATCAGCAGCCAGCTCCTGTCAGTGTGAGAGGAGCTGCGCTGATCTGTCACAGACCTCGCGGCCGCTATTTGACCCGCTGCTGCCGACACCGGGCCCCCCTGCCTGATGTCAGCGGCGGCATCAGGGCCCCCTGCCTGGTGTCAGCGGCTGCAGCGTCTCCCCCGTCACCGCGCACAGTAATGATGAAGCATAGCGCGGCCGCTGCCGCGCTATGCATCACCATTCTCCCCCTGTGCGATGACGTCACTCCCGAGCGACTGCTGTGCTGAGTGCACAGAGTGCAGGACGGGAGGACGCCGACCGCAGCACCGGGAGAACGAGCAGCGGAGAAGACAGCAGCGGTGGAAGGAAGAGAGAAGGTGAGTACTTGGGGTTTTTTTTAATATAAGTGAGTAAACGGTGGCCAGAGGCTTGGGAAGGCAGTTCTGGGGAAGCTGCATTATTGTATATGGAAGCCTGGAGAGGCTGCTTTATACATGGAGGTCTGAGGAGGCTGCATTATATGTGGAGGTCTGGGGTAGCTGCATTATTATACATGGACGCCTGGAGAGGCTGCTTTATACATGGAGGTCTGAGGAGGCTGCATTATATATGGAGGCCTGGAGAGGCTGCTTTATACATGGAGGTCTGAGGAGGCTGCATTATATATGGAGGCCTGGAGAGGCTGCTTTATACATGGAGGCCTGTAGAGGCTGCTATATACATGGAGGTCTAAGAAGGCTGCATTATATATGGAGGCCTGGAGAGGCTGCTTTATACATGGAGGTCTGAGGAGGCTGCATTATATATGGAGGCCTGGAGAGGCTGCTTTATACATGGAGGCCTGTAGAGGCTGCTTTATACATGGAGGTCTGGGGAGGCTGCATTATATATGGAGGTCTGGGGTGGCTGCATTATTATACATGGAGGCCTGGAGAGGCTGCTTTATACATGGAGGTCTGGGGAAGCTGCATTATTATATATGGAGGCCTGGAGATACTGCATTATACATGGAGGCCTAGAGATACTGCATTATACATGGAGGCCTGAGGAGGCTGGGTGCATCGTTATACATGGAGGCCTGGAGAGGCTGGCTGCTATATTATACATGGAGGCCTGAGGAGGCTGGGTGCATTGTTATACATGGAGGTGGTCTGGAGAAGCTGGCTGCTACATTATACATGGAGGCCTGAGGAGGCTGGCTGCATTATTATACATGGAGGCCTGGAGAGGCTGGCTGCATTATTATATATGGAGGTCTGGGGGGGCTGCATAATACAAAATGAAGGACACCTTATACATGGAATATAGGGGTGCCTTATGCATGGAGGAGTATGGGGCTGCATAATGCAATATGAAGTTTTATGGGGTTGCGTTATAATACATATAGGACTATGGGGGCTACATTATAATATATGGAGGACTATGGAGGCTACCTTATACATGGACTATGGGGGTGCATTATAAAACATTGGGAACTATGTGGTGCAGTATAATATATGGAGAACTATGGGGTGAATTATAATATATGGAGAACTATGAGAAATTAATTATAATAATTGGAGGGCTACTTTATACAAGGAGGACTATAGGGCTGCATTATAATATATGGAGGCCTATATGGTGCAGTATAATACATGGAGAACTATGGGGTGAAATATAATACATAGAGAACTATGAGAAATGCAAGATAATAATTGAAGGGCTACTTTATACATGGAGGATTATGGGGGTGCTTTATAATATATGGAGGACTACGTGGTGCAGTATTATATATTGAGTACTATGGGGTGAATTATAATGCATGGAGAACTATGGAAAATGCATTATAATACATGGAGGACTATGGAAGTGTATTCTAATATATGAAGGGTTATGTGGGACCCTTTATACTATTTGGAAGGCTATGTGGGTGCCATTATTGTATTTGGAGAACTATATACAAGGGGGGACACAGATACAAGCAGGGGATGGGAACGTTTTGGGCTGAGGGAAAAAGGCTCTTTTCCCTCAGCACCCAGCTTTCCCATGCTCTGCTATACATCTTCTCTCAGCACCCAGCTTTCCCATGCTCTGCTATACATCATGTCTAAGCACCCAGCTTTCCCATGCTCTGCTATACATCTTCTCTCAGCACCCAGCTTTCCCATGCTCTGCTATACATCATGTCTCAGAACCCAGCTTTCCCATGCTCTGATATGGGAAAGCTGAGGGAAAGATGTATAGCAGAGCATGGGGAAGCAGTGTGCCGAGGACAAGATGGATATCAGAAAATAGGAAAGCTGGGTGCTGATAGAGGGATTTCAGACCATGGGAAATCTGGGTGCTGTGGGTAAGAGCCAAGTGTCAGCATCATTATCCTGTACCCCGAGTGTCAGTGTCATTATCCTGTACCCTAAATGTCGATGTACGTGGAGGGGGGGCCCAGGTCTGAACTTTGCACCGGGGCCCATCAAACTCTAGTTACACCCCTGCTTGCAGATATATATATATATATATATATATATATCCTTTGTAAAAAACATGATAGTGTTAAAAAACATATTTGTCATGCCTATTTCTTATATATTTCATTTTTTGTTTATATTTGTACTATTTAAAAAAAAGAACACTTTTTAGGTACAGTAGTTTACATATTTTTGAGAAGACAAAAATCCTATAGTTCAAAAACTTGACGTGATAGAGAAAAACTGAGATCATTTCTGGATTCAGCATCCAAAAATTAATTAAGAACAGTTGTCTGACCTAACTCCTAAAAAATTGCGTTCGCCAGTGTTATTTGTATTTCTGCTTCTACTGAGTCATTTTTTACAAAGTTTGCAGAGAATGTGAGTTGAGTCATCCATTCCAGTCGCAAAAAAGGCCCAGGCTAGGCAACTTTTGCCACCCATGCGAAATGTAGACCTGATACTGCTGCTTCACAAAGCCAGCGTTGTGGCTGAGGATGTAATGAATGAGCTAGTTGCATCACTCCGTGTCTGTGCAGTAAGTACCGTGCCTACCTCCACCTCCACTTCCCAGCTGAGCTACTCAGCTACTTCATCATCATTCTTCCTGTTGTCCCACTCCTTGCCCTGATAGTATGCCTCCTCCTATGTGCCTTAGATATCTGAATCTCATCATCATTACCTCTACCCCGGGGGTTAACCTCTGTTGACGAGGGTCTGAATCCTGCTCGGACCAGACTTTGTCTGATCCTGGATCCAATTGTCAAAGATTTTAGGCATCGATGCAAATGCTTTTCTCCTCTTCAGTATGTGAATCTTTGGAGCAGACCTCTGATGCCCATGGTACAGAATGTGTGAACAGCTCTGCAGACTCGCCCATGTGTGGTTCCCCATAGTCAGTTGGGCGGTTGTAGATCTGTGATGCAAGGGGAAACAAGTGTAATTGGGGTGGCACCTCTGAGGAATAAACTGTGTGTGATGTAGATGTGCAGGAAGATGAGGAGAGGCTATTTGATGCAGCGCTTGCCATCCAGTCTAGTGCATGCTGTTTCTGTTTAAGTTGAAGCAATGTGTGGCTACCAAATTTATGGAGTGCAATTGCCTGTCCAGTAATGCATGCTGTTCTGTTTTCTTGGAATAGGATGAGCCAGTGTTTGCTCAGTAGAGCTTTGACTAACATTAGAACATCCCCCCACGTACCCCTCGAACACTGAGCCTATTCCCCTTCTCACCATAACTTTGTTATTTACCACTCATGTGTACTCTTCCCCTTTGAAACAGATGTTTTGCAAGCCTATTTTGCAAGCCTATTTCGCAAGTACATTTCTTGGTTGAGATGGCAATACTGGGAAGTCACCGCCGAAGTCACCGTCAGGGTCCAGGGATGGACTTGGTTCGGAGCGACTGGCGTGGCAGGGCAGGCTCTGCGAGACAGACAGGGTTAATACAAGGCAAAGCACAGGGCAAAGCAATACGGGGACCCTGACGGTGACTTCGGCGGATGTTCCACCACCTCTGCAGCTCCGCCAGTCTCCAGTCCCTGGCTCCGTTCGGTGACCTGTTCCATCGCTCAGCAGGTTCCGGATCCCGCCTGACCCTACAACCCGGCCTTGGACCCTGAGCTTCGTCACCCGGGCTACCGTCCAGAACTTTGTGTGCTCTACGCCATCCACCTTTCCTGCTCCTCTACGGACTGTCCAGCTGCCAATTGTGCTTCGGCTGCCGTGCATCAGGACCCACTGGCGGGGTGACCGGCCTGGCTGCCTCCTCAGGGGAAATCGGTGTGCGGTCCAGTGTTTCCACCACCCGGTCGTAACAGCTAGAACAGGCCATGGATCCCGCCGAAGCACTAGCGGCCGTGCATCAGGACCCTCTGGCGGGGTGACCGGCCTGGCTGCCTCCTCAGGGGAAATCGGTGTACGGTCCAGTGTTTCCACCACCCGGTCGTAACAACACTGAGCTATAACAGTTCCAACCACACTGAGATATAACAGTGCCAACCCCACTGAGCCGGTCCAGCATCGCCAGCACACCACCGCTCCTTACCCACTGAGCCGGTCTCACCATCCAGGCACCGCTCCTTACCCACTGATCCAGTATCGCCATCGCACCACCGCTCCTTGCTCACTGATCCAGTCCACGTGTCCACTGGTCATGGCTGCCGCTCCCGCTCGTGCTCTCCTGTGTCCTGCTCCTGGTCTTATGAGTCTGACTCTGAGTCTTAGCCACATGGTTCTGTATAGGACCGGGCCCCGCCCACTCTCCTGGTCTTATAGGCCCAGCACACCTGCAGCAGGAAATGACATGGGGCTGTGCTGGGTATATAAGACTGGCCTTTCCATGTGGGCGGCGCCTGATCAACGTGTCTTGAAGCTTTGTCTTGTGAGCTAGGTGCTCAGCTCCCCTTGTGCCGTGTCCTGTACTACTGCCTATCTTTACTACCCGGCACCTGTACCAGTGTCCTGCACTGTCTCAAGGAACTCTGTGACCCCGGTGACTTTGTTCTACCCGTCCCCGGAAGGACGCTGGCCCCCTAGTACGGTGTGACTTTGTTTGACCTGTTCCCGGAGGGACCCATCCCTGCTACGCCAGTGCTCCGGCTGCCGTGTACCCTGCCCTCCGGTGGGGTGCTCGGTCCAGTGGATCCACCTCCTGGGCCTACCAGTCCTCTCGGCCCTGACAGATACCTCTAAAAATATAGCTTTATTCGTTAGAAATATATAAAATATTTAGACACCACATGTCTTCCAAGCAACAATTATAGACAATGAAGACGATGCGAATAGTAGCTTAGATGGAAAATAGAAAGGCGTGAAGAAAAAAGCAATAGATCAGTAGTAGATATCGGGTTTTATAGATGCTGAACTAGATCCTTAAATGACCCTTCCTACCAGCGGAGGGGGTCATACTTTTTTGAACCTCCCCCGCTCCGGGTGGCTGGCCCTCACTGTCCCTATTCTCCACTAGTCTGTGTCCACCACCAGAAACCAAGTGCAAATTGTGTTTAGACAAACCACATATAACAATACATAATAGCGTTAGATGTAGGTTCTTCACCGGACCAAGATCTCCGGTGAATAAACTTGAGGTTGTTAGAATAGAGCTACCGGGCCTGCCAAGGCGGGCACCTGCAGCTCTCCCGACGCGTTTCCCCCCCCATTCTAACGCAATGAAAGGGGGTTCATCAGGCGTATTAAGTAGAAGACACCTGTAAGAAAGACAGACATGTGTCGCTAATTAAATAAAGAATCAGATAAATAGATGCATCCTTGCCCTTCGCCTTTCTATTTTTCATTTAAGCTACTATTCACATCGTCTTCATTGTCTATAATTGTTGTTTGGAAAGCATATGGTGTCTATATATTTTATATTTTTCTAATGAATAAAGCTATATTTTTAGAGGTATCGTTTATGTGGTTTGCTCTCTCTATCATACCTCGTTATTATATTGTGTCTGGTTTTACGTTCCACCTGGTATAATCTCAGCATCGCCCGGGTATCTCACCAACCAACTAAAGGTGGGTAAACAAGTTGAAAGACTTTCTGGACTGTGTCTGGGTTATTCTGCAATCCGTGGTTCCACACACTTACACCCGAGCCCCTGGGGCCAGCCTCACTCTCGGGAGGCCATAACACCAGACTGCAGACACTATCAGCCCCAGGCGCTCGTTAAACTGCAGTGGCGGTCACCCCTCACCCTGACCGCAATTACCGAGAGTGGCGTCAAGATTCCTATTAAAGTTAACTTGACATACCTGTTGCCAGAAGGGTACATACAGAGTAGTCCCCGCAGTGCCCCTCAGGCTACCGCTGCAGCACTGTGGTGGGCGACTCATTCTGGTGTCACGAACAGGATATAAAGAAAACCTGACTGACCTGTGGCCAGAAGTACCAACAAGGTGGGTCCCCGCGGCGTCCCTGCAAGTGAATAGATGTCCTGGGGAGCGGTGGGCGACACATCGTTTCTGGCGTCATGAACAGGATAAGGACTAGACCTGTTCAGACAGGTTTCCGTGCGCCTTGGCGGTCCGCTTGAAAAATTTGAAATGCCGCCATATTGCCACCGCAGAAAGCGTGCCAAAGAAACAACAGCATCCCGCGCAAAAAGAAGTAACCGCCCTTGAAGGGGTGGGGTTGTCCCAGAACCACCTTGAGCGTTCTGACCCCGGAAGAGGAGGGAGTAACCTGCAGAAGAAGAAGCAGGACTCTGAGGATGACGGACGCCATGAGTGCTATTGCCTCCATCCAGGGCAACGCAGCCCAAGCGATGCCAGGTCTTGGTGCAGTGAACGCAGCGGCGCCTAGTTCCGCTGCGGCGGTCGCAGCTGCGCCGGCCGAAGTCTCCCTGATAGAGATGAGCGAACCGTTCCCGGTTCGGCTCGAGGCCGGTTCGCCGAACGGGGGTCCCGTTCGAGTTCGGTTCGACGAACCGAACTCGAACGTATAGGCTATAATGGGAGGCAATCACAAACACATAAAAATGCATTATAAATGTACACAAACAGTTAATAAACATTGCCATAACACTTACCGGTCCTCGCGATCCCTTCTGCACTCTGTCTCCTGCCGCTATTCCATCCGATGATCGCTGAATCCTCCCGGTGACCTGCACTGCCAGCAGAGATGCAGGACCTATCGTGACGTCAAAATAGCCATGTGACCAGTCACGTGGCTATTATCTCATTGGCTACAGACTGGTCACATGACTATGACACGTCATGTAGGACCTGCGAGTGCATCTCTCCGGTACACGGTGCACATATGTGTATCGCCGTGTACCGGCGACATGCTCTAGCACACGGTCGACTCCCCGTTCCGTTAGGGACCGGCTGACACAGCTGGTCATTAACGGAGATCACCGTTGCCATAGCAACGCAGTTAGCGGTGACGTCACCGCTAACCGCGGCTCCGAGAGCACCGTTGCTATGGTAACGCGTCTGTCAGCGTTACCGCTGTTACCGCTAGCAGCCAGCACTGATCACTCACGGAGTGAAGGCTGCACGCTGCTTCCCGATTGTAGTGATGATTGTAGTGAGGATGAGGTTCCCCAGCCCCAAGTGATGAGCTGGTGAATCTCATCCTCACTACAATCGTCACTACTACTACACTAGAAAAAAAAAAGACAGAAGAGCAGGATCGTGGAGGGCTGACAGGGGGTAATAAAGATGGAGTCTCTAATGTGTCTGTGTATTTATTTCTATTAAAGTATTTTTTCTCTGTGTGGTGTCTTTTTTTTAACCCTTTATTGGAGATTCTTAATGGCCGGGTCAAACGTGCCTGGCATTAAGAATCTCTGGCTTAATACTGGCTGGTAAAACAAAGCCAGTATTAACTCATGATTACGCAACAAGCCACCCGGCTCCAGGGCTGTTGGAAGAGTTGGATACAGCGCCAGATGATGGCGCTTCTATGAGAGCGCCATTTTCTGGGACGGCTGCGGACTGAAATCCACAGTAGAGGCGCCCACAAACCTCGGGCTAACCTGTGCTGCGGATTCCAGTCCTCAGCTGCCTAGTTGTACCCGGCTGGACACAAAAATGGGGCGAAGCCCACGTCATTTGTTTTTTAATTATTTCATGAAATAAGTTGAATAATTAAAAAAAAACGGGCTTCCCTATATTTTTGGTTCCCAGCCAGGTACAAATAGGCAACTGGGGGTTGGAGGCAGCCCGTGGCTGCCAGCTGTACCTGGCTAGCATACAAAAATATGGCGAAGCCCACGTCATTTTTTTGGTGGGCAAAAAACTTCTGCATACAGTCCTGGATGGAGTATGCTGAGCCTTGTAGTTCTGCAGCTGCTGTCTGCACTTCTCCATACAGACAGACAGCAGCTGCAGAACTACAAGGCTCAGCATACTCCATCCAGGACTGTATGCAGAAGTTTTTTGCCCCCTGAAAAAATTATGTGGGCTTCGCCATATTTTTGTATGCTAGCCAGGTACAGCAGGCAGGTACGGCTGCCCCCAACCCCCAGTTGCCTATTTGTACCCGGCTGGGAACCAAAAATAAAGGGAAGCCCTTTTTTTATTATTTCATGAATTTCATGAAATAATTAGAAAACAAATGACGTAGGCTTCGCCCCATTTTTGTGTCCAGCCAGGTACAACTAGGCAGCTGGGGATTGGAATCCGCACCACAGGTTGGCCTGAGCTTTCTGGGCCCCACTGCTGCGAATTGCAGTCTGCAGCCGCCTCAGAAAATGGCATTTTCATAGAAGCGCCATCTTCTGGCGCTGTATCCAACTCTTCCAGCACCTGCCTGCTATACCTGGCTAGCATACAAAAATATGGCGAAGCTCACGTCCTTTTTTTTGTAGTTTTTTGGCAAAAAAAATAAAAAATGCTTCCCTGGATTTTCCATTGCCAGTGAAAGTAACACCAAGCAGTGGGGGTTAGCAGCCAGTAGCTGCTTGGATAACCCTTAGCTAGCAATACAAAAAATGCAGCGGGAGCCCATATATATTTTTTTTTAATTATTTATTTAAATAACTAAAAATAAAATGGGCTTCCCTGTATTTTGATTGCTGGACATCACAGTGCTGTAAAAATAAATCTTTAAAAAAATGACGTAGCGCTCCGCGGTATTTTTGATTCTCAGCGCAGATAAAGCAGACAGCTATGGGTTGCCACCCCCATCTGCCTGCCGTTACCTTGGTTGGCAATCAAAATACAGGGAAGCCCATTAATTTTTTCTATTTAAAAAATAGTTAAAAAAAAAATGACGTTGGGTCCCCCCATTTTTGATAGCCAGCTAGGGTAAAACAGACGGCTGTAGCCTGAAAACCACAGCTGGCAGCTTTACCGTGGTTGCGGATCCAATGTGGAGGTCCTCTCAAGCTCTTTTTTATAATTATTTTATAAATATTAATAATTACACAATAAAAGTAGGGTCCCCCCCAAATTGGATCACCAGCCAAGGTAAAGCGGACAGCTGTGGTCTGGTATTCTCAGGGTGGGAAGGTCCATAGTTATTGGGCCTTCACAGCCTAAAAATAGCAGGCCGCAGGCACCCCAGACGTGGCGCATCCACTAGATGCGCCAATCCTGGCGCTTCACCCCAGCTCATCCCGTGCCCTGGTGCAGTGGCAAACGGGGTAATAAATCGGGTTGATACTAGCTGTAAAGTCACCTGAGATCAAGCCCAGCAGTTTGTGATGTCATGGCGTCTATTAGATACCCAACATCATAAACTGTCAGTACTAACAAAAACAAAAAATCGACAAAAGAAATTTATTTGAAAAAACAGTCCCCAAAACATTTCCTCTTTCACCAATTTATTGTAAGAAAAAAAATAAAGGGGTCCCACGACGACTCTGGACCATCTAGAATATGGGGGGGAGACACTCAGGGAACGTATCCCCCATTTTCTAGGAGTGCGGACCCTTCATGTGAGGAGTGTGGGTGCAATGAATCTGCACTCACTCTCCCCGGGTCCACAGCAGCAGAGTCCATGTCGTAATGGTTGCTACCAAAGCTGCAATGCCCTGCTCATGAGGTAAGGGCATGCCTAATCAGGAGAACTACTGTAGAGGAAGCTCTGCTCACTGGTATATAGGTGCTCAGAGGTAATAATAGATAAAATTAGTGAGTAACCTCGGCACTCTATATCTCCCAGACTAAGTCAGTAAGTCACAATGGATAGTAATGCAAAATCACTCTTTATTGGTCCGTATTAAGAAAATCTTTTTTTCATAAGCATATATGTTTTTGTCCAAAACAAGTTACAAATGACGTTTCGGCCTGAGCCTTCGTCAGATTGGACTTATCTGCATGTAATCATGAAAAATGACAATAATCAGTATCACATAAGAGTGAGAGAACAATAACATAAACTCGAACAATGTAGAGGTACAATTGGGATGCAGCAAAAAAATTGCAACACAGCAAGAAATGAAACACATGATACAAATGTCATAATACAGTACAAGGACAATATAGTAATGACAAATATGGGGTCAGAGTAGGCTTAGACAGCTCTGGTACGAAAGAGATGTCAATCATAAAGTAACATGTGCAGTAGGTGTAGAGCTACAGTATGCATGGCAGAGCTAATGGGTAGACCGACCATAGAAAAAGAACGGAGAAAAAGTATAGAATAAGTGGAGAAAAAGTGGAGAAAAAGTG
Source organism: Anomaloglossus baeobatrachus (assembly GCF_048569485.1). NCBI lineage: Eukaryota > Metazoa > Chordata > Amphibia > Anura > Aromobatidae > Anomaloglossus > Anomaloglossus baeobatrachus. The sequence goes on along the minus strand of NC_134362.1, from coordinate 138,448,496 downwards.
GAGAAAATAAATGGAGAAAAAGTGGAGAAAAAGTGGAGAAAAAGTGGAGAAAAAGTGGAGAAAAAAATGGAGAAAAAGTGGAGAAAAAGTGGAGAAAAAGTGGAGAAAAAGTGGAGAAAAAAATGGAGAAAAAGTGGAGAAAAAGTGGAGAAAAAGTGGAGAAAAAAATGGAGAAACAGTGGAGAAAAAGTGGAGAATAAATGGAGAAAAAGTGGAGAAAAAGTGGAGAAAAAAATGGAGAAAAAGTGGAGAAAAAGTGGAGAAAAAGTGGAGAAAAAGTGGAGAATAAATGGAGAAAAAGTGGAGAAAAAGTGGAGAAAAAGTGGAGAAAAAAATGGAGAAAAAGTGGAGAAAAAGTGGAGAAAAAGTGGAGAAAAAAATGGAGAAAAAGTGGAGAAAAAGTGGAGAAAAAGTGGAGAAAAAGTGGAGAAAAAAAGGAGAAAAAGTGGAGAAAAAGTGGACAAAAAAAAATGGAGAAAAAGTGGAGAAAAAGTGGAGAAAAAGTGGAGAAAAAAATGGAGAAAAAGTGGAGAAAAAGTGGAGAAAAAGTGGAGAAAAAAATGGAGAAACAGTGGAGAAAAAGTGGAGAATAAATGGAGAAAAGGTGGAGAAAAAATGGAGAAAAAGTGGAGAAAAAAAGGAGAAAAAGTGGAGAAAAAGTGGAGAAAAAGTGGAGAAAAAGTGGAGAAAAAAATGGAGAAAAAGTGGAGAAAAAGTGGAGAATAAGTGGAGAAAAAGTGGAGAAAAAGTGGAGAAAAAAATGGAGAAACAGTGGAGAAAAAGTGGAGAATAAATGGAGAAAAAGTGGAGAAAAAGTGGAGAAAAAAATGGAGAAAAAGTGGAGAAAAAGTGGAGAAAAAGTGGAGAAAAAGTGGAGAATAAATGGAGAAAAAATGGAGAAAAAGTGGAGAAAAAAATGGAGAAAAAGTGGAGAAAAAGTGGAGAAAAAGTGGAGAAAAAAATGTAGAAAAAGTGGAGAAAAAATGGAGAAAAAGTGGAGAAAAAATGGAGAAAAAGTGGAGCACCCTTTGGTGCCTTTCATGTGGCACTAAGGGGTGCTTAGCTTTGTATTTAGCCAAAAAAATGAAAAAAAAAAATGACGTAGGGTTCCCCCTAGTTTTGTAGCCAGCTAGGGTAAAGCAGACGGCTGCAGCCTGCAGACCACAGCTGGCAACCTCACCTTGGCTGGTAATCCAAAACTGAGGGCACCCCACGCTGTTATTTTAAATTAAATAAATAATTAAAAAAAAAACCACGTAGGGGTCCCCCAAAATTGGATTACCAGCCAAGGTAAAGCAGACAGCTGGGGCCTGATATTCTTAGACTAGGGAGGTCCATGGTTATTGGACTCTCCCCAGCCTAAAAATAGCGGGCCGCAGCCGCCCCAGAAGTGGCGCATCCATTAGATGCGCCAATCCTGGTGCTTCGCCCCAGCTCATCCTGCGCCCTGGTGCGGTGGCAAACGGGGTAATATATGGGGTTAATACCAGATGTGTAATGTCCCCTGGCATCAAGCCCTGGGGTTGGTGAGGTCAGGCGTCTATCAGATACCCGACATCACCAACCCAGTCAGTAATAAAAAAAAAATAGACGACAAACACATTTTTATTTGAAAAAACACTCCCCAAAACATTCCCTCTTTAACCAATTTATTAGAATGAAAAACAAATCCAGGTCTGGTGTAATCCAAGGGGTTGCCATGACGATCCACACTGTCCCAGTCAATGACGAGCAGGATGTTCCCCATTGGCTGGGAGAGCAGTGCAGTGACCTGAGCTAACATCAATGGGTCAGCCCAGGTCACTGCAGGGGTAGACAAGTGCTGCTGTCAGCGAGGTACATTACCTGCGCTGATCTCCAGCACACTGACAGCCCCTGTCACTGAGTTCAATGACCGGCGCCTTCACAGCCAAATATCGCGAGAGGCCCGTGACGTCACCGCTAGTCAGTCTCGGGTCTGAAGCGTGTGGTGATGTGACAAGCGGCGGCCATGGAGGACAGTGACAGCGCTGAGGTCGGGATGGCGGGACTTCATCACCGCAGGTAAGCCGAGCGGGACCATGTGTGTGTGTGTGTGTGTGTGTGTGTGTGTATGTATGTGTACATGCCGCGGGCAGGAGGGGGCGGAGTGAGCTGAGCGGGGAAGTGTGGGCTTCCTGCACGTAACTAAGATAAACATCGGGTTACTAACCAAAGCGCTTTGCTTGGATACCCGATGTTTATCTTGGTTACCAGCTTGTGGCAGGCTGCCAGCGATGGCTCCTGCACACTGTAGCTGTAAAAAGCCCTGCTTTTTGCTGCTAGAACCGTTCTCGAACGTATCTAGAACTATCGAGCTTTTGCAAAAAGCTCGAGTTCTAGTTTGATCTCGAACAGCCCCCAAAATCACTCGAGCTTAGAACTGGAGAACCTCGAACCACGAACCGCGCTCAACTCTACTCCCTGATTATGCTGATCTCCTTGCTGTACGTCCCCGGGGCGACCTGGCTGCCCCAATATGCTGGCAAAGCAGACACCCTGACTGGATTCAAGAAGAAGATCAGCACCCTGCTGGACATGTACGCAATGACCGGTAAGCAGAGAGCCGCCATGGTGCTGGGGCAATTGACTGGAGCATCAGAATTAGAGGCTGAGGCCTGGACCAGTGATGACCAGAGCTCTGTAGAAGCCATTTTTGCCAAACTAACAGCTGCTCTTGAAAACCGCACTGAGGCAGAGCTGTGAAAGGGTTTCTATAACTGCCGCCAGAAGCCCCAAGATACCATAAGAGACTATGCCCTCAGGTTGCAAGCCGCACTACGGTCTCTCAAGCTTGTGGATCCTGTCAGTGATCAGGAAGGAAACCGAATGATGACAGAACAATTCTTGCAGGGCCTGCACTGCCCTGAAGATAGAAAACAGATAAGGCTGTGGTCCCTGGAACACCTTGATGTGGACTTTGCCATTCTGAAAGACAGGGCAGTGAAAGCACTTAACCCCCTATGGACACAGACCCCATCTCACCAGCATGGCCTACCAGCACCCCGGCTGCCGAAGCAGAATCCTCCTCGCAGGCCCTGGTAGCTGCAAAAGGACTCATCACCTCGGCCGGAGCCATAGATACCCTATCCTCCCAGGTGCAAAAGCTCAGCAAGGACGTCACCCGGATCCTGAAAGCAATGCAACTCCCCTCAGAATCCAAAGCCCCTCATAGGATCCTGCTAGCTGACAGCCCAGAGGACGTCCCCTGGATGCGAGGGAGAAGAGGTCCCACATCCCGAGGGAAGATCAGTGATCGCTATGACTCGTCTGGACAACCCATCTGCTGCCGTTGCCAGGAGGGAGGCCACTATGCAAGGGCCTATCCTTTAAATGGGTCAAACCTGGGGCCAAGGACCAGTCCCCAGGATTAAGAAAATCAGGCCCAGCTGACTGCCGTGATCAGTATGTGGGTGGACGACCAGTCCTGTCCATCATCCTGGACGGGATCCCAACCCCGGTATTATTGGACACTGGCTCCCAGGTAACGACAATCCCGTATGTCCTTTATCGCAGGTTTTTGTCGAACGACGATCTCCGACAACCGGACCCTGACCTTACCATCTATGCAGCCAATGGACAACCTATAGACCAGATTGGGGTCAAAGAGGTAACCATAAAGGTGGGAAGGCAGGAAATTAAGGGACAAGGACTGATTGTTGTAGATAATGATGCAATGGAAAGGAATCCACAAATGATTTTAGGCACTAATGTCATAGAAAATTGCCTAGGGGAAGTGTTGTTTTTGCTTCACCAGATTGCTGAAGGTGTTTAGGGCGGACAACGCAGAGCCTTGAAAAAAGAGATCCGAGTCACTCTGAGGAAGCAACAGGTAAACCAGATTGTTGGTGAAATTGGTAATGTACGTGTAATAGATGCTAACCCCATTGTGATACCCCCACGGAGGGAAATGATGATGTGGTATAGAGCAGCGGTAGGTCTCAGAGGACAGGATTACCAGGATGTAGTAGAGCCCACTCATTCAGAACAATGGCCCATGATTCTGACAGCCAGAGGGGTAGTTGATGTACACAAGGGATGAGTACCTGTACGAGTACTGAACTGTGGGGAGGAGGGAGTCAGACTACCAAGATGCGCTACCATTGTGAAGCTGTTTACTTGCCCAAATGATGCTATACAGCCTGTAGGTTCCCTGACACAAGCTAACTCCACAGAGGACGAGACCTCCCAAAAGCAGTTAGAGGACTGGTGCCAAAAACTCCATGTGGGGACTGACTCTACACCCACCTACCAGAAACAAGGGGTTCACCGGGTCGTGCAGGAATACGAGCAGGTTTTTAGTAAGGACCCACTAGGCTTTGGTAGAATCAGAGGGGTGCAACATCACATACCCACAGGCAGTCATCCTCCCATTAAGGAAAGACATAGGCCTACAGTGCCTACAAGTAGTATTCAACCCCCTGCAGATTTAGCAGGTTTACACATTCGGAATTAACTTGGCATTTTGACATTTGGACTGTAGATCAGCCTTGAAGTGTGAAATGCACTGCAGCAAAAAAGAATGTTATTTCTTTTTTATTTTTTTTTTTAAATTGAGAAAAGTTTATTCAGAGGGTCATTTATTATTCAACCCCTCAAACCACCAGAATTCTGTTTGGTTCCCCTAATGTATTAAGAAGTATTTCAGGCACAAAGAACAATGAGCTTCACATGTTTGGATTAATTATCTCTTTTTCCAGCCTTTTCTGACTAATTAAGACCCTCCCCAAACTTGTGAACAGCACTCATACATGGTCAACATGGGAAAGACAAAGGAGCATTCCAAGGCCATCAGAGACAAGATCGTGGAGGGTCACAAGGCTGGCAAGGGGTACAAAACCCTTTCCAAGGAGTTGGGCCTACCTGTCTCCACTGTTGGAAGCATCATCCGGAAGTGGAAGGCTTATGGAACTACTGTTAGCCTTCCACGGCCTGGACAGCCTTTGAAAGTTTCCTCCCATGCCGAGGCCAGGCTTGTCCGAAGAGTCAAGGCTAACCCAAGGACAACAAGGAAGGAGCTCCGGGAAGATCTCATGGCAGTGGGGACATTGGTTTCAGTTAACACCATAAGTAACGTACTCCACCGCAATGGTCTCCGTTCCAGACGAGCCCGTAAGGTACCTTTACTTACAAAGCGTCATGTCAAGGCTCGTCTATAGTTTGCTCATGATCACTTGGAGGACTCTGAGACAGACTGGTTCAAGGTTCTCTGGTCTGATGAGACCAAGATCGAGATCTTTGGTGCCAACCACACACGTGACGTTTGGAGACTGCATGGCACTGCATACGACCCCAAGAATACCATCCCTACAGTCAAGCATGGTGGTAGCAGCATCATGCTGTGGGGCTGTTTCTCAGTCAAGGGGCCTGGCCATCTGGTCCGCACCTATGGGAAGATGGATAGCACGGCCTACCTGGAGATTTTAGCCAAGAACCTCCGCTCCTCCATCAAGGATCTTAAGATGGGTCGTCATTTCATCTTCCAACAAGACAACGACCCAAAGCACACAGCCAAGAAAACCAAGGCCTGGTTCAAGAGGGAAAAAATCAAGGTGTTGCAGTGGCCTTGTCAGTCTCCTGACCTTAACCCAATTGAAAACTTGTGGAAGGAGCTCAAGATTAAAGTCCACATGAGACACCCAAAGAACCTAGATAACTTGGAGAAGATCTGCATAGAGGAGTGGGCCAAGATAACTCCAGAGACCTGTGCCGGTCTGATCAGGTCTTATAAAAGACGATTATTAGCTGTAATTGCAAACAAGGGTTATTCCACAAAATATTAAACCTAGGGGTTGAATAATAATTGACCCACACTTTTATGTTGAAAATGTATTAAAATTTAACTGAGCAACATAACTTGTTGGTTTGTAAGATTTATGCATCTGTTAATAAATCCTGCTCTTGTTTGAAGTTTGCAGGCTCTAACTTATTTGCATCTTATCAAACCTGCTAAATCTGCAGGGGGTTGAATACTACTTGTAGGCACTGTATACCGCCAGCCCAATACCAGCGCACAAAGGACATGCTGAAGGACATGAAAGAGGCAGGAGTCATAAGGGACAGTTGCAGCCCTTGGGCAGCTCCCCTGGTCCTGGTGAAAAAGAAGGATGGCACAATGAGGATGTGTGTAGACTACGGACGGATAAATCAGATAACACACAAGGATGCCTACCCTTTGCCACGGATAGAGGAATCCCTAGCTGCCTTAAAAGCTTCTTACTACTTTTCTACCCTAGATCTCACTAGTGGCTACTGGCAAGTATCTGTAGCAGAGGAATATCGGGAGAAGACGGCCTTCACCACCCTTTGTGAGTTCAACAGCATGCCATTTGGACTTTTCAACGCCCCCGGGACCTTCCAGAGGTTGATGGAGTGCTGCCTGGGGCACCTCAACTTTGAAACCGTCCTGCTCTACCTGGATGACATCATCGTGTACTCCAAGACCTATGAGGACCACCTGAGACACCTGGCTGAAGTCTTTGAAGCACTATCTCGATATGGGATGAAACGGAAATTATCTAAGTGCCATTTACTGAAGCCGAAGGTCCAATACTTAGGTCATGTGGTCAGTGCAGAAGGAGTAGCATCGGACCCAGAGAAGGTCACAGTCATCCAGAAAATGCCCACACCCACCACCGTCCGGGAGGTACGTCAGTTCCTTGGCTTGGTAGGCTACTACAGAAGGTTCAAATAGGGCTATACAAAGATGGTGGCGCCTTTACAAGAGCTCTTAGTAGGCCAAGCAAAGAAGGGAAAGACCCACGGCCCACCATTTCACTGGGGAGAAGCAGAAGATCACTCCTTCAGACAAATGAAAGGGGTCCTGACGGGTGAAGAGATTCTAGCCTACCCTGATTAGTCTACCATTTGTACTGTATACAGATGCCAGTAATGTGGGACTGGGAGCAGTGCTTTCCCAGGTACAGAAAGGCAAGGAACGTGTGATTGCTTACGCCAGCAGGAAGCTCCAGCCTACCGAAAGAAACCCAGAAAACTATAGTTCATTCAAGCTAGAGTTCTTGGCCATGGTCTGGGCTATCACAGAGCGATTCAAGCACTACCTGGCAGCCACCAAATTCACCGTCTTCACAGATAACAACCCCCTAACCCATTTGGATACTGCTAAATTGGGTGCCATGGAGCAACGTTGGGTAGCCCGACTAGCAAATTATGATTTTACTGTCAAGTATCGAGCTGGTCGCAAGAATGTCAATGCAGATGCTCTGTTAAGGATGCCTCACCTAGCAGACGAAGTTGAAGATGTAGATGACCTTGAAGAGATCGAGCTGCCAGCGTTCCTTTGCCATGGAGCCAACCAGTGTCAGCAGTCACACACCAGCCACCAAGAAGTGACCCAGAATCCGCTACCTCACTACAACTGGAAGGAGACTCAGGAGAATGATCCAGCGGTTGGCTTGGTGAAGAAGCTGATCCCTCAACCTGGAGCCAGTCTTGATTCAAAAGCCCCACCTGAAGCACAGCACTTCTGGAGAGAGGAGAGGTGTTGATTATTCATCTACCAAGACAAACTCTACAGGAGCATCATTGACCCGAAGACGCATGAGAAGATGTGGCAGGTGATTGTACCACAGAAGGATACACGGATGGTGCTGGAGGCCTATCACAATGCCGCAGGCCACTTTGGTTGGAAGAAACTGGAGGCACTACTTAAGGAAAGATTCTACTGGGTGGGCATGAGATCTGACCTGGAGAAATGGTGTCGAGACTGCGAGCCCTGCAATCTCAGAATAAAAGACCATCACAGCCAGAGAGCACCGCTCCAGCCAATCCAAACCAAATGACCCCTGGAAATAGTGGCCCTGGACCATGTAAAGTTGGTGCCCAGCAGACAAGGCTACAACTATGCTCTCACTATAGTTGATAATTACTCCAGGTTCCTGGTGGTGGTACCAGTCAAGGACTTGACAGGCCAGACTTCAGCCAGAGCTTTCCAAGCCCATTTCTGTTGACCACATGGCTACCCAGACCAAGTGCTCACTGACCAAGGCCCAGCCTTTGAAGCTGAGGTGTTCAAGGACTTTTGTAACCTGTATGGCTGCAAGAAGATCCGTACCACACCTTACCATCCTCAGGCCAATGGCATGTGCGAGAAGATGAATCACATTGTTCTTGACTAGAGATGAGCAATGTTCGAGGTTCACCAATTTCATGTTCGAGTGATTTTGGGGGGTGTTCGAGTCGTTCGATGGACTCGAGCCTTTTGCTAAAAGTTCGACAGTTCGAGTAACGTTCGAGAACGGTTCGATCAACAAAAAGCCTAGCTAGTTAGTAGCTGGCTTTTCACTGTAATAGTGTGAGTCACTGTGAATCACGCTATTATCAAAATTCAGTGTAGAGTGTTCGGGGGGGACGGGGTTTAGATCAGTGCTGCTGCTGAGTGCTGAGAGAATGCCGATCGCCATTTTTTTTTTTCCCTAACCGTGCATACAGTGGGGCGGGCCAGGCTGTCAGCCAACCACAGACACACACACAGCTAAGTGGATTTTTGCCAGACAAGCAAAGGCATGTGTCATAGGCTGTGCATATCACATGTCCTTGCCTTATAAGACACGGCCATTTTCCCCGTCTCCGCCATTATCTCGCTGCTGCTGTGTACGCTATAGAGATACAGTGCAATCTACACAGCGCTTTAGGGATTAGGGACTACTGGTTATTTCAGCCCTTTTCAAGGCTGATTTACAGGCATTCATAGCCATAGCTGCTAGGCAGGTCCATGCTAACGCTGTACAGGGCTTTAGATAACAGTGTTTGACTACCTCAGCTCAGGCAATTCCTTGCTGCATTTTTTCATTAGCAGGGATAGAAAGTGAGGCTTCCTTTGCTGTCCTGCTACCTACAGCACCCGTGCATTCTACCCACCTGCCCATTTTTGCCATGCTATTTTATTTCCCCAAAGAGCTGACACTTTTTGTGGCATCCTAAAAGTGTCTGGAATACTAAGTTAGTGTTCCTTTGCTGTCCTGCTACCTACAGCACCCATGTATTCTACCCACCTGCCATTTTTGCCACGCTATTTTATTTCCCCAAAGAGCTGACACTTTTTGTGGCATCCTAAAAGTGTCTGGAATACTAATTTACTGTTCCTTTGCTGTCCAGTGACCCACAGCACCCGTGCATTCAACCCACCTGCCCATTTTTGCCACGCTATTTTATTTCCCCAAAGAGCTGACACTTTTTGTGGCATCCTAAAAGTGTCTGGAATACTAAGTTAGTGTTCTTTTGCTGTCCTGCTACCTACAGCACCCATGTATTCTACCCACCTGCCCATTTTTGCCACGCTATTTTATTTCCCCAAAGAGCTGACACTTTTTGTGTCATCCTAAAAGTGTCTGGAATACTAAGTTAGTGTTCCTTTGCTGTCCAGTGACCCACAGCACCCGTGCATTCTACCCACCTGCCCATTTTTGCCACGCTATTTTATTTCCCCAAAGAGCTGACACTTTTTGTGGCATCCTAAAAGTGTCTGGAATACTAAGTTAGTGTTCCTTTGCGGTCCAGTGACCCACAGCACCCATACATTCTACCCACCTGCCCATTTTTGCCACGCTATTTTATTTCCCCAAAGAGCTGACACTTTTTGTGGCATCCTAAAAGTGTCTGGAATGCTAAGTTAGTGTTCCTTCGCTGTCCAGTGACCCACAGCACCCGTGCATTCTACCCACCTGCCCATTTTTGCCACGCTATTTTATTTCCCCAAAGAGCTGACACTTTTTGTGGCATCCTAAAAGTGTCTGGAATGCTGTTAGTGTTCCTTTGCTGCCAAGCAAGGTACACCACATGTGCATTCCACACTCCTCTCCATTTCTGCTACGCAATTTTAATTTCCAAAAGTGCTTACACTTTAAGGGGCATACTACAATTGTCTGGGATACTACCTTAGTGTTCCTTTGCTGCCGAGCAAGGTACACCACATGTGCATTCTACACTCCTCTACATTTCTGCTACGCAATTTTAATTTCCAAAACTGCTGACACTTTAAGGGGCATACTACAATTCTCTGGGATACTACCTTAGTTTTCCATTGCTGCCAAGCAAGATACACCACATGTGCATTCTACACTCCTCTCCATTACTGCTACGCAATTATTTACTGCAGGTAGTCCAGCCAATCTGTGACGAAGGTTCAGGCGTGGATATAATGTTGCCTTATTCCAAAGGTAGTTCTCTCGTTGTCTGAGAGAGCTCAACACCACTAGCTATTTGCACTTCCACAACAACTGACGACATGACAATCACACTCCCTGTTGTGGGTAAAGGGGTGGAAGGTTAGCGTCAAAAAACATGTGTGACTGCTGTCCCCACAGTCACAGAGGATGAAGAGCACGTAGATGCCAATAATGGGGCAGACGGTGGTTGCACCATCCCGCTAGGCCACATTGTAGCGTAGTGACCTTTCCACTGCGACTTATGCTTCATTTAAAGTAGTGTACAGGGTGGGCTCCCCAGTATACAGCAAAACCACACTAGGAAAAGGACTTTAGGCAGTTAGGTTGAAAATGATTGTTTAACTTTCCCAAAACAAACAATAAGAACCATGCATAAAACTGAAAGAATAGAACAATCTATTCACAATTCCAAAAGCCTACATCCCTATGCTGCGACACTCATAATGGCGATTTATACCCCCTGCTGACCAACTTTTCCCTAACCTGGTAATCCCTCTGCATAGCAGGAGTAATTGTGTGTGCGTGCATGTGTGTGTGTGCGAACACGACTTACCAGTATCGCATCACAAGAGCTTACAACGTATCTATCTAAACATAGACAAAACCCATTACCCCCCCTGAATACCCTTGTTAGCTGAAGCCTCACAGATAAGGCAGATGATAACAGTGTGAATGTAAACCACACAGCTCAGCAACACAGTCCTGGAAATCTTGTAAAGCAACAGTCAATGCAAACATGTGTCGCTGTCCCTCTATGATTTTAACTGTAAGTGACAATTTGACAGTGCAGAGGCAGCAAGTCTTATTGTCTATATAGGCCTAACCAGAACAGATATGTGTTTTGCTAAGAAAACAAAGTGTTGCATGCACGCATTACTGTCTGGGCCCAGCCTACCATACCCAGGTACTGTGGTGTCCAGTTGTCATAAATACAGACTTTACGTTCCTCTAATGGTAAATAGTATAGACAGCATCGGAAGAATGTTGGTCTGTGGCACAGGATGCTGCTCACAGGTATTACGGTCCTCCTCACCAAACTCCAACACGACTCCCCTCACAATTGACTGAAGTGTTTCCGCGGTGGCTCCTTGCTGTAACACACACCTTTAGCTTTTCCTTCTGTTCATAGACCGCATCATCTCCGCTATCCAAGTCCACAGCCGAAGACTGTTTTGATATTGCTATAGTGACCAAACAGACAAAGGCAGATGCAAAAAAACAGCAGCCCCTTGTGTGTAGTCTGCAACAATGCATGAACGGCAAATACGCATGTTGCATTGACGGTGGATAAAGCTGATCAATACACCCTCACGCTATCAATTCATGTGACACTTGTGACACATGTGACTCTTCATGGACGAAGTACTCTAAGTAGTGAGTTTTTGGCCTCTACTTAGAGATTGGTGACAAATTTTGCAGATGACATGACTTGGGTGATCCTTTGCAATGTCAAAAAGCCCCAGGTTAAACAAGGCTTACAGTCTATGCGACCTGTAGAGCCATCACGACTTCTGCTCAGAGGCAGAGTTGTGGCTGAGGATTCAGTTGTTGACGTGCTTCCAGTACTAGTCTCTGTCCAGTTAGATGTAACGTAACCTCGTCGTCAGTAGCATCCTCCTCCACCTCCTCTGCTGACCTCATCCACTGGGTGACTTTGGTTTGACAGTAAGTGGGGTCTCCAACCTCATCATCACCCTGTGTGTTTTCACTCCCCTCGTCCTGAGTCCTCGGAGCCAACCTCTTCCTGTCCTGACCGAATAGTAAAGTTGTCGTTCCAATCAGGTATCTGAGTCTCATCAGCATGTTCCCCATTGTGTCCACCAGGAGGATTTACAGTTTGGGAATGAGGGTATATATTATGCTCAGCACCTTCTTCATTGGGGCCTGGATCAGACTCACAAAGCTTCTGGGCATCAGTGCAGATCATTTCCTTGTCTGGACTCACAGCAGCTTTGGATCAGGTTTGGAGCGCTGATTCCCAGGCTATAGTGTGACTGAACAGCTCTGCAGACTCAACCATCTCTGTTACCCCATACTCAGCAGGGCTGGTGGAAACTTGAGAGCTGTTAGGAAGCAAGTGTGATTGGGTTGACACCACAGAGGAATGGAGTATTTGGGATATTGAAGTTGAGGTGGAGGAGAGGCCACTTTATGAAGCACTTGAGATCCATTGAAGCACCTGCTGTTTTGGTGCCTCATCTACATTTGGTAGCGATGGTCGTGTCTGTGAAAAAAGGGATCATATCAGATTATCCACGGGAAGAAGTACACCTCTTATTTTGGCTGGTAGTTGGTGTTACGAATTGGTGCCGCCGTAGATGCTTCCATTTGCGCACAGGCGACAGCTGCCATTTTTGGCCATGCCTCGGGTCGTCCAGCTGGCTGCTTTCTCCTCCACGTCCAAGTGTTGAGAGGCGGCTAGTGCGTTTGCGTGTGCCGATTTACCCCAGCCACAGCCTAAGTCCAATGTTTCGCCTAGTGAGTATGCTCAGCCTGACTGTGCCATTCCTGAGGCTAAGGAGTACTTTGCACACTACCACATCGCAGCTGCGATGTCGGTGGGGTCAAATCAAAAGTGACGCACATCCGGCGTCGTTGTCGACATCGGAGTATGTGAATCGTTTTAACTATGATTAACGAGCGCAAAAGTGTCGATATTGTATGATCGGTGTAGTGTCGGGCATTTCCATAATGTCGCTGCAGAGACAGATACGATGTTGTTCCTCGTTCCTGCGGCAGCACACATCGCTGTGTATGAAGCCGCAGGAGCGAGGAACTTCTCCTTATCTGTGTCCCGGCTGCAATGAGGAAGGAAGGAGGTGGGCGGGATGTTTACATCCCGCTCATCTCCGCTCCTCTGCTTCTTTTGGCCGCCTGCCGTGTGACGTAGCTGTGACGCCGCACGACCCGCCCCCTTAGGAAGGAGGCGGTTCGCTGGCCAGAGCGACGTCGCAGGGCAGGTAAGTGCATGTGAAGCTGCCGTAGCGATAGTGTTCGCTACGGCAGCTATCACAAGATATCGCATGTGCGACGGGGGCGGGGACTATCGCGCTCGGCATCACTACAATCGGCTTGCGATGTCGTAGTGTGCAAAGTACCCCTAAGTCCTCAGTTCGGGCTACAGCGCATGCTCCCACACTTATTGTGAAAAGCCTCTTTGCACAGGTACTTGGACTCTGTGCCGTGTCTAAGTCCGGTGTTGTGCCTAGAGAGCATGCTGAAGCTGATAGTCTTTTTTCTGAGACTGTTGTTCAGGCTACTGAGCATGCTCAGGCACTTACTGCATCAGAGGCTAGGTCCGGTAATGAACTCTTTGGCCCTGTCCGTGACGTGGCAGGCCGAGATAGGCCACAGGGCATCAGGTGTCCTGATGATGTGGCCATGCCACTCCGGACTGGCTTGCAGAGGCCCGCCCCTATGACTTGTCACCTCATTATTGTTCGTCAGACGATGACTGGTGAGTTGTTTGGATCATGGCGGCAATGAGGTCATCATTGAAGTGGCGGTTCCGAATAGGCTGCCGGTTATGCCACTGATGACGTGGCACTCTGCTTTTGGCTCCTGGAGGTGCATTGTGGTCCACCCTGGGTTGGGGCGGACCCAGGTTATAAAAGGGGCTGGAGACAACAATGAGGTGCGCAGTCTTCTATTATGCTCAGAAAGAGCACAACTCCATGTGTTGAACCCATTGCGGCTTTAGGCCAGAGGTAGGCAGGGATAGGGCTTCGGTGCAGGCCGCCACCACACTTGGTAACGCAGAATGGTTAAGACCAGCTCCTGTCCTACCAGTCATGCTAGTGCAGCCCAGTGGCATTAACTGGGCTGCTGCTGCGCCTGCTGTCCACAGGTGTGCCCCCTACGCAAACGGACAGCGTACCCAATGGCCCCTGTGTTGTTAACAGGGAGTTCCTGGGCTGGGTGTGTGGACCCTGTGACGCTAACAGGGTTCACAGTTTCCAGATCCGAGTGTCGTCTAACTCGGTTCAGGCTACTTATAGTTTCAGAGCCACCCAGCTCTGTATCCTCCACCTAACCTTCATGTTGCCAGCATCTCCTTTTCCATCTGGGAGCACGGTGGACCCCGACTGGCGATTGGGATATATACCACCTTATCCTAATCTGCTAGTCCCCCCGTAACAGATGGGGTTTCTTCAGCAGATGTTACTGTTGGTTAGCCACCAAACCCACGGACACAAACTTTTTTCTCCTTTCCAACACACCTGTTCCCCTTACGACCAGCATATGGCCTTTTGCCACTCATTTTGTATATTTACAAAATTGCAACTCTGCAGGGACACCATACTCAACGCCGTCTCAGCACAGCAGCCAGCCCTCGGTCCTTCAGATGTGGACAAGTAAAAGACCATTTCCTCTTAGCCATGACAAAGCGTTGAGATTCCCTCTGTCCAGCACTGGTGTTTAGTGTTAAAGCCGAGCTAAGGTTGCGTACCTGCTTCTGCTGATACTCCTGCATACAGTCATATGAAAAAGTTTGTGCACCCCTATTAATGTTAACCTTTTTTCTTTAGAACAATTTGGGTTTTTGCAACAGCTATTTCAGTTTCATATATCTAATAGCTGATGGACTGAGTAATATTTCTGGATTGAAATGAGGTTTATTGTACTAACAAAAAATGTGCAATCCGCATTTAAACAAAATTTCACCGGTGCAAAAGTATGGGCACCTCAACATAAAAGTGACATTAATATTTTTTAGATCCTCCTTTTGCAAAAATAACAGCCTCTAGTCGCTTCCTGTAGTTTTTAATGAGTTCCTGGATCCTGGATGAAGGTATATTTGACCATCCCTGTTTACAAAACAATTCCAGTTCAGTTAAGTTTGATGGTCGCCGAGCATGGACAGCCCGCTTCAAATCATCCCACAGATTTTCAATGATATTCAGGACTGGGGACTGTAATGGCCAATCCAGAACATTGTAATTGTTCCTCTGCATGAATGCCTGAGTAGATTTGGAGCGGTGTTTTGGATCATTGTCTTGCTGAAATATCCATCCCCTGCGTAACTTCAACCTCGTCACTGATTCTTGCACATTATTGTCAAGAATCTGCTGATACTGAGTTGAATCCATGCGACCCTCAACTTTAACAAGATTCCCGGTGCCGGCATTGGCCACACAGCCCCAAAGCATGATCGAACCTCCACCAAATTTTACTGTGGGTAGCAACTGCTTTTCTTGGAATGCCGTGTTTTTTTTGCCTCCATGCATAACGCCTTTTTGTAAGACCAAACAAGTCAATCTTTGTTTCATCAGTCCACAGGATCTTCTTCCAAAATGTAACTGGCTTGTGCAAATGTGCTTTTGCATACCTCAGGCGACTCTGTTTGTGGCATGCTTGCAGAAACGGCTTCTTTCGCATCACTCTCTCATACAGCTTCTTGAGCAAAGTGCGCTGTATTGTTGACTGATGCACATTGACACCATCTGCAGCAAGATGATGCTGCAGGTCTTTGGAGGTGGTCTGTGGATTGTCCTTGACTGTTCTCACCATTCTTCTTCTCTGCCTTTCTGATATTTTTCTTGACCTGCCACTTCTGGGCTTAACAAGAACTGTACCTGTGTTCTTCCATTTCCTTACTATGTTCCTCACAGTGGAAACTGACAGTTTAAATCTCTGAGACAACTTTTTGTATCCTACCCCTGAACAACTATGTTGAATAATCTTTGTTTTCAGATCATTTGAGAGTTGTTTTGAGGAGCCCATGATGCCACTCTTCATAGGAGATTCAAATAGGAGAACAACTTGCAAGTGGCCACCTTAAATACCTCTTCTCATGATTGGATACACCTGCCTATGAAGTTCAAAGCTCAATGAGGTTACAAAACCAATTTAATGCTTTAGTAAGTCAGTAAAAAGTAGTTAGGAGTGTTCAAATCAAGAAATTGATAAGGGTGCCCATACCTTGGCACTAGTCAAATTTTGTTTAAATGCGGATTGCACATTTTCTGTTAGTACAATAAACCTCATTTCAATCCAGAAATATTACTGAGTCCATCAGTTATTAGATATATGAAACAGAAATAGCTGTTGCAAAAACCCAAATTGTTATAAAAAAAGGTTAACATTAATAGGAGTGCCCAAACTTTTTCATATGACTGTACGTACGTCCCTTTCTATGGCAGGATTTATTTCGCCAAATTTTGTCTTGTACCGGGAATCTAACAGTGTGGCAACCCACTAGTCAGCATTACTTCGAATTCGGACAATCCAAGGGTCATGTTGTACGTAGTGCAGCAAGAAGGCGCTCATGTGTCTTGCGCATCCAGGAGGACCAAGTCCTTGCTGTGTTGGTGGCGGAGAGGTGAAAATCATGCCTCCATCCTCTGCCATCTCCCCCCAACCTCGCACAACCGAAATGTGAGCAAGCTCTCCCTCATCTGCTCAGTCTTCCATGACCATCGTCAGTTCGTCCTCCATTTCTTACTGGGCTCCTGCACCCTCCTCAACAGTTAGGCTGATACTATGCGCCCTCATTTATCCCTCTCCCCCACCGTCCCATGCCTGCCGCCTTGGTGCTGCTGACCGCCTGGACCTTGTAGATCTTGTTATCCCTTCAGCATATGTACTGTACTTCCTGTACTTCCTCCCATTCATCTTGTCCCACCACCTGACTATGAATGCTGTTTAGAGTGTGCTCCAGCATGTAGATGACCGGAATTGTCATGCGAATAATGGCAACGTCAGGGATAAACAGCTTCGTCGCCATTTGTAAACTTTGAAGAAAGGTACATAGGTCCTTGATCTGAGACCACTCCAGCACTGTGATCTGCCCCACCTCTGGATTTCTTTAGCCCAGGCTATACGTCATAACTAGAGTTGAGCGCGGTTCGTGGTTCGCGGTTCTCCAGTTCGCGGTTCGAGTTATTTTGGGGGCTGTTCTAGATCGAACTAGAACTCGAGCTTTTTGCTAAAGCTCGATAGTTCTAGTTACGTTCGAGAACGGTTCTAGCAGCAAAAAGCCAAGATAATTACTAGCTGGCTTTCCGCTGTAATACTGTAAGTCACTCTGTGACTCACACTATTATGAAATTTCAGTGTATAGTCTGCGGGAACAGCGCGTTCAGATCACTGCTGCTGGGATAATGGCGATCACCATTTTTTTTTTCTGTTCTTCCTTCTCTCCCTAAGTGCGCGAGTAGTGGGGCGGGCCAGCCAATCCCAGACACACACACAGCTAAGTGGACTTTTAGCCAGAGAAGCAACGACATGTGTGATAGGATGTCCATGTCACATGTCCCTGCATTATAAATACGGGCATCTGCCAGTCTGGACGCCATTATCTGCCTTCTGCGTCTGGGTGTCAGTCACCGCAGGTGCAGCTCCTGTCTCCGATACTGCTGTGTACGCTCTACACACAGCGCTATACAGAATAGGCATAGCAGTTTATTTTATCCCTTGTAAGGGCTAATAACAGTAGGCTCAGAGCCATAGGTGACAGTCAGGTCCGTGCAAAGAGTTTTTAACAGCTACAGATAAGAGCGTCTGTGTAGCTAAGGTCAGGGAGTTCCTTGCTGCATTTCACCATTAGGAGGGATAGAAAGTGAGGCTTCCTTTCCTCTACACTAACCCACAACCCGGCCACTGTACCGTCCTGCCCTTTGCACACTCAAGCTCATTGTTACTAAGCCATTATACTAGCAAACACTTAGGAAACTTAGTGGCATCCTAAAAGTGGCTGTTGGACTTCCATTAGTGTCCCACTAGTGCAAATCTATTTGCAGCACCTCTGCATTGCACACTCAAGCTCATTGTTACTAAGCCTTTATAATAGTAAACACTGAGGAAACTTAGTGTCATCCTAAAAGTGGCTGTTGGACTTCCATTAGTGTCCCACTAGTGGAAATCTATTTGCAGCACCTCTGCATTGCACACTCAAGCTCATTGTTACTAAGCCATTATACTAGCAAACACTGAGGAAACTTAGTGGCATCCTAAAAGTGGCTGTTGGACTTCCATTAGTGTCCCACTAGTGCAAATCTATTTGCAGCACCTCTGCATTGCACACTCAAGCTCATTGTTACTAAGCCATTATACTAGCAAACACTGAGGAAACTTAGTGGCATCCTAAGAGTGGCTGTTGGACTTCCATTAGTGTCCCACAAGTGCAAATCTATTTGCAGCACCTCTGCATTGCACACTCAAGCTCATTGTTACTAAGCCTTTATAATAGTAAACACTGAGGAAACTTAGTGTCATCCTAAAAGTGGCTGTTTGACTTCCATTAGTGTCCCACTAGTGCAAATCTATTGCAGCACCTCTGCATTGCACACTCAAGCTCATTGTTACTAAGCCATTATACTAGCAAACACTGAGGAAACTTAGTGGCATCCTAAAAGTGGCTGTTGGACTTCCATTAATGTCCCACTAGTGCAAATCCATTTGCAGCACCTCTGCATTGCACACTCAAACTCTTTTTTACTAAGCCATTATACTAGCAAACTGTGCTGCCATTTTAAGGGCCATAGTTTCATTGTCCGGGATAGTTCTTGCTGTTTATTCTGCTGTCAATAAAGGTAGACCACCGCTGCAATCTACACCACCTCTCAATTTTTTCTACCACATTTTAAGTGGACATTCTTGTCGCTAGCAAAATGAGTGGCAAAATGACAGATGTTGGTGGAAAGGGGAACAGGCGTGTTGGAAAAGGAAAAAAGTTTATGTCCGTGGGGAAGGTGGCAAAGCTCCATTAACATCTGCTGAAGATAGGCCATATTCCAGCAAAAGAAAGATGTCTACTACTTTCCGTGGACAATCGGATGTGCTCCCTGTTTTACGAACACGAACAACTGGAACAAAGGTAGATGTTGCCCAAAAAAAGAAAATGCTTGAATGGATCTCAAGTGGTCCAACAAGTGCCCTGTCCTCCACCTCAACTACCGCATCCAAAAAACACCAGTCGTCTGAGTTGTCATCCCAATCACACTTGCATTCTCCCAGCTCTCAAGTCTCCATCCGCCCTGCACAGTATGGTGGAACAGAGATGGCTGAGTCTGCAGAGCTGTTCAGTCACACTATAGCCTGGGAATCAGAGGTCTGCTCCCAAGCTACAGTTAGTACAGACCAGAAAATGGTCTGCAGTGATGCCCAGAACCTTTGTGACTCAGATTCAGTCCGTGATGACCAAGTTTCTGAGCATAATGTTGACCCTTATTCACAAACTAAAACACCTGTTGTAATAGACAATGAGGAACATACTGATGATGATGAGACGCAGATACCAGATTGGGGTGACAACTTAAATATTCGTTCAGGGCAGGAAGAGGCTTGGTCTGAGGGGGAGGGGAGTGCACACACAACGCTTGATGAGGAACTTGTGGATCCCACCTACTGTCAACCCACAGTCAGGCACTCGAGGAGGTCAACAGAGGCGCTGGAGGAGGATGCTACTGACGACAAAGTTACCTTGCGCCTTCCTGGACAGAGGAGGAGTACTGGTAGCATGTCTACAACTGCATCCTCAGCCACCACTCTGCCTCTGAGCACTAGTCAGGGTGGCTCAACAGGTCGCATGCCCTCTAAGCCTTGCCTAGCCTGGTCCTTTTTTGACATCGCAAAAGATCGCCCAAATCATGTGATATGTAAAATTTGTCGTGATTCTGTTAGTAGAGGGCAAAACATCAGCAGTTTGACAACTTCTTCCATGAATCGTCACATGAATAAATATCATATGTCCCAGTGGGAAGCTCACCGTGCTCCAATGCGGCCTAACAAAGCGGACCATCCACCGCCTGCCCCTTCCAGTGCATCCACGCATTTTTCATCTTCTAGGACTGTGGGGACAGCTGTCACACCTGTTTTTCCCCGCACAACTTCCACCATTGTAACCGCAACAGGCGATTTGCTTGGTAGGTCGTCAGTTGGTTTGGAAGGGGAAACAAGTACGTGTGTACAGCTCTCTCAGACATCGATAGCACCAACGTTGGATGAAGGCAACATCATGTGTACGCCTGCACTTTCCTCACAAACCTGCATTTTTCCAGGGACACCCTACTCATCACCACCACCACCACACACAGCAGCCAGATCTCTGTCCCTCAGATGTGGACAACTAAAAGGCCATTTCCTGCGACCCATGACAAAGCTAAGAGGTTGACTTTATCCCTCTGTAAGCTCTTGGCTACCGAAATGCTGCCTTTCCGCCTAGTGGACACACAGGATTTTAGAGACCTTAGGTCTGTCGCTGTGCCCCAGTACCAGATGCCCAGTCGCCACTACTTCTCTAAGAAAGGTGTGCCTGCGCTACACCAGCATATCGCACACAACATCACAGCTTCCTTGAGAAACTTTGTGTGTGAACGGGTGCATTTCACCACAGATACTTGGACCAGTAAGCATGGACAGGGACGTTACATGTCGCTGACTAGGCACTGGGTAACTATGGTGATAGATGGTGAAGGGTCTGCTGCACAAGTCTTGCCGTCCTCATAACTTGTGTGTCAATCCTCTGTCTGTCCAAGTTCCTCCACTGCTTCTGCCTCCTCAACCTCGTCTGGGTCCTCCATCTCTGCCCCAAGCCTGCCTGGTCAGGCCACCAGCGTTGTAACTGCGCAGAAGGAATCACGCACCCCTCATTACTATGTTGAAAGCAGAGCGCAACGGCATCAGGCGGTCTTTGTCTTGAAATGTCTTGAAACTAAGAGTCACACAGCGGCTGAGTTGTGGGCAGCTCTTGAGACTTAGTTTGGTTAATGGTTGTCTCCACTCAACCTGCAGCCTGGTAAGGCCGTGTGCGACCATGCTGCAAACCTGGGTGCGGCCCTTCGCCTGGGCAAGGTAACACAAGTGCCTTGTATGGTTCACGTGTTGAACCTTGTTGTCCAGCAATTTTTAACACACTATCCCGGCCTAGATGGCCTTCTGAACAGGGCATGAAAACTGTCTGCTCACATCCGCCGTTCAACCACCACAGCTGAGTGACTTGCATCGCTCCAGAAGTCTTTCAGCCTGCCGGTTCATCACCTGAAATGAGATGTGCCGACACGCTGGAATTCGACTCTCCACATGTTACAGCGACTGTGGCAGCACCGCCGAGCCTTGGTGCAATACGTCATGACGTATAGCCTGGGCCAACGAGATGCAGAGGTGGGGCAGATCACCCTGATGGAGTGATCTCAGATCAAGGACCTATGCACCCTTCTGCACAGTTTCGACATGGCGACGAATATGTTTAGAGCTGACAATGCCATTATCAGCATGACGATTCCAGTCATTTACATGCTGGAACACACGATAAACACTATTCGGACTCAGGGGCTGGGACAACAGGAAGGGGAGGAACTACAGGAGGATTCATATGCGCAAGAGACAACATCATCACCAAGGTCCAGACGTTCATCATCACCAAGGCAGCAGGCATGGGACCATGGGAACAGGGATCAACAAGGGCGCATGGTAGCAGGCGAAATGTTGAGGAAGGTGCAGGAGAACATGAAGAAATGGAGGACGAACTGTCCATGGAAATGGAAGACTCAGCGGATGAGGGAGACCTTGGTCAAATTTCAGTTGAAAGAGGTTGGGGGGAGATGTCAGAGGAAGAAAGAATGGTTAGCACCTCTATGCCACCAACACAGCGTGGACTTGGTCCGCATGGCTGCGCAAGACACATGAGCGCCTTCTTGCTGCACTACCTCCAACATGACCCTCGTATTGTCAAAATTAGAAGTGATGATGAGTACTGGCTTGCCACACTATTAGATCCCCGGTACAAGTCCAAATTTTGTGACATAATTCCAGCCATAGAAAGGGTCGCAAGTATGCAGGAGTATCAGCAAAAGCTGTTACTTGATCTTAACTCGGCTTTTCCACAAAACACCCGTGGTGCACGGAGTGAATCTCCCAGTTGTAACTCGACAAACATGGGACGGTCTCGTCATCTTCAACAGTGTAACCGTACCAGCAGCACTGTATCTGGTGCTGGTAACAGCAATTTTATTGAATCTTTCCATAATTTTTTAGACCATCCTTTGCAAGGCCACCAGAGACAACAAGTCTGACACAAAGTCAACGGCTGGAGAGGATGATACAGGAGTATCTCCAAATGAACATCAATGCCATGACTTTGCAACTGGAGCCTTGCTCATTTTGGGCTTCAAATCTTGAAAAATGGCCAGAACTCTCCACTTACGCCTTGGAGATCTTGTTGTGTCCAGCTGCCAGCGTTGTCTCTGAACGTGTCTTCAGTGCTGTTGGGTGTGTGCTGACAGATAAGCGCACACGTCTGTCCAGTGACAATGTGGACAGACTAACGTTCATCAAAATGAATAAGTCATGGATCCACAAGGAATTTACTACCCCTGTGTCATCCTGGGGAGAGTAAATGCTTGTGTATTTTGAATGTGCTTGATGCAAATCTACCTGTGACGTGTACAACTGGGGCACAAGTGCTGGCACTGAAGGGGTGTCTGTGTGGCCCAGTTTTTGGAAAAAAGGGAGACTCCGCTTGGAGTAACCCTTGCTTACACTGCTTCTAAAAATGATCCAAGATGAACAGAGCTGGGATCAGCAAAGACTTTGCTACCTACCCTGGGGTCATCCTGGGAAGGGTTAAGGATGGAGTAACTTTGAATGTTCTTGATGCAAATCTACCTGTGAAGTGTACAACTGGGGCACAAGTGCTGACACTGAAGGGGTGGATGTCTGTGTGGCCCAATTTTTGGAAAAAAGGGATACTCCGCTTGGAGTAACCCTTGCTTGCAGTGTTTCTAAAAATGATCCAAGATGAACAGAGCTGGGATCAGCAAAGACTTTGCTACCTACCCCGGGGTCATCCTGGGAAGGGTTAAGGATGGCGTAATTTTGAATGTTCTTGATCTACCTGTGAAGTGTACAACTGGGGCACAAGTGCTGCCACTGAAGGAGTGGGTGTCTGTGTGGCCCAATTTTTGGAAAAAAGGGAGACTCCGCTTGGAGTAACCCTTGCTTGCAGTGTTTTTAAAAAGGAGCCAAGATGAACAAGTCATGGTTCAGCAAAGACTTTGCTACCTACCCCGGGGTCATCCTGGGGACAGTTAAGGATGGCGTATTTTTGAATGTGCTTGATGCAAATCTACCTGTGAAGTGTACAACTGGGGCACAAGTGCTGCCACTGAAGGGGTGTCTGTGTGGCCCAATTTTTGGAAAAAAGAAAGACTGTGTTTTACATGATTTTATAAGGGCATGCCATGCCTATATCTGTGTGTCGTCCTCTTTTTCCTTGTCCAGCTGTTTTGTTTTCGCATGAGTATATGTCCTTGTAACTTTACCATGTGTTTGTGTTGTGTTGTGACTTGTTTGTCACCTTTTGGACACCTTTGAGGGTGTTTTCTAGGTGTTTTTATGTGTTTGTGATTGCCTCCAATTGTTTCCTATGCGGTTTGAGTGGTTTGCCGAACCGGTTCGCCGAACCGAACTCGAAAGAGACCTCCGTTCAGCGAACCGAACTCGAGCCGAACCACGACCGGTTCGCTCATCTCTAGTCATAACGTATTGCAGCAGGGCTCGCCGGTGCTGCCACAGATGCTGCAACATGTGCAGATTCAAATTCCTGCATGTCGGCACATCGCATTTCAGGCGGTGAACCACCAGACCGAAAGACTTCTAAAGCGATGCAAGTTGTTGAGCTGCTGGGTGTGAACGGAGGAAGTGAGCACATAGTGAGCATGGCTGCTGCAGAAGGCCATGTAGAATGGGATGGTGGTTTAAAAATTGCTGGACAACCAGGTTCAACACGTGAGCCATACAAGGCACGTGTGTCACATTTCCCTGACGAAGGGCCGCACCCAGGTTGGCATCATTGTCGCACATGGCTGTTAAGTCACCACTGGAGGCCGCTGCAGCAACTTGTACTCCGATCGCCAGGTGACACGGTGTTCCTTTCGTAGATAGTGCTGATGATAGGAGAGGAGTCGATGCCAGTGGCGCCGGTTGCCACAGGTTCCGCTCAGCCACTGGGCTGGGTTACCTTGAGATATGCAGAACCACTGGCTGACTGTAGGTGGTGGTTGTCTCACAGCTGAAGTACCATCATTCAGCTACAAACAATGGGAAGAAACCACACCTTTATTAGGCCCCTCCTGTCTGCTGACCACGGCCAGACATAGTTCTGAACTTCTGGTTCCTGTTCCACCCAGTTCTGTTTTGTGATTTTGTGTACTGACTACCGCTTTTTTTTCCTGACTACGTCTCCTGCCTGCTGTTTATGTACCTCGTTTCCCGATCCACATTTGACATCTGCTTGTTTTCTGATAAAGTCCTGGCCATCTGATTCTGTTCATGTTCCTCAATTCATGGTTTGTCCCTGCCTGACTACTACTCTCTCAGACTGCAGTCTTCCACAGGTACAGTCATATGAAAAAGTTTGGGCACCCCTATTAATGTTAACCTTTTTTCTTTATAACAATTTGGGTTTTTGCAACAGCTATTTCAGTTTCATATATCTAATAAATGATGGACTCAGTAATATTTCTATATTGAAATGAGGTTTATTGAACTAACAGAAAATGTGCAATCCACATTTAAACAAAATGTGACCCGTGCAAAAGTATGGGCACCCTTATCAATTTCTTGATTTGAACACTCCTAACTACTTTTACTGACTTACTAAAGCACTAAATTGTTTTTTTAACCTCATTGAGCTTTGAACTTCATAGACAGGTGTATCCAATCATGAGAAAACGTATTTAAGGTGGCAACTTGCAAGTTGTTCTCCTATTTGAATCTCCTATGAAGAGTGGCATCATGGGCTCCTCAAAACAACTCTCAAATGATCTGAAAACAAAGATTATTCAACATAGTTGTTCAGGGGAAGGATACAAAAAGTTGTCTCAGAGATTTAAACTGTCAGTTTCCACTGTGAGGAACATAGTAAGGAAATGGAAGAACACAGGTACAGTTCTTGTTAAGCCCAGAAGTGGCTTAACAAATATTACTGAGTCCATCAGTTATTAGATATATGAAAATGAAATAGTTGTTGCAAAAACCCAAATTGTTATAAAGAAAAAAGGTTAACATTAATAGGGGTGCCCAAACTCTTTCATATGACTGTATTGATCACCTTGGGCCCTCTATAATTCCAAATCCCTGTATAGCAGTTAAAGGATTTCAGGGTTCTGGGGGTCTTGCATGGTGAGTGGCTTCCCTCTAGCCTATCCTTTACAGCCTGTCTGAGTGTGTGGATCCAGGCAGGCGTTACACCGTGCCCTCTGCAGAAGGCCATGTAGGCCGGGATAGTGGTTTAAAAATTGCTGGATAACCAGGTTCAACACGTGAGCCATACAAGCACGTGTGTCACATTGTCACGGCGAAGGGCCGCACCCAAGTTTGCATCATTGTCGCACCCGGCTTTCCCTGGCTGCTGGTTGAGTGGAGACAACCATTGATGAAGTCTCACTCTCCAGAGCTTACCGTCCACAACTCCTCAGTGGTGTGACTCACATTTCCCAGACATTTCAATGTAAAGAGTCGACCACCTGATGCCGTTGAGCTCTGCTGTCAGCATAGTAAGGAGGTGTCCGGGATCCTTGTGCACAGTTACAATGCCAGTTGCCTTACAATACAGGTTTTGAGCGGAGGTTGAGGACCTAGACGAGGTTGAGGAGGCAGAAGCAGTGGAGGAACTTCTACATACTGAGGAAGGATTGACACACAACTGGGAACGGAAAGACTTGTACAGCAGATCCTTCTCCATTTCTCACCATAGTTACCCAGTGCCCAGTCAGCGACATGTAACGCCCCTGTCCATGCTTACTGGTCCAAGTATCTGTGGTGAAATGCATCCTGTCACACACAGACTTTCTCAAGGAATCCGTGATGTTGTGTGCGACATGCTGGTGTAGCGCGGGCACGCCTTTCTTGGAGAAGGAGTGGCGACTGGGCATTGGCTCTTGGGGCACTGCAATGGGCATAAGGTCTCGAAAATCCTCTGTTCAAAAGGTTGGAAAGGCAGCATTTCTGTAGCCAATAGTTTGCAGATGCTGAAAGTTAACCTCAAAGCCATGTCATGCACTTCTAAAATCATGTAAAACACAGCATGGGGACTCCAACCACAGTCTCCCTCGTTTCCAAAAATTTGGCCACACACACACCACTTCACTGGCATCAGTTGTCCCCAAGTTGCAATCTTAAAAAGATGCTTTGCATGAAGCATTCTCAAAAATACACCCGACTTTTGCCTCCCCTGGATGACACAGGGGTAGAAAAGTCCTCTCTGATCCATGACTTCTTCATCTTGGTTCATTTTTTTAAAAAAAGGGGACTCCAAACACAGTTTCCCTCATTTCCAAAAATTGGGCCACACACACACCACTTCACTGGCATCAGTTGTCCCCCAGTTGCAATCTGAAAAAGATGCTTTGCATGAAGCACTCTCAAAAATACACCCGACTTTCGCCTCCCCTGGATGACACAGGGGTATAAAAGTCCTCTCTGATCCATGACTTCTTCATCTTGGTTCATTTTTTTTTAAAAAAAGGGGACTCCAACCACAGTCTCTCTCGTTTACAAAAATTGGGCCACACACACACCACTTCACTGGCATCAGTTGCCCCCCAGTTGCAATCTTAAAAAGATGCTTTGCATGAAGCACTAACAAAATAACACCAGACTTTCGCCTCCCCTGGATGACACAGGGGTAGAAAAGTCCTCTGTGATCCATGACTTTCTCATCTTGATGAACGTTAGTCTGTCCACATTGTGAGTGGACAGATGCGTGCGCTTATCTGTCAGCACACCACCAGCAGCACTGAAGACTAGAGATGAGCGAACTGGTCGCGGTTCGGCTCGAGGTCGGTTCGCCGAACGGGGGTCCCGTTCGAGTTCGGCTCGTCGAACGTTCGACGAACCGAACTCTAACCAATAGGCTATAATGGGAGGCAATCACAAACACATAAAAATGCATGATAAATGTACACAAACAGTTAATAAACATTGCCATAACACTTTCCGGTCCCCGCGATCCCTCCTGCACTCTGTCTCCTGCCGCTATTCCATCCGATGATCGCTGAATCCTCCCGGTGACCGGCACTGCCAGCAGAGAAGCAGGACCTATCGTGACGTCAAAATAGCCATGTGACCAGTCACGTGGCTATTATCTCATTGGCTACAAACTGGTCACATGACTATGACACATCATGTAGGACCTGCGAGTGCGTCTCTCCGGTACACGGTGCACATTTGTGTATCGCCGTGTACCGGCGATATGCTCTAGCACACGGTCGACTCCCCATTCCGTTAGGGACCGGCTGTGTCATTAACGGAGATCACCGTTGCCATAGCAACGCAGTTAGCGGTGACGCCACCGCTAACCGCAGCTCCGGGAGCACCGTTGCTATGGTAACGCGTCTGTCAGCGTTACCGCTGTTACCGCTAGCAGCACTGATCACTCACGGAGTGAAGGCTGCACGCTGCTTCCCGATTGTAGTGAGGATTGTAGTGAGGATGAGGTGCCCCAGCCCATCAAGTGATGGGCTGGTGCACCTCATCCTCACTACAATCGTCACTACTACTACACTAGTGAGGATTGTAGTGAGGATGAGGTGCCCCAGCCCATCAAGTAATGGGCTGGGGCACCTCATCCTCACTACAATCCTCACTACAATCCTGAAGTGCAGTTTCTTCAAATTCATTTAAAGGCACTTGGAACGCTGAAATTGCTGCTTATAATTTAAGCCTCTATTAAAAACCTCTTATCAGCGCTGGTTTATTGGGGATTTATTGGGCTGACACAGGGGGTAATAAAGATGGAGTCTCTAATGTGTCTGTGTATTTATTTCTATTAAAGTTTTTTTTCTCTGTGTGGTGTCTTTTTTTTAACCCTTTATTGGAGATTCTTAATGGCCGGGTCAAACGTGCCTGACATTAAGAATCTCTGGCTTAATACTGGCTAGTAAAACAAAGCCAGTATTAACTCATGATTAGCCAACAAGCCACCCGGCTCCAGGGCTGTTGGAAGAGTTGGATACAGCGCCAGATGATGGCGCTTCTATGAGAGCGCCATTTTCTGGGACGGCTGCAGACTGAAATTCGCAGCAGAGGCGCCCAGAAACCTCGGGCTAACCTGTGCTGCGGATTCCAATCCCCAGCTGCCTAGTTGTACCCGGCTGGACACAAAAATGGGGCGAAGCCCACGTCATTTGTTTTTTAATTATTTCATGAAATAAGTGAAATAATTTAAAAAAAAAGGGCTTCCCTATATTTTTGGTTCCCAGCCGGGTACAAATAGGCAACTGGGGGTTGAAGGCAGCCCGTGGCTGCATGCTGTACCTGGCTAGCATACAAAAATATGGCGAATCCCACGTCATTTTTTTGGTGGGCAAAAAACTTCTGCATACAGTCCTGGATGGAGTATTCTAAACCTTGTAGTTCTGCAGCTGCTGTCTGCTCTTCTCCATACAGACACACAGCAGCTGCAGAACTACAAGGCTCAGAATACTCAGCATACTTCATCCAGGACTGTATGCAGAAGTTTTTTGCTGAAAAAATTATGTGGGCTTCGCCATATTTTTGTATGCTAGCCAGGTACAGCAGGCAGGTACGGCTGCCCCCAACCCCCAGTTGCCTATTTGTACCCGGCTGGGAACCAAAAATAAAAGGAAGCCCTTTTTTATTATTTCATGAATTTCATGAAATAATTAGAAAACAAATGACGTAGGCTTCGCTCCATTTTTGTGTCCAGCCAGGTACATCTAGGCAGCTGGGGATTGGAATACGCAGCACAGGTTGGCCTGAGCTTTCTGGGCCCCACTGCTGCGAATTGCAGTCTGCAGCCGCCTCAGAAAATGGCACTTTCATAGAAGCGCCATCTTCTGGCGCTGAATCCAACTCTTCCAGCACCTGCCTGCTATACCTGGCTAGCATACAAAAATATGGCGAAGCTCACGTCCTTTTTTGTAGTTTTTTGGCCAAAAAATTAAAAAATGCTTCCCTGGATTTTCCATTGCCAGTGAAGGTAACACCAAGCAGTGGGGGTTAGCAGCCAGTAGCTGCTTGGATTACCCTTAGCTAGCAATACAAAAAATGCAGCGGGAGCCCATATATATTTTTTTTAATTATTTATTTAAATAACTAAAAACAAAATGGGCTTCCCTGTATTTTGATTGCTGGACATCACAGTGCTGTATATAAATCTTTAAAAAAAATGACATAGCGCTCCGCGGTATTTTTGATTCTCAGCGCAGATAAAGCAGACAGCTATGGGTTGCCACCCCCATCTGCCTGTCGTTACCTTGGTTGGCAATCAAAATACAGGGAAGCCCATTAATTTTTTCTATTTAAAAAATAGTTAAAAAAAAAATGACGTTGGGTCCCCCCATTTTTGATAGCCAGCTAGGGTAAAGCAGACGTCTGTAGCCTGAAAACCACAGCTGGCAGCTTTTCCGTGGTTGGGGATCCAATGTGGAGGTCCCCCCAGGCTCTTTTTTTATAATTATTTTATAAATATTAATAATTACACAAAAAAAGTAGGGTCCCCTCCAAATTGGATCACCAGCCAAGGTAAAACGGACAGCTGTGGTCTGGTATTCTCAGGGTGGGAAGGTCCATAGTTATTGGGCCTTCACAGCCTAAAAATAGCAGGCCGCAGGCACCCCAGACGTGGCGCATCCACTAGATGCGCCAATCCTGGCACTTCACCCCAGCTCATCCCGTGCCCTGGTGCAATGGCAAACGGGGTAATAAATCGGGTTGATACTAGCTGTAAAGTCACCTGAGATCAAGCCCAGCAGTTTGTGATGTCATGGCGTCTATTAGATACCCAACATCATAAACTGTCAGTACTAACAAAAAAAAAAAAATCGACAAAAGAAATTTATTTGAAAAAACAGTCCCCAAAACATTTCCTCTTTCACCAATTTATTGTAAGAAAAAAAATAAAGGGGTCCCACGACGACTCTGGACCGTCTAGAATATGGGGGGGAGACACTCAGGGAACGTATCCCCCATTTTCTAGGAGTGCGGACCCTTCATATGAGGAGTGTGGGTGCAATGAATCTGCACTCACTCTCCCCGGGTCCACAGCAGCAGAGTCCATGTCGTAATGGTTGCTACCAAAGCTGCAATGCCCTGCTCATGAGGTAAGGGCATGCCTAATCAGGAGAACTACTGCAGAGGAAGCTCTGCTCACTGGTATATAGGTGCTCAGAGGTAATAATAGATAAAATTAGTGAGTAACCTCGGCACTCTAAATCTCCCAGACTAAGTCAGTAAGTCACAACGGATAGTAATGCAAAATCACTCTTTATTGGTCCGTATTAAGAAAAAAAAAATTTTCATAAGCATATATGTTTTTGTCCAAAACAAGTTACAAATGACGTTTCGGCCTGAGCCTTCGTCAGATTGGACTTATCTGCATGTAATCATGAAAAATGACAATAATCAGTATCACATAAGAGTGAGAGAACAATAACATAAACTCGAACAATGTAGAGGTACAATTGGGATGCAGCAAAAAAATTGCAACACAGCAAGAAATGAAACACATGATACAAATGTCATAATACAGTACAAGGACAATATAGTAATGACAAATATGGGGTCAGAGTAGGCTTAGACAGCTCTGGTACGAAAGAGATGTCAATCATAAAGTAACATGTGCAGTAGGTGTAGAGCTACAGTATGCATGGCAGAGCTAATGGGTAGACCGACCATAGAAAAAGAACGGAGAAAAAGTGTAGAAAAAGTGTAGAAAAAGTGTAGAAAAAATGGAGAAAAAGTGGAGAAAAAGTGGAGAAAAAATGGAGAAAAAGTGGAGAAAAAGTGGAGAAAAAATGGAGAAAAAATGGAGAAAAAGTGGAGTAAAAGTGGAGAAAAAATGTAGAAAAAGTGGAGAAAAAGTGGAGAAAAAGTGGAAAAAAGTGGAGAAAAAGTGGAGAAAAAATGGAGAAAAAGTGGAGAAAAAGTGGAGAAAAAGTGGAGAAAAAGTGGAGAAAAAATGGAGAAAAAGTGGAGAAAAAGTGGAGAAAAAATGTAGAAAAAGTGGAGAAAAAGTGGAGAAAAAGTGGAGAAAAAATGAAGACAAAGTTGAGAAAAAGTGGAGAAAAAATGGAGAAAAAGTGGAGAAAAAGTGGAGAAAAAGTGGAGAAAAAATGTAGAAAAAGTGGAGGAAAAGTGGAGAAAAAATGGAGAAAAAGTGGAGAAAAAGTGGAGAAAAAGTGGAGAAAAAGTGGAGAAAAAATGGAGAAAAAGTGGAGAAAAAGTGGAGAAAAAGTGGAGAAAAAATGTAGAAAAAGAGGAGAAAAAGTGGAAAAAAAGTGGAGAAAAAGTGGAGAAAAAATGTAGAAAAAGTGGAGAAAAAGTGGAGAAAAAGTGGAGAAAAAGTGGAGAAAAAATGGAGAAAAAATGGAGAAAAAGTGGAGAAAAAGTGGAGAAGAAGTGGAGAAGTGGAGAAGAAGTGGAGAAGAAGTGGAGAAGTGTTTGTTCATGCCAGATGGGAGATAAATAATTTTTACCGGCGCTGTCATTTACTGTAACGTGATCATCGGTGTATGGTGTATACCTGTGATCACGTGAACGGGGACCGGAAAAACCGTCCTGAATCATGATCTCCAGGGTCTCAGCTAGCCCTGAAACCCCGGAGATTTTCTGACGCCGGGGGGCGCTATTCACTTATTTCTGCCTGCTGTTTATAAACGGTAGATCGGAATAAGGCTACATTAACACGACCGATCCATTTTTGTGGTCTGCAAAAAACAGTCCGTTTTTTTTCACGGGTGCATCCGTGTGGCATCCGTTTCCGTTCCGTAGACGGTCCGTATGTCATCTGTTTGTCATCCGTGTGCCTTCCGTTTTTTTTGTGTACTGCAAAAAAACTGAATGAGGGTAAATGCATAAATTTACCCAGGATCCATAGCTTCATCCTACATGAGGCGGTCACATGTTTACTCCAGTGCCATTTTCTACTGCTTTTCACAGCGTAGAGCGCTCTGGTGATTTTCTTGTGCTTGTGCACTTCATATCAGTCTTTTCTGTCATTATAATGGCAGAAAGACACATAATGTCCCACTCTCCTGCATTTTGTAATTTTGCACCCTTTGGTGCCTTTCATGTGGCACTAAGGGGTGCTTAGCTTTGTATTTAGCCAAAAAAATGAAAAAAAAAATGACGTCGGGTTCCCCCTGTTTTTCTAGCCAGCTAGGGTAAAGCAGACGGCTGCAGCCTGCAGACCACAGCTGGCAACCTCACCTTGGCTGGTAATCCAAAACTGAGGGCACCCCACGCTGTTATTTTAAATTAAATAAATAATTTAAAAAAAAAAAAAACACGTAGGGGTCCCCCCAAAATTGGATCACCAGCCAAGGTAAAGCAGACAGCCGGGGTCTGATATTCTCAGACTAAGGAGGTCCATGGTTATTGGACTCTCCCCAGCCTAAAAATAGCAGGCCACAGCCGCCCCAGAAGTGGCGCATCCATTAGATGCGCCAATCCTGGTGCTTCGCCCCAGCTCATCCCGCGCCCTGGTGCGGTGGCAAACGGGGTAATATATGGGGTTAATACCAGATGTGTAATGTCACCTGGCATCAAGCCCTGGGGTTGGTGAGGTGAGGCGTCTATCAGATACCCGACATCACCAACCCAGTCAGTAATAAAAAAAAATAGACGACAAACACATTTTTATTTGAAAAAACACTCCCCAAAACATTCCCTCTTTAACCAATTTATTAGAAAGAAAAACAAATCCAGGTTTGGTGTAATCCAAGGGGTTGCCATGACGATCCACACTGTCCCAGTCAATGAAGAGCAGGATGTTCCCCATTGGCTGGGAGAGCAGTGCAGTGACCTGAGCTAACATCAATGGGTCAGCCCAGGTCACTGCAGGGCATGACAAGTGCTGCTGTCAGCGAGGTACATTACCTGCGCTGATCTCCAGCACACTGACAGCACCTGTCACTGAGTTCAATGACCGCCGCCTTCACAGCCAAGTATCGCGAGAGGCCCGTGACGTCACCGCTAGTCAGTCTCGGGTCAGAAGCGAGAGAAGGTGATGTGACAAGCGGCGGCCATGGAGGACAGTGACAGCGCTGAGGTCGGGATGGCGGGACTTCATCACCGCAGGTAAGCCGAGCGGGACCATGTGTATGTGTGTGTGTGTGTGTGTGTGTGTGTGTGTATGTGTATATGCCGCGGGCAGGAGGGGGCGGAGCGAGCTGAGCGGGGAAGTGTGGGCTTCCTGCACGTAACTAGGATAAACATCGGGTTACTAACCAAAGCGCTTTGGTTGGATACCCGATGTTTATCTTGGTTACCAGCTTCTGGCAGGCTGCCAGCGATGGCTCCTGCACACTGTAGCTGTAAAAAGCCCTGCTTTTTGCTGCTAGAACCGTTCTCGAATGTATCTAGAACTATCGAGCTTTTGCAAAAAGCTCGAGTTCTAGTTCGATCTCGAATAGCCCCCAAAATCACTCGAGCCTAGAACTGGAGAACCTCGAACCGCGCTCAACCCTACTGAAGACACGTTCCGAGAGAACGCTGGCTGCGGGACACGACAAGATCCCCAAGGCGTAAGTGGTGAGCTCAGGCAATTTATCCAGATTGGAAGCCTAAAATGAGCAAGGCTCAAGTTGCACAGTAATGGCATCGATGTTCACTTGCATATACTCATATATCTGTGTCTCCTCCTCTTTTCCCTCATCCAGCTGTTTTGTTTTCGCATGAGTATATGTCCTTGTCACTTTCCCATGTGTTTGTGGTGTCTTGGGAGTTGTTTGTCACCTTTTGGACACCTTTGAAGGTGTTTTCTATGTGTTTTTATGTGTTTGTGTTTGCCTCCCATTGTTTTCAATGGGGTTCGAGGGGTTCATCGAACGGTTCGTCGAACATTTGCCGAACCAGCCCTCCGTTCGATGAACCAAACCAAACTCAAGCCTTCAGACTTTGGCTTATCTCTATTCTTGACCTCCTGAAAACTCTACCACTGGAAGAAAGATGCCTGTGGCCAGTGAAGCTGCCTGACCTGGTGGACATGTATAACAACGTCACCGTGAGTTCCACGAACTGCACACTGGCATACCTGATGAGGGCCAGACCTGGAAGACTGCCAGTGGATCTGGAAATGGGAATTGAGACCCCCAAAGACCCTTTACAAGGTGCTGATTGGGATTCCATCCGCCAGGCCCAGTACAAGAGAGTACAAGAGTGTGTGGAGCGAAGCTTGACCCAGCAGCGGGAGAGGCAAGAAAAAGCCTACAATCAAAATGCACCTGCTGTTCCTTTGATGCCAGTAGAAGTGGTCCTCAAGAGAAAGAGAAGAACTCACAAACTCGACAACCACTGGGAAGCAGAACCCTACACTGTGCAACCATTAACACCTAGCCGTGAGAAGACATGCCTCATCAGCAAAGATGGAGGAAAGTCAACAGCTGTGGTTTCCAGAGACTACCTTAAGAGATGCCCTGAACAGCTAAGAATCCCTGAAGAAGTTTCCAACCCTTCACCAGTCGAAGAACCAAGAGACAAGATGATCCATACTGTGCTTGGAGATTTCCCTGCAAGTTGTGCTCAATACAATGGAGCCGTTGTAATCCCAGTAATCACATTCCCTCAACCCAGGGAAGAAGTAAGATGACAAGAAGAACCTGTTCAGCACTTAGAAGAACCAAGTGAAGCTGAATCAGAAGACCATGCACTGGTATCAACACCCAGTACACCCATCATTCACATTGAGACACATACACCGGGTGGGAGGACACAACCTCAGACAGATGACAGCATAGTACTGCGTAGATCAACCCGCAGAAACTTTGGTCAGCTCCCATTACGGTATAGAGAAAGTACAGTTTAGTTTAAAGTGTCTAACAAGTAAAGTGTTTAAAAATGTTTAACCTGTTTACTAGTTTACTAGTTTAGTAACGTTTAAGAATGTGCCCGCAAGGACTATTGCGAGAACTTTGCTGCTAAAATGTGTTGCACCAGGTTATGTGCACTTTAACTATGAACCACAGGTTATGCACTGGCTATAACCACAAACTCTCACATTGTAAATAGTTACCTCATTGGTACCAACCCCAGAGCACGCCTGTTTATGGGGCCTGCTCTCCAACACACGGAAGCCGGTACGCCTGTTTATGGGGCCTACCTTACACCACCCTCCTCAGGAGAGGAAGATTGGAGGAAAGGTCTGGGAGAGAGCTGGCCCAGACCTGGTCACCAAAGGGACCGGTGACCTGCTTTCTGTAGGTTTTTGGGTGGGTCCAGGACTTGTGGGTGGTGGGTGGTGAAGAATGGCACCTGGAATGTTGTCAATGTAAATAACCCTCCCCTGTGTGGGAAAAGTTTGTATTTAACCTTGTTTCTTGTCTTTCCAGCCCGAGGACGTGCTGTTGATAACTAAGGGGTAATGTGGCGCCCCTGACCTGGTCAGGCACCACTGAGTACTGCACCCATGCTGGGACAGTGCTTCCAGGTAATTCCAAAGGGCCAGAATGAGGTGTGTACACACAGACACATAGTAACCAGGTCTCCCACACCTTGAGAGGGGACCCTTGGGTAGCTTTCAATTCTCAACAAGGGGTGTAGTGGAGAGACTGGAAGCTAGATACAGTGGCAGACAGGAAAAGGAGGAGAAGCAAGCCAGTCTGGAGCAGTTGTACAGAAGTTGCTGAAGGAAGCAGACATACAGCCACGCTAGCCAGACCCTGCTGGTGTGGTAGCTGTTAGCGGGGGAGTACAGTGACCAGAAATTCAGCCTGAAAGACACCTGAAGAGGGGCAGTCGAGTACGGGGATTGCTGGTAACTATGCACGCACAGGGCACAGGTCCCTAGAGCCAGATATCGATTTCCTGATCTGTTAAACCTGCCGGTGAGGGGACTAGAGGTTCCTCACCAAAGACACAGAGTCCGAGCCTCAGCAGCAACAGAGGGACCCAAAAGGAAATAGGGCCAGAAGCCATCTCATTAGGTCCACGCTGCCGGCAAACGGGCCAGAAAGGGAAGGAGAGTCAGTAGCAACTTTCCCTGGATGAATCCCACGATACTGCAAGTCAGGGGTTATCCGAAACAAAAGAAGTGCAAGGAAGGCGAGTTAATAGCTACCCTCAGAATGGCCTGCAGGAATTCCTGGTTCCACCTGGTATAATCTCAGCATCGCCCGGGTATCTCACCAACCAACTAAAAGTGAGTAAACAAGTTGAAAGACGTTCTGGACTGTGTTTGGGTTATTCTGTGACCTGTGGTTCCACACACTTACACCCGAGCCCCTGGGGCCAGCCTCACTCTCGGGAGGCCATAACACCAGACTGCAGACACCATCAGCCCCAGACGCTCGTTAAACTGCAGTGGTGGTCATCCCTCACCCTGACCGCAATTACCGAGAGTGGCGTCACGATTCCTATTAAAGTTAACCTGACATACCTGTTGCGAGAAGGGTCCCTACAGAGAAGTCCCCACAGTGCCCCGCAGGCAACCGCTTCATCGCTGTGGTGGGCGACTCACAATTTTTTAGCAGGCACTGTAAAGTACCAATTCCTATTTAGATCATCTACTGGCAACTTTTTCCAGGCACTAAAAAATAGCAATAGCTATTGAGATGGTTCACAGGCAAATTTTTAGCAGGCACTAAAAGTAGCAATCTCTATTCATATCATGAAATGCTGATTTGTGGCACATGTGCGCTGCTCGGATCCGGACTCGCTGCGTGGCTCGAGGGATCCTCCGGACCCGGGGATCACGCGGAAATGCCGAATGAAAAGGGGGACGTAGTTGTACGGCCTTGATCATATTTGGTTCTTGACGCCACCCACGGTGTGTGGTGAAGTGGTACACCACCGCTGCTGTTGTGGGATACCCGGGGGAGATGTAATGGCAGCCGGATGTTAACCCCTCCGTGGGTAGGGATGGTTTCCTCGGGGCCCAGTGTCTCTGTGCAGGGTATGGCGATGGCAGGGGCCTGCACGCCCGAACGTAGCAGGGGATGTTTGGTTACCCACAAGCAAATAAATCACACAATTCTTTTGGTAAACCAAGGTGCTGGTGGCTGGCCGCTGCGGCCGATTGTACTCCGGTCCCCCACCCGGGCTGGTTGTCGCCGTCTTTTCCTCTGCACTGGTTGTGGTTGTGTGTTTGGACTTCCTGGTGTGGAACACGGGAGTCCGCTCCCGGCTTTCTGTCTGCCTAAGGAGCCTAGCCCGCTGACGCTGACTCGTGGGATCTATGGGCCCTGGCAGTTGCCCTATTCCTATCTGTGGGTGGTTGTCTGCTTTTGGGACTTTAGTTGGGACAGGGCCTGTAATCCTGCCCTAAATCGGTTGATTAGCTGGGCCATTGGTTCTGGTCCTGGCTTCAGGGTCCAAGTACCCCCTCTGGGCACGGTTTCCGGTCGGGTCTCCGGTGTCGGTACTGGCGGGCTCCAACCCTCTTTCGGTCCTCTTCGTCTCTTCCGAGCCGTATTCCCGTCTCCTGTTGACGGAGACCACCGTCTCCCACCTAGCCAAGGTACCAGGGCTCCGACCCTGTCACCGCTCAACTTGAACTTCTCTGCTGGAGCTACACCTAGTTCTAGCCCACACTCCTCTCAACTTGAACTACAGACTAGACTGTTTGCTTTCCCACTCCGGACTGTCTAGACTCCTAGGTGGGTATTCCCTAACTGCCTGGTCCCGCCCACTTGTGTGCCTGTCTTGCCCTGAGGGGCGTGACTAGGGTTTCAAGTCGGCTGTATGGGACCTAGGTAAGGGATGGTGTTATGAGGGGGCCTAATGTGTGACTACCTGGTTTTGCCAGGGCATCACATTCCCCCTTGGTTTAATACAGACCGTCCGCGGGCTGTCCGACCACCATTTATTTAACAGGAACTGAAAAGAGAAAAAGAACATTTACAAGTATAATAACAGTGGTACATTTTGTTTTTCTTCCCTTACGGGAGGCACTTTTCTTAAACGTTACACAGGCAAAACCGGGACGAGACGGACCGGGTCCTTCTCACCTCACCCCCACCCAAAACAACCTGCCCCCTGGTGCCACCGCTAAGCAATGATGCGCACCCCTTGCCCAAGTCCAGGACAGGTCCGGGTGTTGCCCTTACTGGCCAGGTAAAAAGTTCCTTACCCAGCAGTCTTTTTCAAGGGCCCCACGTCCAGGGGACCCCTGACCCGGAGGGTAGTCACCGGTTTCGGTGGTGACTGGGCCTCGGCTGACTCTACCGCAGGCCCTTCCTCCAATCAGCCTCTCCAGAGACTGCAGCAGGATGAGAAGGTTGGTCAGGGACTATTTACAAGGCCCAATAGTTTTTCGGTTGGCCTGCTAGTTCACGGCCATGGTCCATTTTTAAAACTTTTAAATGGGAACTTTAAAGGGTTAACGGTCCCAACGGCGACTCATACTTGGGATAGCCGGGTTTTCCACTACCTAACTTTCAATCAGGTGAATTATTCTGTCAATTGGAATTCATCGACACACACAAGACTATGTACACAGCAAACGGTCAACACTCACTAAACGTCAGTTTCCCTATATCTGAGGGGTGGCCATCCCATCCCAAGTTGGGACGTGTGGACCGTCTTAGCTTCCTGCTCTCACTGGAGGATAAGGGGGTAGAGTGAATTACGGGTTCCTCTTCCCTAATGTCAGGTACAGCTGGCAGGGATCTGCGGGGGCATGGTGTAGGTGCAAGGGCTTCCCTGGGTGCAAGTGGTGGTGTATTGTTGGCAGGTTCATTTTCTCACACATCCCATTAGCCTGAGCATGATAGGGCGTGGTCCGGTTTTCTTTCACCCGTATAAGTTGCAGAATTCTTGGAAGATCTCCGCTTCAAAGGCAGCACCCCCGGTCCGTAAGCACCTTCTCCGGGTAACCATGCGGCCGGCAGAAGTATGCCTGAAAGGTCCTTGCTGCTGTACGAGCCGTTAAGTCCTTGACGGGCACCACCACCATGAACCTGGAGTAGTGGTCCACGATGGTAAGGGCATACGTGTAGCCACTCCGTCTGGGCGCGAGTTTGACATGGTCCAAGGCAACCAGCTCCAACGGCTGACGGGTAACAAGTAGATGTAGTGGGGCCTTCTGACTGTTTCCATCTTGCCTTCTTAGCGTGCAGGGACCACTCTCTCTGCACCACGCCTCGATGGACTCTTTCATCCCGCTCCAGTAGAAGCGCTCTCTCAGTAACATCTCCAACTTGTTCCAGCTGAAATGTCCCGCCCCGTCGTGATAAGCCTTCAAGACCATGGGTACATATTCTTGCGGTACCACGAGCTGGCAGACTTTCTCGTGTGTCTTCGGGTTAGATAGCCCTCTGTACAACTTGCACTGTTGCAGGTACAGGCGGTCTCTTTCCTTCCACAGGCGCTGTGCTTCCGCGGGGGCAGTGGGTGCTAACCTGGAACCATTCTGAGAGATCATCATCTTGACTAACCGGACCGCGGGCTCCTGGTCTTGGGCCTCTTGTCACCCATGGCGGGGTAACGGGTCGAAGGTTACTTGCTGCTGGCCAACGTACGGTTTTTCGTCTTTTCTGTCCTCAGACTGATGGAACGCGGGTAGTTCAATCTCTTCCAATTCATCTTCATCTAACCCTCCATCAGGTAGGTGCGGCATCCGGAACAACGCATCCGCATTAGTATTCTTGCGACCGGCTCTGTACTTGATGGTGAAATCGTAGTTCGCTAGCCGGGCCACCCAGCACTGTTCCGGGGCCCCTAGCTTTGCCGTGTCCAGATGGGTCAGAGGGTTATTGTCCGTATAGGCTGTGAACTTCGCAGACGCTAGGTAATGCCTAAATCTATCCGTTATCGCCCAGACGAGTGCCAAGAACTCCAACTTGAAAGAGCTGTAATTCTCAGGATTCCTTTCCGTCGGCCGGAGCTTCCTGCTTGCATAGGCAATCACCTTCTCCCTGCCATCTTGCATCTGGGACACGACAGCACCCAAGCCCACAGTGCTGGCGTCCGTGGAAAGAATGAACGGGAAGCCATAGTCGGGGTAGGCCAGAATCTCTTCTCCGGTTAAGGCCAACTTCAGCTGCTGAAAGGACTCTTCATGCTTCTCACCCCAGGTAAACGGGGGCCCAGGAGTCCTTCCATTCTTAGTCTGCCCCACCAAGAGGTCTTGCATGGGGGCTGCCATTTTGGTGTAGCCCTTGATGAAGCGGCGGTAGTAGCCCACCAAGCCCAGAACTGCCTCACTTCTTTAGCTGTTTTACTGGTACTTTGCACACTACGACATCGCAAGCCGATGGTAGCGATGCTGAGCACGATAGTCCCCGCCCCCGTCGCAGCTGCAATATCTTGTGATAGCTGCCGTAGCGAAAATTATCGCTACGGCAGCTTCACATGCACTTACCTGCCCTGCGACGTCGCTCTGGCCGGCGAACCGCCTCCTTCCTAAGGGGACGGATCGTGCGGCGTCACAGCGACATCACACGGCCAATAGAAGCAGGGGGGCGGACATGAGCGGGACGTAAACATTCCGCCCACCTCCTTCCTTCCTCATTGCAGCCGGGACGCAGGTAAGGCAATGTTCCTCGCTCCTGCGGCTTCACACACAGCAATGTGTGCTGCCACAGGAATGAGGAACAACATCGTAACATCGGTCCTTCCAAAATTATGGAGAGCATGAGAGAGGGGTGTCCTTCCAAAATTATGGAAATGACCGACGCTACACCGATCATACGATTTCGACGCTTTTGAACTCGTTAATCGTAGTAAAAAGGATTCACATACTCCAATGTCGACAGCGACGCCAGATGTGCGTCACTTCCTATTTGACCCCACCGACATCGCACCTGTGATGTCGTAGTGTGCAAAGTACCCCTTAACAGAGAGTAATAATGGAGAAAGGGTTTTATGCCGCGCTATTCACCAGGCACAAGGACAAGAAGATATTCAATGTTCCTTTATTGTAGCTTGAGTCTACGCGTTTCAGGAGCTCTGCTCCCTTCATCAGGACATGAGGCACAAAATTGACATATCTCTCAAAGTACCCCTTAGACTTCGGCCAACTCTGGATGGCTGTAATCTTCTCGCGGTCCGGCGCCACACCTTCGGCACTCACCACATGCCCGAGGTACTGCACTTTGGGCTTCAACAAATGGCACTTGGAGGGCTTCAGCTTCATCCCGTATTTGGAAAGAGCTTCAAACACTTCAGCAAGGTGTTGCAAGTGGGCCTCATAGGTCCTGGAGTAGACGATGACATCATCCAAATATAACAGGACCGTTTCAAAGTTCCGATGCCCCAGACAGCACTCCATCAGCCTCTGGAAGGTTCTTGGCGCATTGCACAACCCAAAAGGCATGCTATTGAACTCGCAGAGACCCATCGAGGTAGCAAAAGCAGTCTTCTCCCGGTCTTCTTCTGCGACGGACACCTGCCAGTAACAGCTGGTAAGATCAAGAGTTGAGAAATAATTTGCTGTTCTCAGTGTGGCCAGCGGTTCCTAAATATGGGGGAGAGGGTACGCATCCTTGTGAGTTATCTGGTTAATCTTCCGATAGTCCACACACATTCTCATGGTGTCGTCCTTCTTCTTCATCAGAACCAATGATGCTGCCCAGGGACTGAGTCGCGGGCAGAGGAGGGGACGCTGCGCTCTCCCACTGCTCGGCTCCGGCTGCTGCTGCTGCTGCTCGGTGGCTAGAGCGATGGGCCGGATCCCGGGGACTCGAGCGGCGCTCCTCGCCCGTGAGTGAAAAGGGGTGGTTTGGTTTTAGGGATATTGTCCGTGACGCCACCCACGGTTGTGGTGATTTTGTGGACACCACCGCTGCTCTGGACGGGGATCCCGGGAGTGGTGACAGGGAGCAGCTTTGTTGTTAATTCTCCCCTCCGTGGGTAGGGGGTTGGTTGTCCCGGGGCCCGGTGATGTGGTAGGGATGGATGACAGGCGGGTTGCGGGGCCTGATGAGGTGCAGGGTCGCGGAGGAAGCGCTGTGCCGCACGGCACGGTGGTACTCACTCAGCCCAATGATGAGGACACAGTTCACGGTAAAACAAACGGCTGGATGGACGGGTCCCTCGGACGGCTGCGGTGTTGTTGCTCCCGGCAGGTTAGCGGTGACTGTCTTTTCCCTGCACCTTCGCTGTCTGTACAGTTCCAATGGGTTCCCACCGGTAACCCGCTCCCCAACTTGGATATGGGCCGGAGGAGCCCCTTTTGCCCACAGGTGCTGGCCCTGAGAAACGGTTGCCTTGGCGGTGGCGGTGTCTCTCTCACTAGGTTGGACTGTTGCCTTCTGTCGGGACTTGACTGTTTGGAAACCCAGGAGGTCCCCTTCACTAACGGATTCGGTAAATTCACGGCGACTCCTAGCCTTGCCGGGGTCCGAAAAGCCCCTGCCACTGGTGCTGGCTTCTCTTTGTGTACCGGTCCGGTACCGCCGGGCCACCACCCGTCCACGGTCCTTACGGTAGACTCCAATCGGCCACTCCTGCAGACGGTCACCACCGTCTGCCAACCTTGCTGTCTCGCCCGGGCCACACTCCCGGACGCTGTCAGTCAGTTTCTCTGCTACTCCTTCACTTCTGCTCACTTTCACTGTCAAAACTAGACTAACTGTTTTCCCGCCTCCAGGACTGTGAACTCCTCGATGGGCGGGACCAACCACCTGGCCCACCCCCTGGTGTGGACATCAGCCCCTGGAGGAAGGCAACAAGGGTTTTGTCTGACCTTGATGTGCCTGCTGGGAGTGTGGGGTGTTGTG
The DNA here is from genome assembly GCF_048569485.1 of Anomaloglossus baeobatrachus. Classification (NCBI taxonomy): domain Eukaryota; kingdom Metazoa; phylum Chordata; class Amphibia; order Anura; family Aromobatidae; genus Anomaloglossus; species Anomaloglossus baeobatrachus. Next base: position 138,405,670 of record NC_134362.1, on the reverse strand, counting down.
GTGTTGTTCTCTGTGGCCCCTGGCTTGTCCAGGGCGACACATTCCCCCTTAGTTAAATGCAGACCGTCCTCGGGCTGCCCGTCCAACACCGGTTTTATTTTCACCAACTGAAAAATATAAAAATTGTAAAACGGTGACAGACATACAAGTATAATAACATCTTCCCACATCGGGAGGTACTCTTACTTAAACGTTGCGGTAACGGTTACGGCTTCCACTCTCACCCACCCAAGCAACCTGGCCCTGATGCTGCCCCTAAGCAAACAGGCAGCACCCCTTGACCCCAGTCCTGCACAAATTGCCCGAGCGGGTTCTGTCCTTTCCAGGGGACCCACGTCCATGGGGAACCCCTGAAACCCCCAGAGGATTGCCACCGGTTCCGGTGGTGGCTGGGCCCCAGCCTGCTCTACTGCGGGCCCTTCCTCCAATCTGCCTCTCCGGAGGCGGCAACAGTGGAAGCTGTAACAATAAACATTATTTACAAGCCACAAGTTTGTGGTTGCCTTGCAAGTTCTCAGGCATGTTCATAGATGTTTCTATGCAAAATGGTGGAGGGGGTCCCAACGGGGACCAGTTGCCGGCTACGACCGGTTCCAAATCAGGGTGTAATCAGGTGACTTTACACGGTTTCATTCGCTTATCATTCATATCTTCAAAAACTTTCAAAAACTTTTAAACTTTTAAACACACACATAATATTTCTCTGGTTTAAAGAGTAGTTTCCCTGTACCTAAGTGGGGGTCTACCTAGGTTGGGACGAGTGGACCTCCTGGGTCCAGTGTCAGTGGGGATAGGCAGTGGGGCAGAGGGAACAATCGGTTCCTCCTCCCTGCTATCGTGTGGGGCAGGCGGAGGCATAGGGGAGCTGGGTACAGGTTCATCCCTGGGCACTGGCACTGGCTCACGGTTGACTGCCTCCATTACTTCTTCATCCACAGGTTGTGGGAACAGTATCACTGGAAGAATCACCGCGCCGTTCTGTGTAGGCCAGTCTGCTGGGAAGTCACCCATCACGGTGTGAATTACCTCTTTTGCCTTCTCCGCTGGTGAAGGAACTGGAGCTTCAGCCGCTGCTCTCAATGCTGGTGGGCACCTTTTTAGATGGTCCCGGGAAACCGTGGCCAAAGTGCCCCCTTGGTCACGACTGATCTGGTAGGCCTTCCCATCTTCCCATCCTGTGGGCTGTATGATGTATGGGGTTTGTTCCCATTGATCATCCAGCTTGTGGGTTCTCCTCTTCCGCTTCAGCACTACATCTCCAGGCTGGAAAGGGCCAGCAGACGCCTTCTGGTTGAAGCGCTGCTCCTGCTGTTCCCGACTCCGACTCAAGTTCTTCTCGACATATTCTTGAATCTGTCGGTATTGCACCCTCCGCCGAGTTTCCCATTCAGCTGTCGAAGGGAGTGCTTCTGGGGGTTCCAATCCCATGTCCAGATCCACCGGTAGCCGACCGGGGCGAGCCCTCATCTGGTATGCTGGGGTGCACTTCGTTGAGCTGGAAGGGATATTGTTGTACATATCGACCAAGTCAGGTAGCTTCTCCGGCCACAGGTTTCGCTCTTCCAGCGGCAACGTCTTGAGGAGGCCCAGGACCAAGTGGTTCATCTTCTCACACATGCCATTGGTCTGGGCATGGTAAGGGGTGGTCCGGATCTTCTTGCAGCCGTACAACTGGCAAAACTCATGGAACACCTCCGCTTCAAAGGCCGGGCCTTGGTCAGTAAGCACCTTCTCAGGGTATCCATGTGGTCAGCAGAAATAAGCCTGGAACGCTCTAGCGGCGGTACGACCAGTTAGGTCTTTGACTGGGACAACCACCATGAACCTTGAATAGTGGTCTACTATGGTTAGAGCGTAGGTGTACCCACTTTGGCTGGGGGTGAGCTTTACATGGTCCAGGGCGACCAGGTCCAGCGGTTGATGTGTAACGATCGGGTGTAGGGGCGCCTTCTGGCTGGCCTCGTCCTTCCTTCTCAGCGTGCAAGGACCGCACTCTCGGCACCAGGCCTCTACAGACTCCCACATCCCACTCCAATAGAACCGCTCTCTCAACAGCATTTCCAGCTTCTTCCATCCGATGTGTCCGGAACCATCATGGTACGCTTGTAGAACGGTGGGCACATTAGCTTGGGGAATCACCAACTGGCGGATTTTCTCATGAGTCTTCGGGTTAATCAGCTCACGATACAACTTCCCCTGGTGTAGATACACCTGGGTCCGTTCTCGCCACAGGCGTTGGGCTTCGGCTGGGGCGGCAGGGTCTATTCCAGCAGCGCCTTGCTCCACCAGGATCTTGACTAGGCGGACCGCGGGCACCTGGTTTTGAGCTTCCTGCCACTCCTGACTGGGCAGCGGGTCCAGGTTCACCCGTTGTTGGTGGATATGCACCTTCTCAGTTGGTGGCTGGTGAAATGCAGGCAACTCGATCTCTTCGAGGTCATCATCCTCTCACCCTTCTTCTGACAAGTGGGGCATCCGAGAGAGTGCATCAGCATTAACGTTGGCACGACCGGCCCTGTATTTGATGGTGAAATCGTAGTTGGCTAGCCTGGCCACCCACTGCTGTTCCAACGCGCCAAACTTGGCCGTGTCCAGGTGGGTCAGCGGATTGTTATCCGTGAAAGTGGTGAACTTTGCTGTGGCCAGGTAATGGCGGAACCGCTCGGTGATAGCCTACACCAGCGCCAGGAGCTCGAGCTTGAAAGAGCTGTAGTTCTCAGGATTCCTTTCAGTCGGTCGGAGCTTTCGGCTAGCATAAGCAATCACTTATTCCTTCCCATCTTGGACCTGGGACAAGACTGCCCCCAAGCCCACATTTCTGGCATCGGTGTAGATGATGAACGGGTTGCTGTAATCGGGATACGCTAGGATCTCCTCTCCGGTCAAGGCCGCTTTCAGTTGGCGGAAGGATTCCTCATGCCTCTCTTCCCACACCAGTGGGGCTCCGATGGGTCTACCACCTTTGGTCTGTCCCACGAGGAGGTTTTGTGTGGCGCCCCTGAGGCTTCCGTCGCCACAGAGACATTGCACCCCAGTCAGAGGTGTGATGTCCCATCCTGGGTAAGGAAAGGGGTACATGCCAGTTCACAGGTAAAACTGCACTACACCCATTGCTAGGCACACACTGGGACAAGGGATAGTGGCAGTAACCCTCCCATGCTGCATGCTGGGAGGGGTCGTAAGACCCATCCCTGCTCCCATAGGGTGGTAGCTTAGCAACCGGGGGGTGGGGAGAGCCAGCCGAGTGTAGAGCAGAGAGGAAGGTCAGAGTTTCAGTTTACCTCAGAGAGTGAGAGAGTGAGGAGCCAGCATGTAGCTGTGAAAGAGAAAGGAGCTCCGTGAGTTCAGAGTGTCCGCAACAGAGAAAGAAAGCAACAGAGAAGGAGAGAAACAGAGAGTAGAAGAAGAGCTCTAGTCAGGCAGGAGCTAAAGAAAGAAGAAAGTGACGCTTCCTGGTGAAGACCCTGGGACTCGGAGGGTCCAGGTGACACCAAGCAGGGAACAAAGGGATTCCAGGGCCACAGATAGCTTCAGAGCTGGTGGCCAGTGAAGTCAGCTGAGAAAGGACACAATTAGAGGGGTGCACTGGCATCAACCCCCAGATCTACCCGGGATCGGCGGAGGTCCCTGACGGTGGTCCCAGCAGTCCAAAGGCTCCTGCAGGCCTTGACAAGAACTGTGAGTAAAGACCTTGAAACTGCACCCCTGGTGTTGCCTCAGTTATTTCTCTGCATAGACACAAATAAGCACCAACAGTGTCCCCGAGGCACCGCTCCACCTGTGGGGAGCAGTACCACCATTGCTGCCATATCATCACCCCGGAGGCCTCACACAGCAGCTGCGGCTTAATAGCCGCATAACACAGGTGGCGTCACGAACACAAACCCCAAGTCATCAGCCATATTTAACTGACACCCACCAGGGCCACGGAGTCGGGCCCCGCCACCACTGATTACCCCCGGACTAGTCCGGCCTGGCACCGGGTGTCCCATAGCCCTGGGGTGGGCGAGCCAATTTTGGCGCTGTGAACAGGATCTCGTGCCCGGCGCCCACCGGGTACTGTGCGCCTTTAAAAAGACTGTGTGTTTTACTGTGGAAACCACCGCCATTAGCGCTGCTGAGAGTGGGAAGAAGGGGGGCGTGTCAGAATAAAGGGCGCGAAGAGAAGCCCCGCCCCCTTGGTCTTGGCAAAAGAGCGCGAAGCAGTGCCCGCTATGCACAGCGGAGGAGAAAAACATGGCGCATAAAGAATGCTGCTGTATGGAGGAAGAAAGAAGATGGCTCCTGCAAGCGGAGGCCAGGAGGAGCTCACCTGGATCAGGCCTGTGACCGCCGCTGAGCTGGAGGCTGAAGTCGGGGGAACGGCTGACAGGATGAACGAGCAGAGCGGACGGGAGACAGCTGTGTGGGGGAAGGAGATGGTGCTGGCCATGAGGAAGCTGCAGGTGTCTGTGCAGCAAGGCCTGTGTGGAGGTGCCGCCCGCGACCATCCGGAGCACACACCAGCGATGGCGATCCTGCTGCAGAGCATCTCCGGCCTAACCCTGGGTGAGTCCTATACTGCCCCTGCCCGATCGGGTGTGCTGACCCCGCCGGCGTTACTACCAGAGGCCACTACGATGCCCGCCGCGATCCCCGCTGCGATCCCGAGTGCGATCCCGAATGCGATCCTGAATGCGATCCCTGCTGTGATCCCGACTGGGGTCTCTGCTGCGATGCCCATTGAGGTCCATGCTGCGACCCTGACTGAAGTCCCTGCTGAGACGTCCGGCGCAGAAACACCCTATCCGGCCAGATCAGACCGGGCCGCAACGCCGTCTATCCCAGCAACTGTTGTGGCTTAAGAGCAGACCCCTGAACATCCAGAGGAGGACGCAGCTCCGATACCATCACCCCGCAGCAGCCCCACTCCTACCCAGGCTGCAGCGCCCCGTAGTAGGCCAGCGACCAGCACTCAGGAGACGCAGACGATGATCTCCTCGGCCTACCTGCTGCCTGGAGCAATGCTGGAGTGGGACCCCCGCATCTATCCTCACAAGTAATGAAGAAGGAAAGAAGATGCTGAACTGTATATAACCCCTGAAGTTAAACGTCCGAGTTGAAAGTTTTAAAGGACCTGCTCCAGAAATAATGCTTCCTGCCTTTGTTGAATGTCCCTAAGTTCTCCAGGAGACGCCACCCAGCACAAGAGGTGGAAGGAGGAGGACCTTGTCTGACTTGTTGACCGTCGCTGGGTCAGAGTCCCAGTGGGCGCCATCAAGGGTCGGAGCCCCTGGTGGAGGACGACAAGGAGTTAATGGAGTCAGGACAGTACATAGCCCCTGAATGTCTGCCCATTGTTCTTTTCGAAGATGACACCCTATTCCTGAATCCTTGTCCCCTGTTCTTTTTGAAGATAACCCCCCCCCTGTTTATGTGTTACCGGGCCACTGGACTGGAATGTGGTCCCCGGTGAATGTGTTATTTATGTGCCTCCCATAAAGGGATGCAATGTTCTAAAGTTTTAATGTTTTATGCATAACAAAATTTTGCAGTTTCTTCCATTGTTTTTGTTGTTTCAGCCCGAGGACGTGCTGGGATTCGCTGTGGGGGAGTGTGGCGCCCCTGAGGCTTCCGTCGCCACAGAGACATTGCACCCCAGTCAGAGGTGTGATGTCCCATCCCGGGTAAGGAAAGGGGTACATGCCAGTTCACAGGTAAAACTGCACTACACCCATTGCTAGGCACACACTGGGACAAGGGATAGTGGCAGTAACCCTCCCATGCTGCATGCTGGGAGGGGTCGTAAGACCCATCCCTGCTCCCATAGGGTGGTAGCTTAGCAACCGGGGGGTGGGGAGAGCCAGCCGAGTGTAGAGCAGAGAGGAAGGTCAGAGTTTCAGTTTACCTCAGAGAGTGAGAGAGTGAGGAGCCAGCATGTAGCTGTGAAAGAGAAAGGAGCTCCGTGAGTTCAGAGTGTCCGCAACAGAGAAAGAAAGCAACAGAGAAGGAGAGAAACAGAGAGTAGAAGAAGAGCTCTAGTCAGGCAGGAGCTAAAGAAAGAAGAAAGTGACGCTTCCTGGTGAAGACCCTGGGACTCGGAGGGTCCAGGTGACACCAAGCAGGGAACGAAGGGATTCCAGGGCCACAGATAGCTTCAGAGCTGGTGGCCAGTGAAGTCAGCTGAGAAAGGACACAATTAGAGGGGTGCACTGGCATCAACCCCCAGATCTACCCGGGATCGGCGGAGGTCCCTGACGGTGGTCCCAGCAGTCCAAAGGCTCCTGCAGGCCTTGACAAGAACTGTGAGTAAAGACCTTGAAACTGCACCCCTGGTGTTGCCTCAGTTATTTCTCTGCATAGACACGAATAAGCACCAACAGTGTCCCCGGGGCACCGCTCCACCTGTGGGGAGCAGTACCACCATTGCTGCCATATCATCACCCCGGAGGCCTCACACAGCAGCGGCGGCTTAATAGCCGCATACCACAGGTGGCGTCACGAACACAAACCCCAAGTCATCAGCCATATTTAACTGACACCCACCAGGGCCACGGAGTCGGGCCCCGCCACCACTGATTACCCCCGGACTAGTCCGGCCCGGCACCGGGTGTCCCATAGCCCTGGGGTGGGCGAGTCACTTGAATGGGGGCAGCCATCTTCGTGTACCCCTTGATGAAGCGACGGTAGTACCCCACCAGACCCAGAAACTGCCTTACTTCCCTCACTGTGGTTGGTCTCGGCCAGTCTTGGATGGCAGTGACCTTCTCGGGGTCGGGGGCAACACCTTCTGCGCCCACCACATGCCCCAGGTACTGCACTCTGGGTTTCAGTAGGTGACACTTGGAGGGCTTCAACTTCATCCCGTATTTGGCAAGGGACGCGAACACCTCGGCCAGGTGCTCCAGGTGGGCTTCATACGTCTGGGAGTACACAATCACATCATCCAGGTATAACAGGACGGTCTCGAAGTTTAGCTGCCCCAGACAGCATTCCATCAGCCGTTGGAAGGTTCCAGGGGCGTTGCACAGCCCGAACGGCATACTATTGAATTCACAGAGCCCCATTGGGGTGGTGAAGGCAGTTTTCTCCCGGTCCTCAGGTGCCACAGCCACTTGCCAGTACCTGCTGGTGAGGTCAAGGGTAGAGAAGTAATTCGCAGTTCTCAGTGCGGCCAAGGACTATTCAATACGGGGCAGTGGGTAAGCATCTTTATGCGTTATCTGGTTAATCTTCCGGTAATCCACACACATCCGCATGGTGCCGTCCTTCTTCTTAACCAGTACCAACGGGGCGGCCCAGGGACTACAGCTGTCCCTGATAACCCCTGCCTCCCTCATGTTCCTCAACATGTCCTTGGCACATTGGTAGTGTGCAGGGGGAATAGGCCTGTACCTTTCTTTGATAGGGGGATGTTCACCGGTGGGGATATGGTGTTGGACCCCTTTAATCTGCCCAAAGTCTAGGGGATGTTTGCTAAAAAGTTGCTCATACTCCCGTACCACCCGGTATACACCTTCTTTGTGATGTGTAGGGGTATCATCAGTGCCTACATGTAACTGTCGGTGCCACTCATCTGACTCCCCTTGGGGCGGGTGAGTGCTGGCAGTTGGTGGTGAGGTTGGGGGAACTGCCTCGCGGATGGTGTGGGGATCCAGAGTGAGCAACTTGGCAAGTGTAGCATACCGGGGAAGCCTGACTTCTTCCTCCCCACAGTTCAGCACCCTCACAGGCACTCTCCCCTTCTTTACATCGACCACCCCTTGGGCGGCCATTACTGTGGGCCAGTGCTCGGAGGGCATGGGCTCTATCATGGCAGGGTAGTCACGCCCCTGAGGCCCTACTGCTGCCCTACACCAAATCATCATCTCACTCCTAGGGGGCACAATCAACGGGGCAACATCCATCACTCTCACCCCACCAATCTCTCCTCCCATCGAGTTCACATGCTGGCGGTACATCAAGGCTCGGATCTCACGCTGCACGGCTCTCTGTCGGCTCCCCGCCGCCGTGGCAGCCAGCTGCTGCAATAGGGTCAGCACATCACTCATACAGTGCTCCATCACATTAGTTCCTAGCACTATCTTCGGGTTATGATCACTGGGTTCATTCATTATCACAATCATACCCTGGTGTTGCACTTCAGCTCGTCCCACAGTCATGGTCACTTGCTTGTACCCCACTTGAGTCAATGGGAGTCCATCAGCAGCAATCAATGTTATGCTGGCATCTGGGGGAGCCAGCTCGTCCTTTCCCCAATACCGTTGATATAGTGTATATGGTATAGTGGTTACCTGTGATCCAGTGTCCAGGAGAGCCATCACCGGTATGCCGTCCACAGCCACGGGGATGATAGGCCGGGCCCCGATGTACCGGTCCCGCCAGTCTGGGGGGCCATGGGGTTCTACTCCTGAGGATTGGCCCGTGGCCCCAGGGGTTGCTCGTTTAACGGACACCGTCGGGCATAGTGGCCGGGTTTGCTGCACCTGTAACAGATTGGGGCTCCGTTCCGTGAGCCATTGGCCCTTCCCTGCTGCATCCAGGGGACGGCCTCCGGGTTGTCGGCGAGCTGTATCTCCACCGGTGCCTGAGGTCTGGTTGGAGGCTGGAGTGCGGCGAGAATCTTAGCAAGGTCCCCATCCATGCGGCGAACTCGAGCAGCGATCTCCTCCATCACCCCGCTTGAGGCTGCAGGCACTGGAGGTGCCGGTCTGGTAGGAGCCACCACCACAGGAGCAGTCTCAACTGGCCACGGGGTTGGCTCAGGAGCTTCCAATGCGGGGGGTTGCAGAGCTTTGATGGCCCGTTCTTTTAATATGGCAAAGTCCACGACAGAATGTTCTAGGGCCCACAGCCAAAGCTGCTTACGGTCCTCGAAGGACCTCATCCCCTGCACAAACTGCTCACTTAGCATCTTGTTACTGTCCATACTGCTGATGGTGTCCACCCGCTTCAGTGTGCGGAGTGCGGTTTGCAGGCGCAGAGCATAGTCCCGGATGCTATCTGCGGGCCGTTGTAGGCATTGATAGAACTGCATCCGCAACTCTGCCTCGGTACGTATCTCAAATGCAGTCTGCAGCTTTTCAAAGATGGTGGCTACAGAGGACCGGTCCCCCTCGGCCCAGGTCTCCGCCTCTTGCTCAGCCGCGCCGGTTAGCTGCCCCAGCACTAGCGCTGCATGCTGCTTATCAGTCAGGGGGTACAATTCTAGCAGCAGACTAAGTTTTTTCCGGAAAACCTGCAAGGCATCAGGTTTCCCATCGTACTGCGGTAGCCAGGCAGCTCCGGGCACATAGGGCAAAGAGAACGGCATCACCTGAGCGAGAACTGGGGCCGCGGCGCCTCCCGCCAGCGTGGCCGGGACCTGGGCAGGCCCATTCCCATTTACGGGTGCCTCCGCGGCTGCGTCCGCTGCTCCTCCAGCGGCTTCGTCGGGCGCAGACATCTTGTTTCCGTCCCCCTTAGTCTCTTTCCGGCCCCCCCTCTATCGGGGCGCGGTCTTGGCCTTCGCGCCTCCACTACTCGAGGAGATGCTCGAGCGGGAACTCTTCGCGCCCAAGATGGCGGCTTTTCAAATTTTCCGGCCAGACACCTCCGGCGGTAACAAGGCGCACCTCTACCCAACGGCAGAGCGGTAAGATCCTGTTCGTGACGCCAAGTAGTCGCGGGCGGAGGAGGGGACGCTGCGCTCTGCCACTGCTCGGGTCCGGCTGCTGCTGCTGCTGCTGCTCGGTAGCTCGAGCGATGGGCCGGATCCCGGGGACTCGAGCGGCGCTCCTCGCCCGTGAGTGAAAAGGGGTGGTTTGGTTTTAGGGATATTGTCCGTGACGCCACCCACGGTTGTGGTGATTTTGTGGACACCACCGCTGCTCTGGACGGGGATCCCGGGAGCGGTGACAGGGAGCAGCTTTGTTGTTAATTCTCCCCTCCGTGGGTAGGGGGTTGGTTGTCCCGGGGCCCGCTAATGGGGTAGGGATGGATGACAGGCGGGTTGCGGGGCCTGATGAGGTGCAGAGTCGCGAGGGAAGCGCTGTGCCGCACGGCACGGTGATACTCACTCAGCCCAATGATGAGGACACAGTTCACGGTAAAACAAACGGCTGGATGGACGGGTCCCTCGGACGGCTGCGGTGTTGTTGCTCCCGGCAGGTTAGCGGTGACTGTCTTTTCCCTGCACCTACGCTGTCTGTACGGTTCCAATGGGTTCCCACCGGTAACCCGCTCCCCGACTTGGATATGGGCCGGAGGAGCCCCTTTTGCCCGCAGGCGCTGGCCCTGAGAAACGGTTGCCTTGGTGGTGGCGGTGTCTCTCTCACTAGGTTGGACTGTTGCCTTCTGTCGGGACTTGACTGTTTGGAAACCAGGAGGTCCCCTTCACTAATGGATTCGGCAAATTCACGGCGACTCCTAGCCTTATCAGGGTCCGAAAAGCCCCTGCCACTGGTGCTGGCTTCTCTTTGTGTACCGGTCCGGTACCGCCAGGCCACCACCCATCCACGGTCCTTACGGTAGACTCCAATCGGCCACTCCTGCAGACGGTCACCACCATCTGCCAACCTTGCTGTCTCGCCCGGGCCACACACCCAGACGCTGTCAGTCAGTTTCTCTGCTACTCCTTCACTTCTGCTCACTTTCACTGTCAAAACTAGACTAACTGTTTTCCCGCCTCCAGGACTGTGAACTCCTCGATGGGCGGGACCAACCACCTGGCCCACCCCCTGGTGTGAACATCAGCCCCTGGAGGAAGGCAACAAGGGTTTTGTCTGACCTTGATGTGCCTGCTGGGAGTGTGGGGTGTTGTGGTGTTGTTCTCTGTGGCCCCTGGCTTGTCCAAGGCGACACAACTGCAACTGTCACGGATGACGCCTGCTTCCTTCATGCTTTTCAACTTGTCTTTGGCGCACTGGTAATGCGCAGGTGGGATTGGCCTGTATCTCTCTTTGATGGCTGGATGTGTACCAGTGGGAATGTGGTGTTGGACCCCCTTGATCCTCCCGAAATCTAGCGGGTGTTTACTGAATACCTGCTCATACTCTTGTACTACCCTGTACACCCCTCCCTTATGGTGTGCAGGTGTGGAGTCGTTGCCTACGTGTAACTCCTGACACCACTCCTCTAGCTGCTTTGGTGAGTGGTCACTGTCTGACTGTGATGTAGAGATAGGGGAGACTGCTGCTTGGATGACATCAGGGTCTACTGTGAATAGTTTAGCAATGGTGGCGTAATGGGGTAGCCTACCCTCTTCCTCTCCGCAATTCATCACTCTCACGGGGGCACTCTTCCCTTTTTGACATCAATCAACCCCTCTGGCTGCCATCACTGTGGGCCAATGTTCTGAAGGCAGAGGCTCCACTACTGCCGGGTAATCTTGCCCTCGGGGATCTACTGCTGCCCTACACCAAATCATCATTTCACTCCGCGGAGGTACCACTAGAGGCGCCAAATCCATCACCCGCACGCTGCCAATTTCTCCACCCGACATGTTCACCTGTTGCCACTGCAGGAGGGCCCGGATCTCACGTTGCAGAGCTCTCTGCCGGCCCACTCCTGCTGTGGCAGACAGTTGCTGCAATAAATGCAGCACCTCACCCATGCAATTTTCAATCATGTTTGTCCCTAGGACCATCTTTGGGTTACGGTCACTGGAATCATTTTGCACTACAATCAGTCCTTGATGCTTCAGCTCCACACATCCCACTTTCAAGGTGACTTCCTTAAACCCTATTTGGGTCATGGGGAGCCTATTGGCCGCAATGATGGTCAAGCTGACATCAGGCGGGGTGAGCTCACTGTCAGACCAATGGCGTTTGTACAGTACATAAGGCATAGTGGTTACCTGCGAGCCGGTGTCCAGGAGGGCCGCCGTCGGGATACCGTCCACAGCAAGAGAGATGATGGGGCGACCTCCAACTTAGCGATCACGCCAATCAGCTGGGCCTTGGGGATCTATTCGTGAGAATTGGCCCTTGGCCTCAGGGGTTACTCGTTTAAAGGACACCGGCGGGAGTAATGACCGGTTTTGTTGCACTTGTAGCAGGCTGTCCATACCGGTTGTTGTTATTTTTGCTCCGCTGCATCCAGGGGATGTCTTCCGGACTGTTAGCAAGCTGAATCTATTCTGCTGGCTTGGCCTTTGGTGGTATCTGTAGGGTGGCGAGGATCCTGGCGACGTCATCACTCAGACGCTGAACTTGCGATGATAAGTCCTCCTGGGTCCCGGCTACTGCTGCAGGTGCCAGCAGGGCCATCAATGGGGCCGCTACTGAGACATGCACGGTGTCAGCCGGCCAAGATGGCAGGTCAGGGGCACCAACTTCAGATGTCTGTAGCGCTTTAATAGCCCGGTCCTTTAGGACCGAAAAGTTCAAGTCTGAATGTTCTAGGGACCACAACTGCAGCTGCTTGCGGTCTTCAGCGGACCCCAGCCCTTGCAGGAACTGCTCCACCAGCATTTTGTTGCTCTCAGCCTCATTAATGGGGTCCCTCTGCTTCAACGTACGGGGGGCAGTCTGCAACCTCAAGGCGTAGTCCCGAATGTTGTCCTGAGGACGCTGTCGACAGTTGTAAAAATTGCATCCGCAATTCCGCCTCTGTGCGGGTTTCGAAAGCAACCTGCAGTTTATCAAAAATGGCAGTTACCGAGGCCCGGTCGGCATCGGCCCAAGTCTCCACCTCCTGCTCAGCGGCTCCGGTCAACTGCCCAAGTACCACGGCTGCACGCTGCTTGCCAGTCATGGCATACATAGCAAGAATGGTACATATTTATTCTTGATATACCTTTATATCTTTATACCTGCAGGGCATCGGGCTTCCCATCGTACTGAGGTAACCAGGCAGCACCGGGCACGAAGGGCAGGGCGATCGGCATGACTTGGGTGATCGCCGGGGCCACCGGTTCCCCCGCTCCTGCGACCAGAGCGAGAGCCGCCACATCTCCGTCATCTGCCACATCTATGGGCACCGCTACTTCAGCGGCAGGCGCTACTCCGCCATCCAGATTAGGCGCGGACATCTTCCCGCTTCTCCCCCTTGGTCTTTTGCAAGCACTCTCTCGTGCGGCAGGTTAGTTTCGTTTTTGGCCTCAGGGTGTTGTTTCCTTCCAGCCATGTTCCCAGGGGGCGGGGCTTCAGCTTTGCACCCTTTTTTGGGAGAGAAGACGCTGGGCTGTAGTTTTTCGCTCCTAAAAATGGCGACAAGAATGGCGGCTTCTGAAAACTTTTCAACGGATCACCGCTGACTGTCCAATTCAAACCGCACTTCCACCAGGTAGGTGGATGGGTTTGAATCCTGTTTGTTATGACAAGTTTCAGGGTGTGCTGTCCCCATTCCAGCAGCCGGCGCTGCTCGGATCTGGACCCGCTGCATGGCTCGAGGGATCCTCTGGCCCGGAAACGCCAAATGAAAAGGGGGACGTAGTTGTACCGCCTTGACCGTATTTGGTTTGTGACGCCACCCACGGCGTGTGGTGAAGTGGGACACCACCGCTGCTGTTGTGGGATACCCAGGGGAGATGTAATGGCAGCCGTATGTTAACCCCTCCGTGGGTAGGGATGGTTGCCCTGAGGCCCAGTGTCTCTTTGTAGGGTATGGCAATGGCAGGGGCCTGCGCGCCCGGACGTAGAAGGGGATGTTTGGTTGCTCACAAGCAAATGAATCACTCGAGTCTTTTGGTAAACCAAGGTGCTGGTGGCCAGCCGCCGCGGCTGGTTGTACTCTGGTCTCCCACCCGGACTGGTGGTCGCCGTCTCTTGAGGAAGAGACGGTGACCTGGTTGTGATTGTGTGTGTTTGGACTTCCCAGTGTGGAACACAGGAGTCCGCTCCCAACTTTCTGTGTGCCTGAGGAGCCGTTCCCGCTGACGCTGACCCGTTGGATCTATGGGCCCTGGCAGTTGCCCTATCCCTATCTGTGGGTGTTTGTCTGCTTTTGGGACTTTGGTTGAGACAGGACCTGTAATCCTGCCCTCAATCGGTTGATTAGCCAGGCCGTTGGTTCCGGTCCTGGCTTCAGGGTCCAAGTACCCCCTCTGGGCACGGTTTCCGGTCGGGTCTCCGGTGTCGGTACCGCCGGGCTCCAACCCTTCTCTGGTCCTCCTCGGATCTGCCGAGCCGTCTTCCCATCTCCTGCTGACGGAGACCACCGTCTGCCACCTAGCCAAGGTACCAGGGCCCTGACCCTGCTCAACTTGAACTTCTCCTCTGCTGGAGCTACACCTAGCTCCAGTCCACACTCCTCTCAACTTGAACTACAGACTAGACTGTTTGCTTTCCCGCCCCGGGCTGTCTAGACCCCTAGGTGGGCGTTCCCTAACTCCTGGTCCCACCCACTGGTGTGCATGTTTTGCCCTGAGGGGGGTGACTAGGGTTTCAGGTCGGCTGTATGTGGCCTAGGTGAGGGATAGTGTTATGCGGGGGCCTAATGTGTGACTACCTGGTTTTTCCAGGGCATCACACACACACCTTTCCCTATGCTGCACATCCCTATCTATACTATCGCCCTCCTGTCTATCTCAACTACCTATGATTAAACCCCTAGCTAAGCTAACTGTCCAGCCGCAGCACTTTACCTAACCTTTAACATTCCCAAAATGGCACCAACGCTGCATGTCCGCATTTTTTATGCAGAGGGACATGTGACTTAGGCAGCCAATGACACAAGCCCTTCTGTCTGAACCTTGTGGATATTTTCTGCACTGTGATTGGCTGCAGAAACATCCAGAAATAGAGTTAAGGGAAAAAAAAAAAGTGCCTCTGGCCTCTCGCCACCCCCTCATCATTAAACAGATCCCCACATTTATCATACAGTCCCACATTTCTATCTAAGAGCTTATAAGTTATTAGAATGGCATTTTGGAAAATGTACATAGCAGATAATTACCGGGTTTTCCCAAAAATGCTTGGGTACCTAGAACCGGATAAGGAAATAGTTTGCTCTTCTCTACTAAAGAGATTCGTTGGTGAAAAAAAGTAATCACCAATCCACTGGATCCACAGGCTCCATTATAACTTATTAATCGGTGGAATTCAATCAATGGAAACTGCACCAATAAGCATAGTAAGAAAATTGTATACCTAACAGAAGATTTAATCCCAATTTTAATATGCAATGACAGCCAAGCCAAGTGCAGCACTTATTTCCACTGAGGGAATGAATGGATCAGTGGTTGAGTCGAACATGAGCTCCATTCTAAAGACGATAAAACGTCCTCATGCTGATCGGTGCGGGTCCCAGCAGTTAGATCCCCACCAATCAATAAGTTATCACTTTTCCTGTGGAGGTATGATTACTTGTTTTCAGCATACAACCCCTGTATGAGCATCATAGTTATTGTGTAAGAGTACCAGGACAGGGAGGGGTTAAACTTGCAAGTACTTAATCTTATGAAAAAAAAAATCTCTTAATATCAAAAAGAGAACAAATTACCGACATAGACACTATGAGCAGACCACATATTACCACTATGTGGTGACAGAATAATATCACATACAAGGGACAAATACTGTGATACTATAATCATCACACCCCTTAACCACAATGTTAAGGGGTGTGATGAGATAACTTTGAAAAGGGGCACCTACATTGGCTCTAGAGCTAGCGTCGCTCTAGCTGTCCCTATTCCCAAAGATAATGGTGATGATATTTGGTCTGCCTTCCTAACAGTAGCTCCTGAATAGTTACAGTCATATGAAAAAGTTTGGGCACCCCTATTAATGTTAACCTTTTTTTTTTATAACAATTTGGATTTTTGCAACAGCTATTTCAGTTTCATATATCTAATAACTGATGGACTCAGTAATATTTCTGGATTGAAATGAGGTTTATTGTATTAACAGAAAATGTGCAATCCACATTTAAACAAAATTTGACCTGTGCAAAAGTATGGGCACCCTTATCAATTTCATGATTTGAACACTCCTAACTACTTTTTACTGACTTACTAAACCACTAAATTGGTTTTGTAACCTCATTGAGCTTTGAACTTCATAGGCAGGTGTATCCAATCATGAGAAAAGGTATTTAACCCCTTCATGACCGGCCGATTTTTCGCTTTCCGTTTTTTTTTTTCGCCATTCTTTTTCTGAGAGACGTAACTTTTTTATTTTTCAGTCAATATGGTAATGTGAGGGCTAATTTTTTGCGGAACGAGCTGTACTTTTAAATGACACCATCAGTTTTACCATATAGTGTACTGGAAAAACGGCAAAAAAATTCCAAATGCAGAAAAATTGCAAAAAAAAGTGCGATAGCACTATGGTTTTTGAGATATTTTATTCACTGTGTTCACTATATAGTAAAACTGATGTGTGGGTGTGATGCCTCAGGTCAGTGCGAGTTCGTAGACACCAAACATGTATAGGTTTACTTTGATATAAGGGGTTAAAAAAAATTGGACGTTTGTCCGAAAAAAGTGGCACACGTTTTACGCCATATTCCGTGACCCGTA
The DNA here is from genome assembly GCF_048569485.1 of Anomaloglossus baeobatrachus. Classification (NCBI taxonomy): domain Eukaryota; kingdom Metazoa; phylum Chordata; class Amphibia; order Anura; family Aromobatidae; genus Anomaloglossus; species Anomaloglossus baeobatrachus. The sequence goes on along the minus strand of NC_134362.1, from coordinate 138,389,247 downwards.
GCGTTCTCATTTTTCGGGATCTATGGCTCAGTGATGGCTTATTTTTTGCGTCTTGAGCTGACGTTTTTAACGGTACCATTTTTGCGCAGATTCTACGTTTTGATCGCCTCTTATAGCATTTTGCGCAAAAGTTGTGGCGACATAAAAACGTCGTTTTGGCGTTTGGAATTTTTTTGCCGCTACGCCGTATACTGATCAGATTAATTGATTTTATATTTTGATAGATCTGGCGTTTCTGAACGCGGCGATACCAAATGTGTGTATAGTTTTTATTTTTTTAACCCTTTAATTTTCAATGGGGTGATTTAAACTTTTAGGTTTTTTTGTTTTTTTTTAATTTTTTGAAACTTTTTTTTAACTTTTTTTTTTATTTTACTAGTCCCCCTAGGGGGCTATTGCGATCAGCAATCCGATCGCTCTGCAGTATCTGCTGTAAACAGCAGAAACGCTCTCTTTCTCTTTTGCTGTGCCGCTGGCACAGCGAAAGTGGAAGCAAGTCAGGTGTAGTACAGGAGTCATCACATGACCCTGTGCTACCATGACAACTATCGGAAGTCACGTGATCGTGTCACGTGACTTCCTGTATCGGGCGGTAAGTAAAAGTTTACCGCGATCGCGCTTATAATGGCGCTGTCACATATTGACAGCGCCATATAAGGGGTTAAACGGCACGAGCAGATAACGATTCTGCTCGTGCCTAGCAGGCACACATCTCAGCTGTTAAAATCAGCTGAGATGTGTGCCGATCGCAGCATGATGCTGCCGGCAGACCGCGGGCAGTAACGTTATGACTGCAAGGACGTAATTTTATGGCCCGTGGTCGTTAAGGGGTTAAGGTGACCACTTGCAAGTTGTTCTCCTATTTGAATCTCCTATGAAGAGTGGCATCATGGGCTCCTCAAAACAACTCTCAAATGATCTGAAAACAAAGATTATTCAACATAGTTGTTCAGGGGAAGGATACAAAAAGTTGTCTCAGAGATTTAAGCTGTCAGTTTCTACTGTGAGGAACATAGTAAGGAAATGGAAGAACACAGGTGCAGTTCTTGTTAAGCCCAGAAGTGGCAGGCCAAGAAAAATATCAGAAAGGCAGAGAAGAAGAATGGTGAGAACAGTCAAGGACAATCCACAGACCACCTCCAAAGACCTGCAGCATCATCTTGCTGCAGATGGTGTCAATGTGCATCGGTCAACAATACAGCGCACTTTGCACAAGGAGAAGCTGTATGGGAGAGTGATGCGATGCCCAGCTCTGACTATGCAACTCAAAAGCACCTGGGGCGTGTCAGACTCTACAGTGTGAACAGGGTCAGAAGTCACAACAACACTTGGTGAGTTAAGAGCTGAATATCGTATGACATACATATTACCATCACACAATGACAGAATTATTTTAGCAATGCCTTAGACTTCTATGGCTGATCTTCGTCTGTGATGCTGATAAAAAAAGACATGTCTCAGTGATTTTTAACCATAGACTATAATAGTTACATGTTCTATCTGTGAAAATCACAAATAGAATACATGTGAAAGATGGACATCTGAATAAGGCCTAAGGGTTCTGCGTGTATCACTCTGATACTCATCCAGAAAAATGGGATGAGCATCTGTGCCGCCCCTGTGCCGGCAGCCTGCCACTGCTCGGGTCCGGACCTTCCGGTGGGTGGCTCGAGGGTCTCCGGACCCAGGGCTCCCGCGGACACTCCAAATGAATAGCGTTTGGGGGTGGTGGATGTAGGACGTATATGTACGGGCTGGGCCCTACTAGGTTTGTGACGCCACCCACGGTATGTGGTGAGTTTGGACACCACCGCTGCAATTACGGGACACCCGGGGGGAGATGTTGTGCAGCAAGTTGTTAACCTCTCCATGGGCAGGGATGGTAGCCCTGGGACCCGTTGGGATTTGTTGGTGCAGGGAGATGGGCGACCGCAGGGTACTGGTGTACTCACTAGTGAAGGAAACACACGATTCTCTGGTAAACCAAGGTGATGGTGGTCGGTGCCCGGAGCCGGCTGCGTTCTGGTTCCCCCACCCAGCTGATGGTCTCTGTTTTTCTCCTGCACTTTTGTGTAATGGTGGACTGCTTTGCGCTTGCAACTTCAGGAGTCCGCTTCCCGGCTGGATGTGGCCTAAGGAGCCCTTGCCCACTCCGGTTTCTGAGTCGGTTCCCCGGGTCGGTACCGGCGGGTCAATACCCTGTCCCGGTCCTCCTCGGTTCCACTGAGCCGTCTTCCCGGCTCCTGCAGACGGAGACCACCATCTGCCTCCTAGCCAAAGGCACCAGGGCTCCTACCCTGGTACCTGTCAGTTTGCTTCAGGCCTGACACACAGGCCTGACCTCCACTCTCCTTGAACTCTAAAACTGCACTGTCTGTAGACTCACTGTTTTCCCGCCCGGGCTGTCTAGACTCCTCGGTGGGGGTCTTCCAACCACCTGGTTCCACCCCCTGGTGTGTCCATCTAGCCCTGAGGGGGGTGACTAGGGTTTTAAGGTTGGCTGATGTCACCTGTGAGGGAAAGGTGTTGTGCAGGGGCCTATCTGTGACTACCTGGCCCGGCCAGGGCGTCACACATCATGCTTATGTCACTACATCAGCTTTGTGTGTGCTATGCTAGAGTGCATTTTTTTTCTGGCCTAGCATCCATATGCCAACCATATGCAATGCGTTTTTAATATCATTTTTTATATCCTAGAATACTCTATGTACATTCTTGGATTATTGGGCCCTTCACAGACTAAAAATATCAGAACAAGGCTCCATAGACTTTGAGCATAGACACTTCTCTATTACTAACAATAGGGCTTGATGCCAGCTGACATCAACCACAACTGCCATTAACCCATTTTCCACTACACCAGAGCATTTGGGAAGAGCTGAGCTGAAGTGCCAGAAATGGAGCATCTAATGTGATGAGCCACTTCTGGGGCAGCAGCGGACTGGCATTTTTAGGCTGGGAAAGGCCCAATAACTATGGGCATTTCCAGCCTGATAAAACTGTATAAGCTTGCAGCTGTTTGTATCTTTCATGGTTATCAAAATATGGAGGGACGCACACATTGTTTTTTAAATGATTTCTTTCTCAGGTTAAATGAGGCAAAACACCCTTTAGTGCTACATAAACAGCACTAAAACGTGCAAGTTTATAATATGTAGCGTGGTTGTGATATCTAGGGAAGGTTAGGATATCTATCTATTATATTAAACTATTCTAATATCTTTCTGATATCTATCTATAGCATTATATTACTATTATTATTTTTTCCCTTGAGATGTTTGCGTAAAAATTGGAGGCCACGCTCATGATCCGTTGCCATTTGATTTTTTACTAACACTCATAAACTTACATTGTTGAGTCTTGAATGATATACAATTTGCCAAGGAAACACATAAAACGGGCATTCACTAAAGAAGTGACATAACAGCATAAAGTGCAAAAAAATATATCGCATTGCTGTCAGGCATGCATATGAGTTTGTGAAAACCTTAAATAGTGAGGGATTAAGTTAACCACTTGAGTCACACAGGAGACCCTACAGAACACACTGCCCTGCACCTCAACGCACGTTTCACATCAGCTTTGTCAGGAGGGGCAGGGACAGTAGAATGGGCTGTTTAAATCCTAAACTGCCATTGCTTATCAGCCTATCTCATGTGCGGCTCTGGTGGTTAACTCAGTCCCTCATCATTTAAGGTTTGCACAATCGCATATGCGTGCCTGACGGCAATGCGGTATATGTCTTTGCACCTTATGCTGTTATGCCACTTCTTTAGCTAATGTCCATTTTATAGGTGTTTATATGTGTTTCCTTGGCTAACCGCAGCAGACTACTGCATGTGTTCTGTATTATAGATAATGATGTGATTTCATCTTATATATCGGGACTTCTGTGCAATCCTTTTAGGGACTTTGTTGCAATATCACATCATATTAATATCTAAACAAATTTTGATTTATAATCCTTGGCCTGCACTTTTTATATATTTTTCTGTCTGCAATATTGCTGTAACTTGATATATGGTATATACCTTTTTGACCCTTGCATGTATCACATTGCCCTGTCTTTCTCTTTTCTTGGTTTTAATATACTCTCTATTGTGTGATCCTTTGTGCAGTCCTTAAAGGGGTTATCCGGCTTATTTTGAGTTTTTTTCATTATTACCCTATTGGGCAACATTGGGGCAGGTAAGTAGATAGTGAGCACTTACCTGCCCTGCTGTCAGCCCCTCTCCCCCGACTCAGAGTGGTCATGTGACCGCTCCTGCCGCGATTTTGCTGCTTCCGGTCATTTCATGTCAACATGGGCAGGACCATGTTGACATGCAAATCTGGAACAGCATGTTGCCGCCCTACTGGGCTGTACAGTGCGTGAGTCCCCGCCCCCCTTCCCTGCACCCAACCACACATTCCCCCGCACCCGTACTCTCCCCGCAACCTCCCACACACTCCGTAGTCTCCCGCCTCCTGTGCCCAGCTACGTGCGCCCTGAATTCCAGCCGATTCAGTGTCCAGTTCAATAAGACAAGGAACAAGAAAGTTGCCCGCTTGCTTTCAGATACACTGTCAGTGCTGTGTCCCCTGCGCTTTATCATGTTTACTGCCTGACGCCCTGGGAACTGTCTCCCCCCCCCTCCCCTGTGCGCGCTGTCTGTGTCATCATGTGATCTGTGTCTGTGCATCAGTCTGTGTCCCGCGCCATCCCCGCGGCTGCCCGCACTGCAGCGTGTCAGTGTTTGCCCCCCTCTGGAGTGTATCAGCAGCTTCTCACCCTGCAGTGCTGGCAGCTGCGGGGATGACGAGCGCTGCTGTCGGGAGGTTAGATGACAAAATTACCTGCTGTGACGATCTCCTCCTCTGCCGACGTCACCGCTGTCACTGCCTTCTATGCCCACGTGTTGTCACATCACGTCTCGTGGGCGGCCCGAGACTGTCACTAGCGGTGACGTCACTTTCTCGCGATACTGCTGAGAAAACGGCGGGCATAGATGTCAGTGACAGCGGTGATGTCAGGAGAGCAGGAGATCGTCACAGCAGGTAATGATCTCATCTAACCTCCTGAAGCCAGCGCTCGTCATCCCCTGCAGTGACCTGGGCTAACCTATTGATGCTAGCTCAGGTCATTGCACTGGTCTCCCAGCCAATGGGGAACATTTTGTTCTTCATTGACTATGGTATGGATAGTCATGTGTCCCCCTTATTGGATTACGCTGGACTCGGATTTGATTGTTCTTTTCAATAAATTGGTTAAAGAGGGAATGTGGGGAGTATTTTTTCAAATAAAACTTTTTTTGTAGTCTATTTTTTTTTCTTACTGACTGGGTTGGTGATGTCGGGTATCTGATAGACGCGTGACATCACTAACCCCAGTGCCTGATGCCAGGTGACATTACACATCTGGCATCAACCTCATATATTACCCCGTTTGCCACCGCACCAGGATGAGTTGGGGCAAAGCGCCAGGATTGGCACATCCAATGGATGCGCCACTTCTGGGGCAGCTGTAGCCTGCTATTTTTAGGCTGGGGAGTGTCCAATAACGGTGGACCTCCTTAGTCTGAGAATACCAGACCACAGCTGTCCGCTTTACCTTGACTGGTGATCCAATTTGGGGGGACCCCACGTTTTTTGTTTTAAATTATTTAATTTTAAATAACAGCGTGGGGTACGCTCTGTTTTGGATTACCAGCCAAGGTGAGGCTGCCAGCTGTGGTTTGCAGGCTGCAGCGATCTGCTTTACCCTAGCTGGCTACAAAAGATAGAGGGGACCTCCCGTCGTTTTTTTTTTTTTTTTTTAATTATTTATTTTTTGGCTAAATACAAGGGTAAGCACCTTTTAGTGCCACATGAAAGTCACTAAAGGGTGCCAGCTTAGAATATGCAGAGGGGGTAGGACATTATATAGGTCTTTCTCATCTATTATCTATCTATCCCTCTATCTCTCCATTCATTCATTCATCCATCTCTCTATTTATCCCTCTAGCTATCTGTCTCTCTATCTGTCCCAGTATCTATCTAGCTGCTTCCATTTTTTTTGCAGTACGCAAAAAATAGGAAGGCACATGAATGACACACGGACCATATACTGAACGGAACGGATGCCACACAGATGCCAGCTCTGCCCAACACTATGTGAACACACATATTTCTCCCCATTTATGTATAAAATTTGACAAATAATAATTTGTAATAATATTATAATAATATTTATTCATTTATATAGCGCTATTAATTCCACAGCGCTTTACATACATTGGCAACTCTGTCCCCATTGGGGCTCAGACTCTAAATCCCCTATCAGTATGTTTTTTGTGTGTGGGAGGAAACCCACGAAAAAACACGGGGAGAACATAAAAACTCCTTGCAGATGGTGTAGTGGGACTATAGAACCCAGGACCCCAGTGCTGCAAGGCTGCAGTGCTAACCACTGAGCCAATTTACTCACCTTTCCTCATTTCCCTGCTGCTCCATTTTCTGCAGCGTGCGTCCTGAAGCTCAGTACCGAGGGTGCGATATAGTGACATCATGCACACAGTGCTGAGTCTCAGAGCTCACATAAACAGGGTGAAAGATGGAACAGGGAGCTTATGATTCTTTCTTGTTTTCAACTGTATGTGCATCCAGAATGTTGATGAAATTGAAGTGCAGAAATAAAAGCCACCTCGCGGACCTGCATCATGCTAGTAGTGACATAGGCATGCTGCGATGTGTGACAGCATGACCAAAATATCATGTAGCCCAAGGAAAAAATAGTGGTCAAGGTTTTTCACAAAAATCTGCAGTAATTATATTTTATTGCAGATTATTATTATTATTTATTATTATTATTGCACTATTTCTTGCTTGCTGCTACACAGTGCACATAAGTGAATCCTCACATCACATGCAGCAGAAACAGTTGTCGACAGTCAGAATGAATGGTCATGTGACCACACGTATGCAATCTGCACACTCTACATTCTGAGCCCAATGTGTCACTTCATATAGTGACACATAGAGGGATAAGCCTGGACAAGCTATGTGCAAATATCTATATAAATAATTGCCTTATTCTGTCTGTCTGTTTGTCTGTCTTGCTCCAAAATTGTGTCATCGTGACAGTGTCCTTACAGTGACAACCGCCGGATTGGCCGCTGGTCTCGGCCTGGCCCCGCCCCTCCACACGGATTGGCCGCTCGGCTCGGCCTGGCCCCGCCCCCCACATGGATTAACCATTTGGCCAGGCCCCGCCCCCCAACACGCGATGCCCGCTAGGCCACGCCCCCGCATGCGATGCACAACACACACATTGCACAAAACAGACCTCCCCCAAAACACACACACGCACCCCACACACACACACCCATAAAAACCGTGCAACACACACAGAACCCCACACACAACGCTACAGACACACAGCGCTCCACAAACAATGCAACACACAACGCAACACACAAACAACACCACTCTCACACCCCCCCCACCCAGACAACACCCAGAACACTTACAGCGCCCTACACAAACACTTGGCAACTACACACAACAACATCTATATATATATATATATATATATATATATATATATATATGACTCGCCCACCCCAGGGCTATGAGACACCCGGTGCCGGGCCGGACTAGTCCGGGGGTCATCAGTGGTGGCGGGGCCCGACTCCGTGGCCTTGGTGGATGTCAATTAAATATGGCTGGTGACTTGGGGGTGAATAAAGTTTATGGATGTCGTGACGCCACCTGTGGTTTGCGGCTATTAAGCCGCCGCTGCTGTATGGGGCCTCCGGGGCTGATGGAATGGCAGCTTGGATGGTCCTGCTCCCCACAGGTGGAGCGGTACCCCGGGGCAACAGTTGGTGCTCGTGAGAGTCTATGGCGTGATGTTGTGTGAATAATACGGTGCAGAACAGACAGGCAGTGAAAGAAACAGGCACAAACAGTAGTCTCTTTACCTTCTCCTCTTTTACTTGGCAACAGTTTAGTCCAGGGAGACCATCACAGGTGGTGAAGATGATCCGGCCGGCCTGGAAGTGCCTGGGGGTGATCTCTTTGGCCAGTTGAGTATGAGGCCTACTCCCTGCTCTTTCTTTTCTTCTACAGGACCCTGCACTCTGAATTTAGCAATGGCCCTCTTGTTGCTGGGACCGGTGGTTCGTCCCTTTTTCTATGTGGTAGGCTGCGCAGGCCCTCTCGGTGCTTCTCTGCTGGAGTCCACACCGGGCCCTTGAAATGCAGCTGTACCTTCAGATTGCTGATGGGCCAGGGGGCTTGCAGCTCTCCTGCCCTCCGGATTCGGCCACCAGGGAAGGATTTTATACCCTGGCAACCACAGACTCCGATGTCTGAGTCTCTTCTGTGCCTCTCTGCAAATCTTGCTTCACTGGGCCAAGCTATTCCAGCTCTAGGCCCCAGTTCCACAAGACAGCACACTCTGCGTCTGCACTCTCTGCTCTCTCTACACAGACTGCACACTAACTCCTCCCTCAGGTCAGACTTGAGGAATGCTCCCTGGAACTCCAGGTTCAGAGCTCCCCCTGCTGGCCTGAGGGAGAAACGGCGTTGGATGTTGAATTTACTGGCCAATGATTCCCCCAATTACCTCCAGGCTCAGCATTAACCCTTTGGAGGGGCAATGCTGTTGTGGCAACCAGGTCCTGGGGCGCCACACTCCCCCTTAGTTAAACTCAGTACTCCCGGACTGAAGAAAACAAAACAAGACATAACATGTTAGAACAGTTCATCCCATGGTGGGAGGCACATTTTCTTAAACGTTGCAAACTTAAACAATACTATAAGAGTCCAGTGTGGCTCCCTGCCGGGTGTCCATTACACTGCTCCATGGGGGACCCGCCGCGATAAAACCCCCAACGTAGGCTCTGGGCGTGCGTCAGAGCATTGATGACCCCACTCTATGCACGCCGGACGGGTTTTTCTTCAGGTGTGCTGAGCACACTGGTGCTAACTATGTACAGTTAGAGTGTTGGCCACCCATAGTCCAGTGGCCCAATTGTCCATTTACTTAATCACCTAAGACAAAAAGCATTTTATACAAGACATTTTAAATAACTATATACATTCTAATCGGTACTTTTTCTTTTTACTCTCTATACCTTGGAGGGGGCTGTCCCCGAGTGCTGCTTTGGGACCTGCGTAGCTCTGGTGTTTGTCCCTGACTACTTGGTGTATGCACTACCTCAATGCCACTGGTAGGCCTAACCCTGAGAGGTATGTGTGATGGTTGCCTACGTGGTCTGAGATTCGCCAAGGGTACGACAGGTTTACCACTGGCAGGGGGTTGATTCTCCTGTTCCACTGCTGGCGTGTCATCTGGTGTTGGGACGGACAGTTCTTTCGGTGGATCTGGAACCTCTTCTGTTTCTGGCTCGACCAATTGCGGGAACGTCAAGACTGGTACCACTATAGCATTATTTATTCGGGTCCAAGTTTTGGGGAATTTTCCAAGTATTGTTTGGATAATTTCTTCCTCTTTTTCTTGAATTTGGGGACTTTCTTGTACTTCCTCTACTTCCTTTTGGATTTTGCACCATTCAGGGCACGCTTTCAGGCGGTCTCTAGAAACTGCTTGATAGGTCTTGCCTTCATCTTTGCTTATGAGACATACTTTACTGTTGTCAAAGTTGGAGGGAATAATGGTGTAGGGTTTATTCTCCCACTGATCATCTAATTTATGCTCTCCCGCTTTTTCTTAAGGACCTGTTCTCCGGGTGCTAAGGGAGTTGCTGGGGCTGCTTGATTGTAGTTCTTTTCTTGTCTCATTCTTGCTTGGGACAGGCTCTTTTCTACGCATTCCTGAACCTTGCGGTACTGCTGTTGTCGCTCTGTATCCCAATCCTCTATCTCTTGGACCGCTTCAGGTGACACAGTTCCCATCTCAAAGTCTACAGGTAACTTGCCAGGTCTTGCTCGCATCAAGTAAGCAGGGCTGCAGTTGGTCGAGTTTACTGGTATATTATTGTACAAGTCCACTAGATCTGGTAACTTCTCTGGCCATTGATTTCTTTCTTCTAGAGGTAGAGTCTTGAGCAGATCAATAACCACATGGTTCATCTTCTCGCACAATCCATTGGTTTGGGGGTGGTACGGTGTTGTTCTGATTTTCTTACAGCCGTACATGTTACAGAACTCTTGAAACACTTATGCCTCGAATGCAGGACCTTGATCAGTCAGTACCCTTTCAGGATAACCGTGAGGTCGACAAAAGTATGCCTGAAATGCCCTAGCTGCTGTTCTGGCTGTCTGGTCTTTCACAGGCACTACTACCAGGAAACGAGAGTAATGGTCCACAATGGTGAGGGTGTAAACATAGCCTGAACGGCTTGGTGTTAACTTCACGTGGTCCAGGGCCACCAACTCTAGGGGCTCCTTCGTGACAATTGGCTGTAGGGGAGACCTCTGGCTGGCATCATCCTTCCGCCTCAGGTTACACGGACCGCAGTCTCGGCACCACTTCTCGACTGTCTTTCTCATGTGCACCCAGTAGAACCGATCGCGGAGTAGGGTCTCCAACTTCTTCCACCTGAAGTGTCCTGCTTTATCATGGTAAGCTGCTAGGACCATTGGAGCATCCCTCTGTGGGACCACTATCTGCCAGACGAGTTCATTCGTTCGCCAGTTGACATATCTCTTGCATAGCTTGCCTTGGTAGGTGAACAGTCGTCCCCTCTCCTTCCACAGCTGCTGGGCTTCGTTTGGAGCATCTGGACCGAGATGGGTCTCAGCTTGTGCTAGCTTTTCTATGACTAATTGCACGGCCGGGTCATCGTTCTGTGTCTCTTCCCAATTATGATGGAGTAATGGGTTGACCGAGACCTCGTGCGGGCTCGAGCGCTTCCCTCCTACAGTATGCTCACACTGGGAGACACCTTGGTGATGGAAAGCCGGTAACTCTACCTCTTCGAGTTCATCCAGGTCTTCTCCAGACTCGGGTAAGTGAGGCATTCTGGACAGCGCATCAGCGTTGCTATTCTTCTTGCCAGCCCGGTACTTGATGGTAAAGTCAAAGTGAGACAGCAGGGCCATCCATCGCTGCTCCAACACACCTAGCTTGGCTGTTGCCAGATGTGTCAACGGATTGTTGTCCGTGAAGATGGTGAACTTGGCCGACGCCAGATAGTGCTTGAAGCGTTCAGTCACTGCCCAGACAATAGCGAGGAACTCCAGCTTGAAGGAACTGTAGTTTTCTGGATTCCTTTCTGTGGGACGAAGCTTCCTACTGGCATAAGCTATCACCTTCTCTCTACCTCCCTGCACCTGGGACAGAACTGCTCCCAGTCCCACGTTGCTGGCGTCTGTGTACAGTACAAACGGCTGGCTGTAGTCAGGGTAGGCCAGGATTTCTTCTCCCATGAGAGCCCCTTTCAGCCGGACAAAAGATGTTTCTATTTGGCTGTTCCATTCAAATGGAGGGCTTTGCTTCTTAGCCTTCTTTGGCTGGCCCACCAGGAGATCTTGAAGAGGTGCTGCTATCTTTGAGAAACCATCAATGAACCTTCGGTAGTAGCCCACCAGCCCAAGGAACTGCCGCACCTCCTTCACCGTGGTGGGTCTTGGCCAGTCCTTGATTACTGTGACTTTCTCTGGATCAGGTGCCACACCTTCTGCGCTGACCACATGACCCAGGTACTGTACCTTTGGTTTCAAGAGGTGACATTTGGACTGCTTTATCTTCAGGCCATACTCTGACAAAGACTCAAACACTTCTGCTAAGTGCCTTAGGTGGTCTTCATAGGTCTTGGAGTAGACTTTGACGTCATCCAGGTACAATAGCACGGTTTCAAAGTTGTAATGGCCCAAGCAGCACTCCATCAACCTTTGGAATGTCCTTGGGGCGTTGCAGAGCCCGAATGGCATACAGTTGAACTCGCAGAGGCCCATTGGTGTCGTGAATGTAGTCTTCTCCTTGTCCGCCTCTGCCACGGGAACCTGCCAATACCCACTGGTGAGATCCTAGGTGGAGAAATAGTTAGCTGATTTTAAGGCTGTTAGTGACTCTTCTATTCTGGGTAGTGGATAAGCATCTTTATGTGTAATGCGGTTAATTTGTCTGTAATCTACGCACATTCTCATTGTACCATCTTTTTTCTTTACGAGCACTAGTGGAGCTGCCCAGGGGCTACAACTATCTCTGATAACCCCAGCCTCCTTCATTTCCCGTAACATTTCTTTGGCATGCTGATACTGTGCTGGGGGTACAGGGCGGTATCTCTCTTTAATGGGATGAGGGTCACCAGTGGTGACTTGATGTTTAACCCCTTTTACCTGCCCAAAATCTAGGGGGTGTTTGCTGAAGACCCGCTCGTATTCCTGTACCACCCGGTAAACCCCATGCTTTTGGTGTGAGGGGGTGGAGTCGGTGTCCACTGGGTACGTGATAGCAAGAGGCCGGAGGGGTACTGTGTCATTCGGTGTAGATTCTCTCAGTACTCGGATGGCCTGGTCCTTAAACTTTGCAAAGTCCAGAGCAGGGTTCTGCAGGACCAGGATACGCAGCTGTGTCCTGTGGTCGTCTGACAGGAGCCCTTCTATAAACTGCTCAGTTAGGAGTTTGTCTTCTTCATGTACACTCTCTGGGTCCACCTGTTTAACTGCTCTCAGGGCCTCCTGCAAGTTTAAGGCATAGTCCCGTATGCTGTTTGTGGCCCGTTGTTTGCACCCAAAGAATCTCATTTTTATTTCTGCTACGGTGCGGGTGTCAAAAGTACTCTTTAACTTAGCCAGTATATGGGTTGCTGTCCCTTTATCTGTGTCAGGCCAGGACTTCACTTCACGCTGGGCCGCGCCGGCTAGCTGCCCCATTAATATGCCCACCTTCTGGCTCTCAGTAAGAGGATACACTCTAAACAAGCTGTGCAGCCTTTCTCTGAAGTCACTCAGGGTATGTGACTCCCCGGAGTACTGCGGCAGCCATTCTGCTCCCGGGATGTACGGCATTGTGATCGGCATTACCAGCGCTACAGCGGGGGCTGGGGCGACGGCGACTGGCATTGCTTCGGCTGGTGCTGCGGCGTCTCAGGCTAAGGCAGCCACCTGCTCTCCCTCTGAGTTGGACATCTTCCTTCCCCTTAGTGAACCTTACCAGGCTTCGTTCACTTTTCAAAATCTCTTCCGGGTAGCGCGGGGTTAACGACCCTCCGCTCTGATGGCGCGCTCCCTTCGCGCTCTTTTTCAGGCACGCCCCCCTTCTTCCTGTGCTCAGCGAGGCTAATGGCGGCAGCAGTTTTCAAACAGTAACACAGTCTTTTAAGCACAGTTTCTGCAGGCGCACAGTACCCGGTGGGACCGGTCACGAAATCCTGTTCGTTACGCCAAAGTTGACTCGCCCACCCCAGGGCTATGGGACACCCGGTGCCGGGCCGGACTAGTCCGGGGGTCGTCAATGGTGGCGGGGCCCGACTCCGTGGCCCTGGTGGGTGTCAATTAAATATGGCTGGTGACTTGGGAGTGAATAAAGTTTATGGTTGTCGTGACGCCACCTGTGGTTTGCGACTATTAAGCCGCCGCTGCTGTATGGGGCCTCCGGGGCTGATGGAATGGCAGCTTGGATGGTCCTGCTCCCCACAGGTGGAGCGGTACCCCAGGGCAACAGTTGGTGCTTGTGAGAGTCTATGGTGTGATGTTGTGTGAATAATACGGTGCAGAGCAGACAGGCAGTGAAAGAAACAGGCACAAACAGTAGTCTCTTTACCTTCTCCTCTTTTACTTGGCAACAGTTTAGTCCAGGGAGACCGTCACAGGTGGTGAAGATGATCCGGCCAGCCTGGAAGTGCCTGGGGGTGATCTCTTTGGCCAGTTGAGTATGAGGCCTACTCCCTGCTCTTTCTTTTTTTCTACAGGACCTTGCACTCTGAATTTAGCAATGGCCCTCTTGCTGCTGGGACCAGTGGTTTGTCCCTTTTTCTGTGTGGTAGGCTGCGCAGGCCCTCTCGGGTGCTTGTCTGCTGGAGTCCACACCGGGCCCTTGGAATGCAGCTGTACCTTCAGATTGCTGATGGGCCAGGGGGCTTGCAGCTCTCCTGCCCTCTGGATTCGGCCACCAGGGAAGGATTTTATACCCTGGCAACCACAGACTCCGATGTCTGAGTCTCTTCTGTGCCTCTCTGCAAATCTTGCTTCACTGGGCCAAGCTATTCCTGCTCTAGGCCCCAGTTCCACAAGACAGCACACTCTGCATCTGCACTCTCTGCTCTCTCTACACAGACTGCACACTAACTCCTCCCTCAGGTCAGACTTGAGGAATGCTCCCTGGAACTCCAGGTTCAGAGCTCCCCCTGCTGGCCTGAGGGAGAAACTGCGTTAGATGTTGAACTTACTGGCCAATGATTCCCCCAATTACCTCCAGGCTCAGCATTAACCCTTTGGAGGGGCAATGCTGTTGTGGCGACCAGGTCCTGGGGCGCCACATATATATAACAAAAATCATACATTAACTACACAATATGTAAATTCTAGAATACCCGATGCGTTAGAATCGTGCCACCTTCTAGTATATATATATATGTATACACATAACTATATGACACAAAGCACGCACGCACACACATGTACCATACATACATGGCGTATATATCTACTATAGACTCACATTGGGTGCTATATATAATCTGCCTTACACAGTATTCATTTATCTATAAGGGGTTAGGAACATGTAACATCTCTGTGTGTCACCATTGTGCATGTGAGGTGATTGCTCTGTCACAGATGAGAGAAGCAGGATTTCTGCTCTGTCACTTAAGCTGGTGTCACACATAACGACGACAACAACGACGTCGCTGCTACGTCACCATTTTCTGTGACGTTGCAGCGACGTCCCGTCGCTGTCGCTGTGTGTGACATCCAGCAACGACCTGGCCCCTGCTGTGAGGTTGCCGGTCGTTGCTGAATGTCCAGCTTCATTTTTTGGTCGTCACTCTCCCGCTGTGACACACACATCGCTGTGTGTGACAGCGAGAGAGCGACGAAATGAAGCGATCAGGAGCCGGCACTGGCAGCTGCGGTAAGCTGTAACCAGCGTAAACATCGGGTAACCAAGGGAAGACCTTTTCCTGGTTACCCGATGTTTACGCTGGTTACCAGCCTCCGCTCTTGCTGCCAGTGCCGGCTCCTGCACTGTGACATGTGGCTGCAGTATGCATCGGGTAATTAACCCGATGTATACTGTAGCAAGGAGAGCAAGGAGCCAGCGCTAAGCAGTGTGCGCGGCTCCTTGCTCTCTGCACTGTGACATGTAGCTGCAGCACACATCGGGTTAATTGACCCGATGTGTACTGTACCTAGGAGAGCAAGGAGCCAGCGCTACTCTCTGCACATGTAGCACAGCGACGTTATGATCGCTGCTTCTGCTGTGTTTGACAGCTAAGCAGCGATCATAACAGCGACTTACAAGGTCGCTGTTACGTCACCGAAAATGGTGACGTAACAGCGACGTCGTTGTCGCTGTCGCTTAGTGTGACACCAGCTTTATGGTGAGAGGTCAGGTGCTGGGCAGAATACTGACAGCCAATGAATGTGCAGAGGGCAGGCAGGGGGCGGGGCTGGACAGTGAGTCCGGGCAGGGGGCGGGGCTGGACAGTGAGGCTGGGCGGTGCAAGCTCTGACTGAGGTTTGGCAACCAAGAATACAGGAAGTTATCATGTTTGCTTGTGCTGAATGTAAACAAGGAGCTGCAGAGAATAAAGGGTGAATTCAAGAGGAACAAAAGTCAGAAAACAAAAAATAACAATGTAGGGGTGATTTATATGACAATACAGCACAGATTAGCTTAAATTTTTTTTGGAGTGTATGTCGGAAAACTCCTTTAATAAAATTATATATATTTACTATGATCTTTTGGTCTATTATGACATTATTGATATTATTGTCAGATACAAAGTCAATTGTAGATAGTGTTTACATTACTAGTTTGATCTATCAAGCGGACTGGATGCTATCATTTTTTTCACAATGATCTGAGGTCCTAGGGAAAAGCAACTTGTGTACTAGCACATAAACTAAAATTGGTACAAGTGTTGTCTATGTGAGATCTATTTTGTAAACTGATAGCACTCAGCACAGTTAATGTACACTGAAAGAGGTTCAATTAAGAAATTCAAAAAAATTGCTAAAATTACTATGCAAGGAAAGGTTGTGGATTGTGTTAAATCTTATGGTAATTTATTGAGGGAGGAGGTTAAATTAGATGCATTAAAGCATGACTTGATGCTGATACACATCAAAGCTGTGCCTGAGCAAAGCCTGTTTTCAAACAGCATCCTCGTTGAACATGATTATTCATGGTATGAATCAGATGTGTGCATGTTGTGGGTCAATATCATAAATCTTCTTTCTTGAATTGCTAATACCTGCTGCAAGAACATAACATTCAACAGACTATGATCAATTCTCATTTCTAGTGAATGTTCTGACTTACTGTTTATGCTACTATTATTATTATTTATTATTATAGCGCCGTATATTCCATGGCGCTTTACATGTGAAAAGGGGTATACATAATGTGTCGCCCTGGGCAAGCCAGGGGACACAGGTCAACACCACCACACCCCACACTCCAGGTAGGCACATCACAGCTAACCACAAATCCTTGTTGCCTTCCTCCAGGAGTCTGATGATGCACACCAGGGGGTGGGCCAGGCGGTTGGCTCCGCCCACCGAGGAGCTCACAACTCTGGAGGCAGGAAGAAACCAGGCAGATGAGTCCAGGAGGAGGAAGTGGAAGGAGTTAGCTCAGGGACGAGCTTGAGTAAACAACAGAGTTCAGCTCAGGGAGGAGAGGAGCTAAGAAAGTGAAAGTGAAAGTAGTAAAGGAGGAAAGCAAGTAAAGTGACAGAAGAGAAGGACAGCCTGAAGGGTCCAGCTTTGTGAGGGCCAGAACAGCAAGGTCAGCAACGGCGGTGACTGTCTGGAGGGGGACCGTTTGGAAGTTCCTGGAAGGACCCCGTTGGCTGTGTGCCCGGTGGTCTGGAGCAGTGTTCCGAAGGACAGTCAGCACCAGGGCAGGGGCCTCTCGGACCCCGGCAAGGCTAGGAGTCGCCAGATTTGCCAAATCCGTCAGTGACGGGGACGCAGCTCCCCCAACAACCAAGTCCCGAGTGAAGGCAACAGCCCAACCTGAACCGGGGAGACACCGCCACCGCCAGGGCACCAGTTTCCCCATGGCCAGCGCCTGCGGGCAAAGTGTAGAGCTCCTCCGGCCCAGATTGCAGCCGGGGAGCGGGTAACCGGAGGGAATCCACTGCTACCACAAGTCAAACAAAGGTGCAAGGAAGAGGGACATCACCGTCACCTACCGGGAGTGCAGGTGCAGCCGTCTGTGGGACCGTCCTACCAGCCGTTTGGTTTACCATACAAACTGTGTCCACGTCTCAGGCTGAGTGAGTACCACAGTGCCGCAAGGCACAGCGCTGCCCCCCCGCGTCCCTGCGTCCACCGGGCCCTACACTTTACATCTCATCACTGGGCCCCGGGATCACCAACCCCTACCCACGGAGGGGCAACACAACACCTGGCTGCTCCGCATCACCATCCCCGGGACCCCCATACTGAGCAGCGGTGGTGCAATCACCACAACCGTGGGTGGCGTCACGAACTATAACAATCCCCACACCCAACAAACACCCCCTTTCACTCACGGGCGAGGAGTGTCGCTCGAGAAACCCCGGGATCCGGCCCACAGCTCGAGCCACCAGGAGCAGCTGCCGGACCCGAGCAGAAGGGGTGAGCGCAGTGTGCTGACAGCCTCCTCCCCGCCCGCGACAACTTGGCGTCACGAACAGGATCTTACCGCTCTGCCGTCTGGTAGAGGTGCGCCTTGTTACCGCCGGAGGTATCCGGCAGAAAAATTTCAGAAGCCGCCATCTTTTGCGCGAAAAGTTCCCGCTCGAGCGTCTTCTCGAGCAGTAGAGGCGCGAAGGCCAAAACCCCGCCCCGAGAGAGGAGGGGCCGGAAAGAGCTAAGGGGGACGCGATGGCGGCTGGCTGCATGTAACAACGCAGCTAAAGAAAGACGGGGACACGAATGGAAAAATGGCAGCGTCCTCGAATTGGAGTACGGGAATACCCGCCACCGGAGTACCCAAGCTCTGGGGGAAACGAGGCGGAGTAGCGTTTGAGGACTGCGGCCCGGGTGAGCTCCCCGCTGGGACCGCTGCGTGGCTGGAGCGGGAGTTGGGCCGATTCTGCGTGAAGGTGAGGGCGCAGAGCCTGCAGCAGCTGATGGATTGGAAGGCAGAGATGCGAAGGATGGTTGCCGTAGTGGGGGCCCGTGAGCAAGGGGCCGCTGCGACCGTGCCGCGTCGCGATCAGTCCACCCAAACCCCAGAACCGGCCCTGATTGAGTGGGAGACAGACATCAGCACCGCGGCTGGAGGTCCGAAGGGGATGTCGTTGATGGAGGAAGAGGTCCCAAGTATGCCGCCTCCGCCGCCATTCCTAACGGCTGTCAGTGGTTCAGGGTTGAACTGCCAGTGGGAGGAAAATCCCATGTACCGCTCGGTCTCGGAGTGGGCCGACACCATGCGGTGGTAGCCGCCTCAAGGACAGCGGATGCCCGCTGCAGCAGTCCCCGTTGGGACCACCAGTGAGTTAAAGTTTGTTTGAAAGTTTGTAAAAGAAAATGATGAAAAATGATTACCGAACAGTAACCAGATTTGCTTTGTGATTAGAACCGGCAGGAGCCGGCACCGTTGTCCCCGTGGGGACCGTTTAAAAGTATTTGCATAAGGGACTCCTTATGGACAAGCCCGTGAACTTGCAGGGCACCACAAACGTTAAGTGGCTTGTAAATATGTTGGTTACCGTTACCGTTTCCGCTATACCGTCTCCGGAGAGGCAGGTTGGAGGGAGGGCCCTGAGCAGAGCAGGCCAGGGCCCAGCCACCAAAGGAACCGGTGGCCACCCTCTGGAGGGGAAGGACAGATCCCGCTCGGGTAACTTGTGCTGGACTGTGGGTCAAGGGGTGCTGCCTGGGTTTTAGGGGCAGCATCAGGGCCAGGTTGCTTGGGTGGGAGAGAGCGGAAACCGTGACCGTATACCGTTGCAACGTTAAAAGTAAATGTGCCTCCCGTCTTGGGAAGAGTTTTGATTAAAAATGTATTTATGTTTGCTTAACCCTGTTACCCCTTTTTACAGAAAAATAAAACCGGTGTAGGACGGCAGCCCGCGGACGGTCTGAATTTTGCTAAGGGGGAATGTGTCGCCCTGGGCAAGCCAGGGGACACAGGTCAACACCACCACTCCCCACACTCCAGGTAGGCACATCACAGCTAACCACAAATCCTTGTTGCCTTCCTCCAGGAGTCTGATGATGCACACCAGGGGGTGGGCCAGGCGGTTAGCTCCGCCCACCGAGGAGCTCACAACTCTGGAGGCAGGAAGAAACCAGGCAGATGAGTCCAGGAGGAGGAAGTGGAAGGAGTTAGCTCAGGGACGAGCTTGAGTAAACAACAGAGTTCAGCTCAGGGAGGAGAGGAGCTAAGAAAGTGAAAGTGAAAGTAGTAAAGGAGGAAAGCAAGTAAAGTGACAGAAGAGAAGGACAGCCTGAAGGGTCCAGCTTTGTGAGGGCCAGAACAGCAAGGTCAGCAACGGCGGTGACTGTCTGGAGGGGGACCGTTTGGAAGTTCCTGGAAGGACCCCGTTGGCTGTGTGCCCGGTGGTCTGGAGCAGTGTTCCGAAGGACAGTCAGCACCAGGGCAGGGGCCTCTCGGACCCCGGCAAGGCTAGGAGTCGCCAGATTTGCCAAATCCGTCAGTGACGGGGACGCAGCTCCCCCAACAACCAAGTCCCGAGTGAAGGCAACAGCCCAACCTGAATCGGGGAGACATCGCCACCGCCAGGGCACCAGTTTCCCCAGGGCCAGCGCCTGCGGGCAAAGTGTAGAGCTCCTCCGGCCCAGATTGCAGCCGGGGAGCGGGTAACCGGAGGGAATCCACCGCTACCACAAGTCAAACAAAGGTGCAAGGAAGAGGTACATCACCGTCACCTACCGGGAGTGCAGGTGCAGCCGTCTGTGGGACCGTCCTACCAGCCGTTTGGTTTACCGTACAAACTGTGTCCACGTCTCAGGCTGAGTGAGTACCACAGTGCCGCAAGGCACAGCGCTGCCCCCCCCGCGTCCCTGCGTCCACCGGGCTCTACACTTTACATCTCATCACTGGGCCCCGGGATCACCAACCCCTACCCAGGGAGGGGCAACACAACACCTGGCTGCTCCGCATCACCATCCCCGGGACCCCCATACTGAGCAGCGGTGGTGCAATCACCACAACCGTGGGTGGCGTCACGAACTATAACAATCCCCACACCCAACAAACACCCCCTTTCACTCACGGGCGAGGAGTGTCGCTCGAGAAACCCCGGGATCCGGCCCACAGCTCGAGCCACCAGGAGCAGCTGCCGGACCCGAGCAGAAGGGGTGAGCGCGGTGTGCTGACACCCTCCTCCCCGCCCGCGACAACAGTATGGACAACTACAATAATCATAAACAAAACAAGGCACAGACTGGTACAGGAGGAGAGAGGTCCCTGCCCACGAGGGCTCACAATCTACAAGGGATGGGTGAAGATACAGTAGGTGAGGGTAAAAATGATCATGCAGTGCTATAGCGGACTGAGGGTTACAGCAGGTTGTAGGCTTGTCGGAAGAGGTAGGTCTTCAGGTTCCTTTTGAAGCTTGTCAAGGTAGGCAAGAGTCTGATATGTTGTGGCAGAGCATTCCAAAGTATGGGGGAGGCACAGGAGAAATTTTGGATGCGGTGGTGGGAAGAGGAGATGAGAGGGGAGTAGAGAAGGAGATCTTGTGAGGATCGAAGGTTACATGCAGGTAAGTACCGGGAGACTAGGTCACAGATGTAAGGAGGAGACAGGTTGTGGGTCGCTTTGCAGGTCATGGTTAGGGTTTTGAACAGGAGTCATTGGGCAATGGGAAGCCAGTGAAGGGATTGGCAGAGACGAGAGGTCGGGGAGTAGAGGGAGGACAGTTGGATTAGTTGGGCGGCATAGTTTAGAATAGATTGTAGGGGTGCAAGACTATTAGAAGGGAGGCCAAAGAGTAGGAGGTTACAATATAAATGATAAGGGTCAAATTCCTGGGGCTCCAGGAACAAGGACCTCCTCAATGTCCTAAACAGGTTCAACAAAGAGGTGGATGCATATGAGCAACCAGTCGCCCTTTGCAACTAATGACATCTACAAAATGTAGAGAAACCTAATGAGCAGTCTGAAAACAGGAAAAAAGTAAAATCAATTTTATATTTTATAATTTAAATGACTTTTTTCATTCAGAACATTGACTTGAAGAATATATTTTAAGAAACAAAATTGTAAATTTCTACTTATTCTTTGTGGTCTCCAAGGTAGCCTGGAAACAAATGGGATGCCCCTGGACTAGTCAGGTCGTCACAGGGTACTGCTCGATCTTTATCTCCCAGTGCAGGACTCAAGCCCCCACGCTTCTGGGTTCCCAACTTGCATCACTGCCTCCATCAGCATCTAAAAATCCTAATCACACCCTGCACCACACCCTGTCAGGCACATCAGTGGGCTGCTAAGCTGGAATAGGGCCGCCCACCTAGGGGTTAGGTGTGTCGGTTGCAGACGGGTGCCGACTCCGCTGCGGCAACCGGGGCTGCTCAAGTGACGCTCGGGTCCAGGATCGTGTCTGGGACTCGAGTGGTGACCGGACCCGGGGCTTGTGCAACCGCCTGTCTACGCCCACAGTGAAAGAGAGGGGTATTTACAGAAGGGATTGTCTGTGACGCCACCCGTGGGTTGCAGTGATGGGATGATGGCACCGCCGCTGCCTCTCAGGGCCGGCGTCCGGGACCGATGGTGTGGGGGCAGCAAGGTGGTATCCCCTCTACGGGTAGGGGAGGTGTAGTTCCGGGGGCTCAGGTGTAGGTAAGGAGCAGGGCTTGGGCGCTGTCGGCAGGTTGGACCGGGTGACACCGGTGTACTTCACACGAGGAATTCACACAGGGTCCGTATTGTAAACCAAGGCCGGATGCCGGTTGCCTCTGGAGGGGTGTGCCTGTCCCGCACCCGGGTTGACAGTGTAGGGGCCCTTCCTCCTGCACTTGTGTCTCTTGGTGTATGGATTAACCCCGCATGGAACGGGAAAACTCCGCTCCCTTGCAGTTTTGGACGCAGAGGGAGCCGTTGCCCACAGACACTGACCCGTGGGACTTCAGTGGGTTCTTGGCGGACACCCTGTCCCCCGCGTTGGGCTGCCGGTCTGCTCTATCTGGGCTTCTCTCTTCTGGAACAAGGCCTGGTACCTTGACCCACTGGTCAATTAACAAGGGGCTTGAAGCTTGCCTCGTCCTAGGGTCCAGGTACCCCGCCCGTGCACGGCCTCCGGACCGGATTCCCATCATCGGTACCAACAGGCTACAACCCTGCCCCAGTCCACTTCAGGTCTCCCGTTACCGGATCTCCGTCGCCTGTGGCCCTGCAAAGCCATCTGCCACCTAGTCGGGTCTCCCATGGTCCAAGGGATCCAACCCTGACCACACTGCACCTCAGCTCCTGTCACCGACTGCTGCTCCACTTCTCCAACGACAAACTCCACTTAGACTGAAACTTCACTGAAAACTGAATGGTTCCCTCCCTGTGTCACCTCAAGACCCCTAGGTGGGCGTTCCGATCCGCCTAGTCCCGCCCACTGGTGTGTCCTGGCTGTCATGGGGGGGCGACTAGGATTTGTGGTGTTCCTGTGTGTGGGACGTGTGGTGTTAATTCCCAAAGAGGAGGTGATTCCTGTACCCTTAGTGGGGGTACATTCATCTGTGACTACCTGGTTTTGCCAGGGCGTCACACAGGCAGGGAAGTGGGAGGTGACAAGTCAGTGGAGTGGTAGCCCTCGAGCAGTGAGAAGCTAGGAGGAAGCTGGTAGTTGGAGCTCCCAGGGGAGAAGTAGATTGGGTTTCAGACGGTGGTCTGGACCCAAAGGAGTCAGAGACCCGATCGCGGGATATTGGGACTGGGTGCATGGCTTAGTCTAGGAGGACGGTCAGCAGCTGCAGTCCAATAGCTGGTCTGGGTCCGAAAACACGTCGGGGTACTGGACCCCAGGTCAGGGAGAGGCTTCAAGCAACCCGGCAATTAACCTGGGAAGGATAGGGCCTTATTGACTGTCCCCACGAAGCTCAGAGATTGGGGGCACTAGCGCAATTAGGGGGATAGGGCTTTCCAAACAAAGCAGCTCACTAAAATCCCAAGCATGAACTCCTGAGAGCAAGCTCCTCTACTACCCATAATAGGGAGCGGGGCCTGGACAGCTTTAAGCCTACGGGCCACTTGGACACTACTAAAATTCTGAGCATGGAGGCAGGCTTCGGACCATCAGGCATTACTGCAGGGGACGGAACCCTGACAAGCTCCCCCAAGAGGGCAGCGGCACCCAGAGACTTGGTTTACCACGTTGTCAGCGTCTGCTTTCCTTCTGAGTGAGTACCAGATCAACCCCTGCTACCAGCGAGCCTGCGCTCCCCCTGCAATCCATTCCACCATCCAGAGTCCCGGGGCCTTCCCCTACCCATGGAGGGTAACGTCATCTGGCTACCCCACTCCATCACCCCGGGTACTCCCAACGGCAGCGGCGGTACTCCCTATTACCGGATACCATGGGTGGCGTCACAAACGATCTAATTCCCCTGTAAATAACCCCCCATCACGTTTTAGAGTGATCCTGAGCCCCCGGGTCTGGAGACCCTCAAGCCACGAGTAGCAACACCTGGATCCGAGCGGTTCGACTGCTGCTGGGACGGTACACAGATGTGTTGCCAGATTTCATAATAAAAACTGCATACGTTTTGAATTGACATTTCCACTTTATAGATATTGATGACTTATTGTTAGGATCAAATATCGATATTAGATTGGTTGCAGTCTGACATCCAGAGCACCACCGACCACTTGCATGCAGCTGAGGCAACAGCTGGATGTAGACAGTGTAGAGCCAGGAAAGCACAGCAGTAAACACTGTGCAGTTGCCATGTTCTGGGGCTGCAACTCTTATTAAAATGTGTTGCAGCTCCTATTGAAGAAGCTGAGCTTTAGTCCATGGTCATTACAAAAGTGTATAGAACCATGATTTCTTGGCTCCATACACTATTTACATCTGATCTCCATAGAAGCTGCAAACACCTGATCATTGCAAGTGTTAGTTGTCAGACCAGACCCCCACTGACCTTATATTGATAACCGAAAGAATAGACTAACAATTTATAAGTTTCAGTGGACTACCATTTTAAAGGGATCTCCTGATGTGGCTGGTGTACAGTCATGGCCAAAAGTTTTGAGAATGCTACAAATATTAATTTTTACAAAGTCTACTGCTTCAGTTTTTCTAATGGCAATTTGCATATACTCCAGAATGTCATAAAGAGTGATCAGCTTAACAGCAATTACTTGCAAAGTCAATATTGGCTAAGAAAATGAACTTTAACCCCCAAAACACATTTCAACATCATTGCATTACAGCCTTAAAAGGAGCAGCTAACATTGTTTTAGTGATTGTTCCATTAACACAGGTGTGGGTGTTGATGAGGACAGGGCTGGTGATCAATCAGTCATGATTAAGTAAAAATGACACCACTGGACACTTTAAAAGGAGGCTGGTGCTTGGTATCAGTTTCTCTTCAGTTAACCATGGTTATCTCTAAAGAAACAAGTGCAGCCATCATTGCTCTGCACAGAAATGGCCTAGCAGGGAAGAGTATCGCATCATCAAGAACTTCAAGGAGAGAGCTTCCATTATTGCCAAAAAGGCTCCAGGGCGCCCAAGAAGGACCAGCAAACGCCAGGACCGTATCTTAAAACTGTTTCAGCTGTGGGATCGGACTACCAGCAGTGCCGAGCTAGCTCAGCAATGGCAGCAGGCTGGTGTGAGTGCTTCTGCACGCACTGTGGGGCGGAGACTCTTTGAGCAAGGCCTGGTTTTAAGGAGGGCAGCAAAGAAGCCACTTCTCTCCAGAAAAAGCATCAGGGACTGACTGATATTCTGCAAAAGATACAGGGAGTGGACTGCTGAGGACTGGGGTAAAGTCATTTTCTCAGATGAATCCCCTTTTCGATTGTTTGGGACCTCTGGAAAACAGCTTATTAGGAGAAGAAGAGGTGAGCGCTACCACCAGTCTTGTCTCATGCCAACTGTTAAGCATCCTGAAACGATTCATGTGTGGGGTTGCTTCTCAGCCAAGGGAATCGGTTCTCTCACAGTCTTGCCTAAAAACACAGCCATGAATAAAGAATGGTACCAGAATGTCCTCCAAGAGCAACTTCTCCCAACCGTCCAAGAGCAGTTTGGCACCCAACAATGCCTTTTCCAGCATGATGGAGCACCTTGCCATAAAGCAAAGGTGATCACTAAATGGCTCATGGAACAAAACATAGAGATTTTGGGTCCATGGCCTGGAAACTCCCCAGATCTTAATCCCATTGAGAACTTGTGGGCTATCATCAAGAGATGGGTAGACAAACAAAAACCAACAAATTCTGGTAAAATGCAAGCATTGCTTATGCAAGAATGGACAGCTATCAGTCAGGATTTGGTCCAGAAGTTGATTGAGAGCATGCCAGGGAGAATTGCTGAGGTCCTGAAGAAGAAGGGTCAACACTGCAAATATTGACTTGCTGCATTAACTCATTCTGTCAATATAACCTTTTGGTACTCATAATATGATTGCAATTATATTTCTGTATGTGATGTAAACATCAGAAAAACACAAATAAAAACCAGAGGGCAACAGATCATGTGAAAATATAATTTTGGTGTCATTCTCAAAACTTTTGGCCATGACTGTACTAATGAAAATATATTTAATACAAACTGCAATGGAGGAGGCCGGGTGTGCGGCTGTCCTATGTTAAGAAAGATTTCTCTCCCTCACTGACCAGAATGGAAGTTATCTCCAGCTTCATCCACCTCAATGTTTATACTGTATTGTTTTCCAACTGGGCACCGTCAGTCTCTGTGCACTGCTATAAAGCTGTCAAACTTACAGAAGAGGACCTCAGTACACACAACATTGTAATTATTTAGTAACAAAATATATAATTGGCAGAGAGAGTTTAAACAAGGGATTTCAGTGGGGAAGGTTCACGGCCGAGGCCGTGGAGCTTAGGGGTGTAAGTTCGTGACGCCACCCACGGGTTGTGGTGAATGTGGACTCCACTGCTGCTGTTAACTAGGCTCCTGGGGACGGTGTTATGCAGCCTGGTGTTGACCCCTCCATGGGCAGGGGGTGATCGTCCCGGGGCCCGGTTGTTGTGAGGTGCGGGCAAGATGGTGTGGTGCAGTGCACAGCCCGAGGGCACTGTTGTACTCACTATGACAGATACACCACAGTCTCTGGTAAACCAAAAAGGATGGTGGTCGGTGCCCGCAGCTGGCTGCGCTTTACCCCTTTCTCAGGTTGGTGGTTCCCGTCTTTGTCCTGCACCTCTGTGTGTCAGGTTTCCGGGATTTCCAGTTCTCTTTTGAAAGAGCTTGCCCTCGGTTAACATGGAGTTTACTGTTCTGTTGCCCTACTTCCTGTCCAGCTGCTTAAAAGGCCGCCTCTAAGCCTAGTCCAGTGCCTGAGTATACTGCTTGCTGTGTGCTCCTGCTTTGCTGCTCCTAATTCCTGATTGCCTTTGGATCCTCCTGAAAGACTACCGACACCGACTCTGGACCGTACCCGGTTTCTTCAAGCTGTGCCCGGACTCCGTCTGCCGTCTTTGGTCAGCACTTCTGCCCGGTTCTTTCCGGTTCGTAACCACTCTGGACTATCATCCCGTACGGACACTTCTGGACTTTACCACTTGCCCCTTGTGTCCCGGCTGCTGCGCATTTAGGCCTTCCGGGGTGATTGCCAGACAGTCCCTGTATAGGGGTTCGCTCTTGGTGGTCTCCCTGGGGGAGTCCGGTGCGTGGCCCCGGGAATTCCCTTCGCTCCGTTTCGGGAAGGTATTTCGTGTGTTATTGTTCTACTGTGTTTGTTCCGTTGTGTACCTATCGTGGTTACATATTATAAACATCTTTGTACCAAGAACTCGTCTCTGGTTGTCATTGCCCTAACGCTATTGAAATCCTCAGAACATACAATAGTATTACATTATACTCAGGCCACAAAAGGATTTCGCTGGGGCAATGACTGAGACACGAGTAGATCAGCTCTTTTCCATGATTAACTCCTTGCAGCAGGAGATGGAGGCGGTACAAACTAAACTTAGAGATGTGGAGGCACAGCTGGGCCATGATCACCAGGTACTGGGTCCGGCTATTCAGGATTTGCAAGTCAGAGTGGAGGCTCAGGAAGCCGTCCCCACTACGTCCGTATCAGCTGCCGGTATGCCTAGGTTACCCCCATTCCGTTTCAATGGTGATCGTAGTCAGTTTCGTGGATTTGTTAACCAATGTATACTGTTTTTTGATGTACATGCTGATTATTACCGTTCTGACCGGTCAAAAGTGTTATGTATAATCATGTTATTAACCTCACGAGCACTGGCTTGGGCTAATCCTATGATAGAGAATCGGGATATCCGTTTAAATCACCTGGATGACTTTCTGACCGCAATGGCGCAAATGTTTGATGATCCGAATCGCCGTGCTACCGCTGAATCGGCTCTCCTTTCCTTACGTCAGGGAAAGCGTTCTGTCGTTGAATACGCCACTGAGTTCAAGAGGTTAGTGGTAGACACCGACTGGGGAAACAATGCATTATTGTCTGTTTTCAGAAAAGGTTTGTCCGGTACCATCAAGGACGAGTTAGCTCGTTCCGAATCTCCAGGGGATTTTGAACTGTTTCTCCAGCACTGTGTGCGTATTGATACCCGCTTGACGGAACGTAGACAGGAAAAATGGGCAGCTGTAAACCGGGTAACCAACTTTGCGTTTCCTTCCAGAGAACCCGCTCTCAGGACGCCACGGGAGGCCGAGGACGTTCCTATGCAAGTGGACTCTCTGCACAAGCGAGAGACCAACGAACGTCGTGAACACCGGCTCCGTGAGCGTTTGTGTTTCTATTGCGGTCAATCGGACCATTTCTTGATCGACTGCCCGAGACGTCCAAATCGCCCAAATAAGGTATTGGCAGCCATGGCAGAGTGTGACAACACGGACGCAGAGTCCGATATCTCTGAGGCAAGTGGACACCTGGATGCGGTATTTCACTTGACTGTAATGTCAACATCACCGAAGGACTCAGAAGGGAAATATACCCATTGCTCGCTTCCCATTCAGATCCGGTGGGAGGGACAGCTAATACCTACAACTGCAATGATAGACTCTGGGGCAGGGGGAAATTTCATGGACTCTTCTTTTGCCAGGAAACACGGTATCCGGACTCAGCAAAGATCCTCACCGGTTACCATGGAGACGGTAGACGGATCTCCGTTAGTTTCTGGACCAGTTGATCGGGAAACAGTACCCCTAGAATGCGTGATGAAGCCAGGTCAGCAGGAGACCCTTGTTTTCATGTTGATTTCTTCTCCTCATTTTCCGATTATTTTAGGAATTCCGTGGCTACGGTCTACAAATCCAGTCATCGATTGGGAGACTAAGGAAATATCCTTCCCACCGCAGAGTGGTCCGACCATTAGTCCAACTGTACCGGTTCCAGTAACACCGAATGCGGAGGGCACTGTACAGGTACCTGTTTTACCCCCGGTTTATCATGACTTCGCTGATATATGCGACAAAAGAAAAGCCGATCGGCTTCCCCCGCATAGACCGTATGATTGCCCCATAGACTTACTCCCAGGGGCGGAGATCCCGTTTGGTCATGTCTACCCGTTGGCGGCACCTGAGCTAGAAGCACTAAAAGAGTACATCGATGAAAGTCTAGCCAAGGGATTTATTCGCCCGTCTACCTCACCAGCAGGGGCACCCATCTTTTTCGTGAAAAAGAAAGAGGGGACTCTGAGACCCTGTATTGACTACCGGGAACTGAATAAAATAACCATCCGGAACCGGTATCCGTTACCGTTGATTCCTGAGCTATTGGAGAGAGTCCAACAGGCAAAAATATTCACTAAATTGGATCTCCGTGGGGCATATAATCTACTTCGCATATGTCCCGGAGACGAGTGGAAGACCGCGTTCCGATGTCGGTATGGACATTATGAGTACCTAGTGATGCCTTTTGGACTTTGTAACGCTCCCGCGGCTTTCCAACATCTAGTTAACGATATTTTTAGGGATATAATGGACCAATTCATGGTGATTTATCTGGATGATATCCTGATCTTTTCTGATTCCCTACAGGAACACCAGGAGCACGTCAAGACCGTACTTACCCGTCTGAGGGATAACCACCTGTACATTAAACTGGAGAAATGCGAATTCCATTGCTCACAAATACAATTCTTAGGTTATGTCATCTCTCCTCAGGGACTGAACATGGAGTCTGGCAAGATACAAGCAATTCTAGACTGGCCGGAACCGGGAAACATAAAAGAGGTACAACGCTTTGTCGGTTTTGCCAACTTTTACCGACGCTTTATCCGTAACTTTTCAGAGATCGTCCGTCCCATCACTCTGTTAACCAAGAAAGGACAGAAGTTTGTGTGGTCCGCCCAGGCCCAGGAAGCTTTCCATCGTCTCAAGGTTTGTTTTACCTCAGCGCCAATATTAGTACATCCGAATCCCGCACTTCCCTTTATCGTGGAAGTCGACGCTTCTGACTATGCATTAGGGGCAATCCTTTCTCAAAGGACTGGGGACAAGAGTCTCTTGCAGCCGTGTGCTTTCTTTTCTCGCCGGTTGTCCCCTGCAGAAAGGAACTATGACATTGCGGACAAGGAATTGTTGGCGATTATTTCAGCTTTTAAGGAATGGAGACACCACTTACAGGGAGCTGCGCAGCAAGTGATAGTACTCACAGATCATCGTAACCTGGAATTTCTTAAGTCTGCCAGGTGCCTGTCTCCACGGCAAGCCCGTTGGAGCCTATTCCTTAACCAGTTCAATTTTATCGTTACATACCGTCCAGGTTCACGTAATGGGAAAGCCGATGCCTTGTCCCGAATCCACGCCGTGGACTCCGTGCCTGGAACCCCGTCTCAGACCGTGTTATCGGATGCCAATTTCGTTGGAGTAATCCAGGACCAGGACTTGTGGAAGGACATCAAGCTGGCCTATGATGGTGACGTATTTCTTGCTGCCCCCCCGAATGATGTAACTCTTGTTCTTCGGAATGGTGTGTGGTTGAGAGAGCGACGCATTTATGTCCCGGAGGCCGTAAGACTTCGGGTTCTCAAGTTGGTCCATGACTCCGTGTTGGCTGGTCATAGGGGGGTACAGAAGACGCAGGAATTTCTGAGCCGTTTTTTCTGGTGGCCTACCTGTTTAAAGGATGTAAAGGACTATGTCCACTCATGTGTGGTTTGTGCCCGGTGCAAGGTCCCTCGTGTGGCTCCTACGGGACTCCTCCAACCGTTACCCGTTCCATCTCGCCCTTGGGGATCTATCTCAATGGATTTTATTGTGGAGTTGCCAGTCTCAGGCGGTCACAATACCATTTTAGTGGTGGTGGATCGGTTGACAAAAGCTGCTCACTTTATTCCGTGTACCGGTCTTCCCTCAGCCGCAGAGACAGTGGATTTGGTTATCCAGAACGTATTCCGATTGCATGGGGTACCAGACGAGATCATCTCTGACCGGGGCGTGCAGTTCACGTCTAGGTTTTGGAAGGGGTTTTGTACGGCACTCCAGATTGATGTCTGTTTGTCTTCTGCATACCATCCTCAGACAAATGGGCAAACCGAACGGACTAATCAAACCCTGGAACAATACCTTCGATGTTATGTCAGCCATCTGCAGGACGATTGGTTGAAGATGCTTCCGTTGGCGGAGTTCTCGTATAACAACACTCAGAGCAGCTCCACTAAGGTAACGCCCTTTTTCGCTAACTTGTGTTACCATCCGAATGTTTTGCCTAGGTCACCGGTTGCGGTTTCGGTGCCAGCGGTGGAGGACAGATTGACAGAGCTACGACAAAATCTGGAGGTTCTAAAGGACACTGTGGCTACGGCTCAGGAGCGTTACAAGAGGTCGGCAGACACTCACCGGAAACCGGCACCCATGTATAAGGTAGGGGACTCTGTATGGTTATCCACCAAAAACCTGAGATTGGGTGTTCCTTCGCAGAAGCTGGGACAAAAATTCATCGGTCCGTTTAAGATCACCGGGATCGTGAGCCCTGTGGCCTGTCGGCTGCGGTTACCGCACCATCTAAAGGTACACCCGGTCTTTCATGTTTCTCTCCTCAAACCCGTTTCTCCTAATACGTTTCATGGTCGTGTCGTGCCTCCTCCTCCGCCTGTGATGGTTGACGGCGAGGAGCAGTTCGTGGTTGAGGACATTATTGACTCCCGGCTCCATCGTCGTCGGCTTCAGTATCTGGTACGTTGGCAGGGGTACGCCCCCGAGGACGATTCCTGGGAACCGGTGGGTAACATTCGGGCACCCCGGAAGATTGCTCAGTTTCATCGGCGGTACCCGGACAAGCCAGGCCCTGATCCGTCCTGAGGCCGTTTCTGGGGTGGTAGTAATGTCAGGTTTCCGGGATTTCCAGTTCTCTTTTGAAAGAGCTTGCCCTCGGTTAACATGGAGTTTACTGTTCTGTTGCCCTACTTCCTGTCCAGCTGCTTAAAAGGCCGCCTCTAAGCCTAGTCCAGTGCCTGAGTATACTGCTTGCTGTGTGCTCCTGCTTTGCTGCTCCTAATTCCTGATTGCCTTTGGATCCTCCTGAAAGACTACCGACACCGACTCTGGACCGTACCCGGTTTCTTCAAACTGTGCCCGGACTCCGTCTGCCGTCTTTGGTCAGCACTTCTGCCCGGTTCTTTCCGGTTCGTAACCACTCTGGACTATCATCCCGTACGGACACTTCTGGACTTTACCACTTGCCCCTTGTGTCCCGGCTGCTGCGCATTTAGGCCTTCCGGGGTGATTGCCAGACAGTCCCTGTATAGGGGTTCGCTCTTGGTGGTCTCCCTGGGGGAGTCCGGTGCGTGGCCCCGGGAATTCCCTTCGCTCCGTTTCGGGAAGGTATTTCGTGTGTTATTGTTCTACTGTGTTTGTTCCGTTGTGTACCTATCGTGGTTACATATTATAAACATCTTTGTACCAAGAACTCGTCTCTGGTTGTCATTGCCCTAACGCTATCGAAATCCTCAGAACATACAATAGTATTACACTGTGGTAGAACTTGACTGCCTATGCTTCAGCAACGGTAGTCCGCTCCCCGGCTTGATGTGTGTCGGGGAACCCGTTTGCCTGCAGGCACTGGCCCGTGGGATCTCTGCCTGTGCGGTGGCTTTCTATCCCCCTCGGTGGGCTGTTGCCGTCTTTAGGGTCTTGGGACGGGAAAGGACCTAAGGTCCAGACCTCAATCAGTGAATTTGACGTGGTCCAGTGGCTTCTGGATCTCGTTCAGGGTCTGAGTACCTCACCTGGTGCTCCAGTTTCCAGTTGGCTCCCCGGTTCAGTACCGGCGGGCCACTACCCTGTCCCGGTCCCTTACGGTTCCACCAACCATCTTCTCGGCTCCAGCAGGCGGCAACCACTGTCTGCCTCTTGGGGAATCTGGGGAATCACAGGGAATCTGGGCTCCTACCCAGATCCCTGACAGACGTTGACACTGTGCTACTACTCTCCTCCACTTCCTAACTCATCTGTTTGTGTTTCTCCCGCCTCAGGCTATCCGAACTCCTCGGAGGGCGTGGCCAACTGCCTGGCTCCACCCCCTGGTGTGAATGTCAAGACCTGAGAGGGGTGACTCAGGGTTTTTAGGTTGGCTGGTTACATCTTTTTAGGGGCTGGTGTGTGTGCAGGAGGTCTACCTGTGACTACCTGGCTAGTCTAGGGTGGCACATTAGTCTTCAGTCTGCAGCCCATCCTGGCAAATGACTAGGATGGGCTGCAGTTTGAATTATATCATGGATGCCATTTAATCGTCATTCCTGGAGACCCGCTTTAACAACAAATCTTAATGTACGTGTAAAAGCCTGACATAAATGTTTATCTGTTGATGCATATGGCAGAAGATTATCTAGATTAGTATTTGCAGTTTAACATCAGTGATTGCTCAGCAGGTAAAAAATAGCTCAATGCTGCATTGCCTAAATATTACAAATATCAGTTGTGGAAGAGAGTTAAGCCCTGCAAGAAACTAATTAACAGTAATGTAAAAACACACTGGCAGCTATACTGACATAGATGCTATAAGATAAAAATCAATCAAGCAGGTTGTTATACAGGAGCAGAAATTGAGAATTTGAATTCTACACTCAGAATAACTTGATGATAACTCGGAGAGTTGGGTCTCATCAATAAGCACAAATGAGAAGGATGGTGAGTCTGCAGCACTGAAAAGAAGCAAGTGTTGGGAAATCTAATTCTAGCAGTGTAAAGGGGGCTTTACACGCTACGATATCGTTAATGTTTTATCGTCGGGGTCACGTTGTTAGTGACGCACATCCGGCGCCATTAACGATATCGCAGCGTGTGACACTGACCAGCGACCTTAAGCGACCTCAAAAATGGTTTAAATCGTTCACCATGGAGAGGTCGTCCCAAACTCAAAAATCGGTAAGGGTTGTTTATCCATGTTGTTCATCGCTCATGCGGCAGCACACATCACTGTGAGTGACACCGCAGGAGCGAGGAACGTCTCCTTAACTGCCGCCGGCCCCAATGCGGAAGGAAGGAGGTGGGCGGGATGTTACGTCCTGCTCATCTCCGCCCCTCCCCTTTGATTGGCTGGCCGCTTAGTGACGTCGCGGTGACGTTGCTGTGATGCCAAACGTCCCTCCCCCTTGAAGGAGGGATTGTTCGGCAGTCACAGCGACGCCGCCGACCAGGTAAGTACGTGTGACGCTGCCGTAGCGATAATGTTCGCTACGGCAGCGATCACAAACAATTGCACACGCGACGTTGGCGGGTACTTACACGCTCGATATTCCTAGAAATTGCTAGCGATATCGCTACCGTGTAAAGCCCCCTTAAGAATCTGACTAGTTAACTATGTGAAACTGAAATTATAAATAAATAAATAAATAAATAAATATATATATATATATATATATATATATATATATATATATATATATATATATATGTACATATATATATATATATATATATATATATAAACACTTGTACAACACAGTATAACCCCAAGTCAATTCATTTTCAGATATATCAATCTGTCCAGTTAGGAAGTGTATGTAATTGTGAAACAATTTCATCTGCATTAATTTAAATGAAACTGACAACAGGTGCACTGGAGAGACAACAGGAAGACAACTCCACAAAAGGAATTGATTCTGCTCTACACTCATGCTTTTTGATTGATTATTTTCTAATATTTCATTCTAATAGTGTTATTGTCACTACTGGTAGCCTTAAGCAGTACCTGGAGGCCACTTTGATTGATTGCACAAATAGTGCAGTGCCTCGAGAATGGCACAATCATATGTGTATGCTTGTAGAGCTTGTTGTTTTTTTTAGTTATGGAGTTTAACCCAGTTGTCTTATAGTTTCCTTCCTGCTCTTGTTTTCCTCCTGAATTTCATATTGTCCTATCCTCTGTGTGGGTGTGTAGGGTGTCAAAGTTTTGGTTGTCCTTTTTCTGTCTACATCTGTGTTTAACATAGAACTCCTGCCCCATCCTGCCATGTTGTGAGTGGGAGGGGGAAATCAGACTACGTCTGGTCAGAAGCAAAGCCAGAGATGGGACTCAGGTGCCTCCAACATTAAGAGTATCCCAAACAATAGGGACAGCATAGGGCCCTCTATTCTTCGTTATCCAACAAGTCACAACATAATAAGTATCCCAGCATGGTCTCAAGAGATTGGGGTACCAAAATAAAAGAAGAGCTAAACAAGGCACAAGAACAGCAGTAGAGCAGCTACCTGGAGTGCATGTGGGGCCATGGGCCCTGCGCTCAAAGAGGTTCCCCAGGAGTTATAGCAATGCTTAACAGTATAGGCATACGCAGCATGCCCTTATTGGTAAGCTGTGCTGTAGAGCAAGGAGACATGATGTTTTTTATTTTAATTTAAACATGTGGTTTGACTGTGGGGGCATGATAAAGTATGGGGGCCCCTCATACATTGCAGGCACTAAAGTGGGGACCATAAGACATTGTAGGGACTACTGTTGGGGGCTCCTCAAATATTGTAGGGACTACTGCTAGTGTCCGTCATAAATTGTAGGGACTGCTGTTGGGAACCATCATACAGTGTGAGGGCAAATGTAGTGGCCCTCATACAGTGTTGAGGTTACTGTGGGGGCTCCTTATACAGTGTGTGGACTACTGTGGGGAGCCTTTATAAAGTGTGAGAGCCTTAATATACTGTGGAACCTTATGTGGGGCCATTACAAAATTTGTATGTCTATCATGGTGGCCATAATATGATGTGACGACTACTGTGGTAAACCCTCATAGAGTGTGGGGACTACTGTGAGAGCCACCATACAGTGTGGGGGCATTTATATAGTATGGAGTTCCTGTGGGAGCCATTATACAGTTTGGGGGCTACTGTGGGGAACCGTGTGGGGGCTACTTTAGGGGTCAATTAAAGTGTGGGGGCTATTACACACTTTAGGTGCCATTATACAGTGCGAGGACCACTGTTAGGTTTATAATACTGTGTATAGGTGGAGTGTGATGCCCTGGCAAAAAAAAGGTAGACACACAGTTTAGGCCCCTGCACAACACCTCTCCCATACAGGGTTAAAGCAGCCGACATGAAATCCTAGTCATCCCCCTCTGGGTAGGACAGACACACCAGTGGGTGGGACCAGGCGGATGGAGAACGCCCACCTAGGGGTCTGGAGAACCCGGGGTGGGAGAACAGTTACCGTAGTTGAAGCCTAGTTCAAGTGGAGTGAAGCTCAGGCAGTGGAAGTGAGAGGTTCAAGTTGACAGGCATCGGGGTTGGAGCCTCGACAAACTGGCTAGGTGGCAGACGGTGATCAGTGTCAGGAGGAGATGGGAAGATAGCTGCCGGAGATCCAAGGTGGACCAGGGCAGGGTTGTAGCCCGCCAGTACCGACACCGGAGAACCGACCCGGAAACCGTGCACAAAGGGGGTACTTGGACCCCGAAGCCAGGACCGGCACCAACGGTCTAGTTAATTAACCAATTGAGGGCAGGATTATAGGTTCTGTCCCAGCCTAAGTCCCGAAAAGTAGAAAACCACCCACAGAGAGGGATAGGGCATTCGCTAGGGCCCGGTAGATCCCACGGGTCAGCGTCAGACTGGCACGGCTCCCAACCAAAGGACCGGGAGCGGACTCCCGTGTTACACACCGGGAAGTCCATCTCAGAAAACACAGAGTGCAGAGGAAGGAGACATTGATCATCAGCCCGGGTGTGGGACCAGAAATACACCCCCGGCCGCGGCAACCGACCATCATCACCTTGGTTTACCACAGGACTTGTGTGCTTTATTCAACCGTGAGTAACATCCCTGGTCTAACCTGGTCTAACCCTTGCCGTCAGCATCCCCAGAACAGGGACATTGGGCACCAGGGCATCCACCACTACCCACGGAGGGGTTAACATCCAGCTGCAAGCACATTGTCCCCGGGAGTCCCACAACAGCAGCGGTGGTGCTGCACTTCACCACACACCGTGGGTGGCGTCACAGACAGTTTTCAACAACACCCGTATAATTACGTCCCCTTTTATTTGAAGTGTCTGCGCGACCCCGGGTCCGGTAGAGTCCCTCGAGCCACACTGCGGATCCGGATTCGATCAGCACCGGCTGCTGTCGTGGGGGCGGCACACCTCAAAACCTGGAGTCACGATCAGGATTGTAACCTATCCACCTACCTGATGGAAATGCGCCTTGTTCTGGACCGTTAGCGGTGCTCCGCTGCAAAATTTTGAAAAACCGCCATTTTGCCGCCATTTTTAGATGCAAAAAACGACAACCCATCGTCTTCTTCCCCGAGAAAGGGCGCAAAGTTGAAGCCCCGCCCCCTGGGAACAAGGCCAGAAGGAAGCAACACCCTGAGGCCGAAATCGAAACTAGCAAGCCGCGTCTGGAGACTGCTTCCGAAAAACCAGAGGTGAGAAGCGGAAGATGTCCGCGCCAAATGCAGATGTCGGGGCAGCGCCCACGAACAAAGCTGCTGGCAAAGATGCAGCGGCTCCCGCTCTGGTCGCAGGAGCGGTGGGGCCTGTGGTTCCGGCAGTCACCCAAGTAATGCCGATAACCTTACCTTACGTGCCCGGCGCTGCCTGGTTACCCCAGTATGATGGAAGGCCCGATGCCCTGCAGGTATTCAAGAAGAAAATATGCACTGTTCTTGATATGTACGCCATGACTGGCAAGCAGCGCACATCGGTGGAGTTGGGACAGCTGACCGGCGCCGCTGAACAGGAGGTAGAGACTTGAGCCGACTCCGACAGGGCCTCGGTAACCGCCATTTTTTACAAACTGCAAATTGCTTTTCAAACCCTCACAGAAGCGGAATTGCGAATGCAGTTTTACCATTGCCGACAGCATCCTATGGACAGCATCCGGGACTACGCCTTGAGGCTGCAGACCGCCTTGCGTACGCTGAGACAGACAGACTCCATCACTGAGATTGAGAGCAATAAGATGCTGGTGGAGCAGTTCTTGCAGGGGCTGGGGTCCGCTGAAGGCCGCAAGAAGCTGCGGCTGTGGGCCCTGGAACACCCAGACCTGGACTTTGCGGTCCTAAAGGACCGGGCCATTAAGGCCTTACAAACATCTGAAGCCGGAGTCCCCGAACCGCCACCCTGGCCGGCTGACACTGCTCCCGTCTCAGTGGAGCCTTCTTTATTAGCTTTGCCGGCACCCGCAGCGACGCTGGGACTCCTGAGGACTTATCATCACAAGTACAGCGCCTGAGCCAGGATGTCGCTAGGACCCTCGCAGCCCTTCAGCTTCTGCCAAAGGCCAAGCTAGCAGAGAAGATCCAGCTCGCCGACAGCCCCAAGGATGTCCCCTGGATGCAAAGGAGAAGGAACAGCAACAACAACAACCGGTATGGAGAGCCCGTTTGCTACAAGTGCAACAAGACTGGTTATTATTCTGGTGTCCTTTAAATGAGCAACCCCTGAGGCCAAGGGCCAATCCTCAGGAATAGATTCTCAAGGCCCAGCTGATTGGTGTGATCGGTATGTCGGAGGTCGCCCTATCATCTCTCTTGCTGTGGACGATATCCCGACGTTTGCCCTTCTGGACACTGGCTCGCAGGTAATGACTATGCCTTATGTACTATACAAACGTTACTGGTCTGATAGTGAACTCACCCCACCTGATGCCAACTTGACCATCATTGTGGCCAATGGACTCCCTATGACCCAAGTCGGGTTTAAGGAAGTATCTTTAAAGGTGGGGCGAGTGGAGCTGAAGCATCAAGGACTCATTGTAGTGCAGAATGACCCTAGTGATCGTAACCCAAAAATGGTCCTAGGGACAAATGTGAATGAGAACTACATGGGAGAAGTACTGCATTTGTTACAACAACTGTCTGCCATAGCAGGAGCGGACCGGCAGAGGGCTCTGCAACGGGAAATTAGGGCCCTCCTGCATCGGCAACAGGTGAACATGTCAGGTGGAGAGATTGGTAGTGTAGCGCCTCTAGTGGTGCCTCCGCGGAGTGAGATGATGATCTGGTGCAGGGCAGCAGTAGGTCCCCGGGGACAGGATTACCCGGCAGTGGTAGAGCCTCTACCTTCGGAGCACTGGCCCACAGTAACGGCAGCCAGAGGGGTGATTGATGTCCGGAAGGGAAGAGTGCCCGTGAGAGTGATGAATTGTGGAGAGGAAGAGGTCAGGCTACCCCGCTATGCCACCATTGCTAAGCTCTTTACAGTAGACACTGATGCCATCCAGGTTGCAACCTCCACAGTCACCGCATGGCAATCAGACAGTGACAGTCCACCGAAGCAGTTAGAGGAGTGGTATCAAGAGCTACATGTAGGTACTGACTCCACGCTCGCACATCCCAAGGGAGGGGTGTACAGGGTAGTGCAAGAGTACGAGCAGGTATTCAGCAAACACCCGTTAGATTTCAGAAGGGTCAAGGGGGTCCAACACCACATCCCTACCGGTACACATCAACCCATCAAAGAGAGGTATAGGCCGATTCCACCTGCACATTACCAGTGTGCCAAAGACATGTTGAGGAACATGAAGGAGGCAGGGGTCATCCGTGATAGTTGTAGTCCCTGGGCAGCTCCATTGGTCCTGGTAAAGAAGAAAGACGGCACTATGAGGATGTGTGTGGATTACCGGAAGATTAACCAGATAATGCACAAGGATGCCTACCCTCTCCCTCGTATTGAAGAATTGTTGGCTGCACTGAAAACAGCAAATTATTTCTCTACTCTTGACCTCACTAGTGGCTACTGGCAGGTGTCTGTCGTGGAAGAGGACCGGGAGAAAACTGCTTTCACCACCCCAATGGGTCTCTGCGAGTTCAACAGCATGCCTTTTGGGCTCTGTAATGCCCCAGGAAACTTCCAGCGGCTGATGGAATGCTGCTTGGGACACCACAACTTCGAAACCATCCTGCTATATTTGGATGACGTCATTATCTACTCCAAGACGTATGATGCACATCTAGAGCACCTTGCCAAGGTGTTTGAAGCTCTCTCCAAATACGGGATGAAACTGAAGCCCTCCAAGTGTCATTTGCTGAAGCCTAAAGTGCAGTACCTCGGGCATGTGGTGATTGCCGAAGGTGTGGCGCCGGATCCAGAGAAAATTACAGCCATCCAGAACTGGCCAAGGCCTACCACAATCAAGGAAGTGAGACAGTCCCTGGGCCTGGTGGGTTATTACCATCGCTTCATCAAGGGCTACACCAAGATGGCCGCCCCCATGCAGGACCTCATGGTGGGGCAAACCAGGAATGGCAAGACTCCTGGCCCCCCGTTCACCTGGGGTGAAGAACAGGAAAAGTCCTTTCAGCAGCTGAAGTCGGTTTTGACCGGAGAAGAGATTCTAGCCTAGCCTGACTATGGCCTCTCGTTCATTCTATTCACAGACGACAGTAATGAAGGCCTGGGAGCTGTCCTGTCCCAGAAGCAGAATGGCAGAGAAAAGGTGATTGCCTATGCCAGCAGGAAGCTCCGGCCGACAGAGAGGAACCCTGAGAATTATAGCTCCTTTAAGTTGGAGTTCCTGGCACTCGTCTGGGGAATAACTGAGAGGTTCAAGCATTACCTGGCTTCTGCAAAGTTTACTGCCTACACAGATAATAACCCTCTAACTCACCTGGATACGGCAAAGCTGGGGGCCCTGGAGCAACGCTGGCGAACTATGACTTTACCATTAAGTACCGGGCCGGTCGCAAAAACACCAATGCAGACGCGTTGTCTCGGATGCCACACCTACCTGATGGAGGGGTGGATGATGATGAGTTAGAAGAACTTGAGCTGCCTGCGTTCCAACAACCTGACAGTGTGAAAGATGCAAGGCCATATAGTGGCCAGCAAGAAGCAGCCTTCAACCCCTTGCCCCACCATGGGTGTCAGGAAGCCCAAGACAAGGACCCTGCAGTCTGGCTAGTCAAGACATTAATCTCCCGGGCCCATTGCAGGATGGAACCCAATGCCCCCAGCACAGCGACTGTGGATAGAAAGTGACCGTTTTTACTTACGCCAGGGCAAATTGTACAGAGGGCTGATTAATCCTAAGATGCATGAGGAGGTCCGTCAGATTGTAGCGCCGCAAGCGTATGTGTCTGTGGTCTTGAAAACGTACCACGATGGAACTGGACACTTCGGTTGGAAGAAGTTAGAGATGCTGTTGAGAGAACGCTTTTACTGGATTGGGATGAGAGAGTCCATTGAGGCATGGTGTAGGGATTGTGGTCCCTGTGTGCTAAGAAGAAAGGATGGAACCAGCCAGAAAGCCCCGTTGCAGCCAATTGTCACCCACCAGCCACTGGAACTTGTCGCTTTGGACCACGTCAAGCTCACACCAAGCCGGAGCAGCTACACCTATGCCCTCACCATCGTACATCACTACTCCAAGTTCATGGTAGTGGTACCCGTCAAGGATCTAATGGCTCGCACTGCAGCCAGGGTCTGCCAAGCATACTTCTTCCAGCCGCATGGTTACCCAGAGAGGGTGCTCACTGACCAAGGCCCTGCCTTTGAGGTGGAAATCTTTCAGGAGTTCTGCAACTGGTATGGGTGCAAGAAGATCCGTACCACCCCATATCACGCCCAGACCAACGGGATGTGCAAGAAGATGAACCACCTGGTCCTCAACCTTCTCAAGACCTTACCCCTCGAAGAGCGGAAATTGTGGCTTGAGAAGCTACCTGATTTGGTGGACATGTACAATAACATCCCCAGCAGCTCCACTAAATGCGCACAGGCATATCTAATGAGGGCGAGACCTGGAAGACTGCCAGTGGATCTGGAGTTGGATGTAGAAGTACCTGGAACCATCCTGTCAACTGGTGACTGGGACGCTAAGCGTAGGAGGCAGTACTGACAGATCCAAGAATATGTGGAGGGAAACTTGCGCCAGAGCAGAGAGAGACAAGAGCAGCATTTCAATAGACGAACCCAGGCTGCCCCCTTCGAACCTGGAGATGTAGTACTAAAGAGGAAGAGAAGACTGCACAAGTTGGATGACCAGTGGGAGAGGAACACTTTGTTATCCAACCCACTGGTCGGGAAGATCAGAAGACGTACCTTGTCAGTCGTGATCAAGGGAAGACTACGGCAACTGTTTCCAGGGACCACCTGAAAAAGTGTCCAGAGCCCATGAAGATGGTGGAGAAGGTTCACGCTCCCACTCCGGGTGTGGAGAAGAAGAAAGAGGTGATCCACACTATTATGGGTGACTTTCCAGCTGATTGGCCTATGCAGAATGGAGCGGTGATTGTTCCCGTTATAATGTTCCCACAACCCGTGGAAGATACAGAGCCAGAGAAGTCTATCAGCAACATACCAACACAAGCGCCCAGGGATGCACCTACACCACACCCCCTAGGTCCTTACCAGATATACCTGACATTAGGTAAAAGGGACGCGTAATTCACTCTCCCCCACCAGTCCTAAGTGAGAAGGAGGGTTAAGAAGGTCCACACGCCCTAACTTAGGTCAGCCACCACTCAGGTACAGAGAAACTGATGTTTAGTGAGTGGTGTCTGCTTGCTATGTAAATAGTGTGTGAATGCATTCCAATCAACTGAATACTTCACCTGATTAGAAGATGACTAAAGTAGCGGTTCCTGGCTACCCCAGTTAAACCCCTGTTAAAACAGTTCTTCAGTTTAAAAATGACCACGGCTTTTGGACTGGAAAAGCCAACCCAAAAACTTTTCTGGAGAGGCTGATTGAAGGAAGGGCCAGCGGTAGAGTAGGCCGAGGCCCGGTCACTACTGAAACAGGTGACGTGACTACCCTCTAGTCCAGGGGTCCCCGGACTTGGGGCTCGTGACAAAGACTGCCGGGAAAGGAACTTTTTACCCGGCCCGTGTGGGCATCACCCGGACCCGTTCCTGGACTTGGGCAAAGGGGTGTGCACCAGTGCTTAGCGTTGGCACCAGGGAACAGGTTGTTTTGGGTGGTGGCGAAGTAAGAAGGTGGTCCGGTCCATCCCGTTCTGTTTAGTTATGCAACGTTCAAGATATGTGCCTCCCGTAAAGGGAAGAAATTGTAAAAATGTTAGTATACTTGTATTCCTGTTTTCTACTTTTATCTAGTTCCAGTTAAAATTAATGGTGGTGGTCGGACAGCCTGCGGACAGTCTGTATTTAACCAAGGGGGAATGTGACGCCCTGGCAAAACCAGGTAATCACACAGTTTAGGCCCCCGCACAACATCTCTCCCACACAGGGTTAAAGCAGCCGACCTGAAATCCTAGTCACCCCCCTCAGGGTAGGACAGACACTCCAGTGGGCGGGATCAGGTGGATGGAGAACGTCCACCTAGGGGTCTGGAGAACCCGGGGCAGGAGAGCAGTTAGTTGAAGCCTAGTTCAAGTAGAGTGAAGCTCAGGCAGTGGAAGTGAAAGGTTCAAGTTGACAGGCATCGGGGTTGGAGCCCCGGCGTACTGGCTAGGTGGCAGACGGTGATCAGTGTCAGGAGGAGACAGGAAGATGGCTGCCGGAGATCCGAGGAGGACCAGGGCAGGGTTGTAGCCCACCGGTACCGACACCGGAGAACCGACCTGGAAACCGTGCACAAAGGGGGTACTTGGACCCTGAAACCAGGATCGGCACCAACGGCCTAGCTAACTAACCAATTGAGGGCAGGATTATAGGTCCTGTCCCAACCTAAGTCCTGAAAAGTAGACAACTACCCACAGAAAGGGATAGGGCATCCGCCAGGGCCCGGTAGATCCCACGGGTCAGCGTCAGACTGGCACGGCTCCCAACCAAAGGACCGGGAGCGGACTCCCATGTTACACACCGGGAAGCCCATCACAGAAAACACAAAGTGCAAAGGAAGGAGACATTGATCATCAGCCCGGGTGTGGGACCAGAAATACACCCCCGGCCGCAGCATCCGGCCACCATCACATTGGTTTACCACAGGACTTGTGTGCTTTATTCAACTGTGAGTAACATCCCTGGTCTTACCGGGTGCGCCGGCCCTTGCCGTCAGCATCCCCAGCACAGAGACATTGAGCACCGGGGCATCCACCCCTACCCACAGAGGGGTTAACATCCATCTACCAGCCCATCGCCCCCGGGAGTCCCACAAAAGCAGCGGTGGTGCTACACCTCACCACACACCGTGGGTGGCGTCACAGACAGTTTTCAACAACACCCGTACAATTACGTCCCCTTTTATTTGAAGTGTCCGCACGACCCCCGGGTCCGGTAGAATCCCTCGAGCCACACTGCGGATCCGGATCTGAGCAGCACCGGCTGCTGGCGTGGGGGCAGCACATGGAGCAATCGGGGATCATACGATGTATAATGAAGCTTCTGACGATTTAGCATCTGGCCACTTGTGTTGGGATGAACTGCTCTTAATTAGGTCAGACGTATGATTTCTCTGTTTGGTAAATCAAGAGATGTTAGCAATTGTCTCATGTCAGGCTGACCAAAGCCCTGTCATCTGTAAATGTGGATTGCCTCAGCCCTTCTGTGTTCTAACTACATAATTCAAAGTAAATTTATGCAGTCGGATGGAACTAGCGACCAATGGGAGAACAGCCATCTCTCACCAATCCTGTAAGACCCAAAACCCTGAAATGAGAACTGAGGGTTATAAAAGGGGCCTTAGGGCGGCTTTGCACATTGCA
The DNA here is from genome assembly GCF_048569485.1 of Anomaloglossus baeobatrachus. NCBI lineage: Eukaryota > Metazoa > Chordata > Amphibia > Anura > Aromobatidae > Anomaloglossus > Anomaloglossus baeobatrachus. Next base: position 138,344,995 of record NC_134362.1, on the reverse strand, counting down.
ACATCGCACATGCGATGTCGGTGGGGTCAAATCGAAAGTGACGCACATCCGGCGTCACTTTCGACATCGATGTGTGTAAATTCTAGATGATACGATTTACGAGCGCAAAAGCGTCCTTATCGTATCATCGTTGCAGGCTCCGACTTTTCCATAATTATGCTGCCGTGACAGGTACGATGCTGTTCCTCGTTCCTGCGGCAGCCCACATCGCTGTGTGTTACGCCGCAGGAGCTTGGAACTTCACCTTACCTGCCACCGGCAGCTCTACGGAAGGAAGGAGGTGGGCGGGATGTTTACATCCTGCTCATCTCCGCCCCTCCGCCGCTATTGGCCGCCTGCTGTGTGACGTCGCTATGACGCCGCACGACCCTCCCCCTTAGGAAGGAGGCGGGTCGCCGGCCAGAGCGACGGTCGCAGGGCAGATGAGTGCATGTGAAGCTGGCGTAGCGATAATTTTCGCTACGCCAGCTATCACATGATATCGTACCTGCGACGGGGGCGGGGACTATCGCGTGCGACACCGCAGCATCGGCTTGCGATGTCGCAACGTGCAAAGCCCGCCATACTCCTGTCACCACATTTATTCTACAGGACTTCAACCTAGGATCCGATGGTTTCAAATGAAGGATTACATATCTGCTTCACTGCTCAAAGCTGAGTTCATAAATTCACTTAGAGACCCAGGGTGGGACAATTCGGGCGCCTGGCAAAATATCTTACTGTGCTTGGTCAGCTTTCTAAGCTTGCTACTGTCTCCTCTAAGTGGGTTTCCGCCAAAAGTTGGGATGCTTCTGGTTGGCATAGTTAGCCCTGGAAGCCCAGAAGTCACAAAGATTCTAATCCCCGTTGGGCCAGCTGAATAGTGAGACTCTGTTACTTCTATCATCTTGTGTTCTTGCAGTGAATGTACGATATGTTTTTGCCTGTTGAATCAATAAAGTCTTACCAATGTGTTGTTCCCTCACCCTGTGTTGTTTGAGTAGTGTTCTACCCACAGGGAAGGAGTGTGAGTGTTCAGTTAGATGAGCCCTGGTTTGTGCGGTATTTCAAGTGGAGGAGAGCACCCACTGACCCTCCTGTCTCCACAGAGCTGTGGGCCCATCATGCTGTGTAGAGAAAGCTGCAGGCCCATCATACTGAATATAGGGGAGCTGTAGGAGCATTATACTGTGTGTAGGGGAGATGTAAGCACATTGTATTGTGTATAGGGGAGCTGTGGAACTGCATACCTCCCAACCGTCCCGGATATAGTGGGACAGCCCGGATTTTATACGTCAGTCCCATTCTCACGCCCGGGAAGCTCTGTGTCCCGCAGTGCAGTGAGACGCAGCTGCCACGCCCTAGCACTCTGCCGACCACGCCCCCTCCAGATGCCTGCCACACTCTCTGGATGCCTTCCTTGGCATCTATGCTGCTGGCCACGCCCCTTTGCGGTCGTCCATGCCCCCTCTCTATGCTGGACACACACACTCCTCGGATGCCTTCCTTGTCCCCTCCTGCTGCTCTCGAAGCTGCCACGCCCCCTCTGCCTGCCCCCCCTACCCAGGATGCTCATATGTGACAGACTCATCTGCAGAGTGGCTGCTTCAAAACCGTCAGTTCTGCAACTGAGGTAAGTGCACCAGCAGCAGTGAGAGTGCAGTGTGCTTGCAGCAGGGAGAGAGCAGTGTGCCTGCAGCAGGGAGAGAGCAGTGTGCCTGCAGCAGGGAGAGTGCAGAGTGCCTGCAGGAGAGAGTGCAGTGTGCTTGCAGCAGGGAGTGTGCAGAGTGCCTGCAGGAGAGAGTGCAGTGTGTCTGCAGCAGGGAGAGTGCAGAGTGCCTGCAGGAGAGAGTGCCGTGTGCTTGCAAGAGGGAGAGAGCAGTGTGCTAGCAGGAGGGAGAGAGCAGTGTGCTTGCAGGAGGGAGAGAGCAGTGTGCTTGCATCAGGGAGAGAGCAGTGTCCCTGCAGGAAGGGGGAGCAGTGTGCTTGCAGGATGGGGGAGCAGTGTGCTTGCAGGAGGGGAGAGCAGTGTGCTTGCAGGAGGGGAGAGCAGTGTGCTTGCAGGAGGGGAGAGCAGGGGAAGGCCAGCACTTGTCTTCTCAGGTCCCCCTGTGCCTGCAATAGAAAAAGCAGACAAACAGGGAACTCAGAGAAAGCAGCCAGAGGAGCTCTCAGGCTCTGGTGCTGCAATGCTGCCAGCCTGTGCCCTCAGCGCCCCCCAGCACCACACCAGCCTGTGCCCTCAGCGCCCCCCAGCCTGTGCCCTCAGTGCCCCCCAGCACCACGCCAGCCTGTGCCCTCAGTGCCCCCCCCAGTGCTGCCAACCTGTGCCCTCAGTGCCCCACCAGCCTGTGTCCTCAGTGCCCACCAGTGCTGCTAGCTTGTGCCCTCAGTGCCCCCCAGTGCTGCCAGCCTATGCCCTCAGCGCCCCACCAGCCTGTGCCCTTAGTGCCCCCAGTGTTGCTAGCCAGTGCCCTCAGCGCCCCGCCAGCCTGTGCCCTCAGTGCCCCCCGCAGTGCTGCCAGCATGTGCCCTCAGCGCTCCCCCACAGTGCTGCCAGCTTATGCCTTAAGCACCCTCCAGTGCTGCCAGCTTGGGCCCTTAGCGTCTTCCACCGCTGCCAGCCTGTGCGCTAAGCATCCCTAGGGCCAGTATGTATGCCCCACAGGCCACCACTGTCAGTATGTAGGCTCCACAGGCCCCAGTAATGTGTATGTAGAGGAAATCATTGCAATGCAGACAATTCATTCCACAACTTGTTAAATGTCCCATCCTGGTCCCCTATTGTGCCATTCCACACATGCACAAACACATACAAACACACGCACATATTATATGCTCACCTTACCTTCCGTTCCAACGCCGGCCTGCTGGGACTTGCTGTTCGCTAGCATGGGCTGTGTATCGGGTAACCATGACGACGAGGGAGGAACTTCCGCATCCAGATCGCTGACGTCAAAGGCAGGAGCCTCTGATTGGTCAGTGCGCTGCGTTTGAGTAGCGTCTGACAGCGGAAGTTCCTGCTTCGTCGCCGATGGTTACCGATACACAGCCTGGAGCAGCGAACTACAGGACCCAGGAGGCCGGCGATGGAACGGAAGGTACACATGTTATGCTCCTTCCGCTCCATCGCCCGCCTCCTGGGTCTTGTAGTTCGCCGCGAGGATTCCTTCCTCATCGCGACGCATCGGCGAACTACAACTATGTGCGGACGTTGCGTTTTTTCCCCGCGTTAACGCTGCGTTTTGAACTGCAGCATTTCAGTGCCAAATTGCATGTGTTCTGCTTCCCCAGCAAATTCTATGAGAGGTCCGAAAATTCAATGCGCACGCTGCATTTGTAAACGCAGCGTTTTGGATGCCAAAAATCGCTGCGGAAAAAAAGCAGCATGTCACTTTTTTTGTGCGTTGTAGCTGCGTTCTCCACCCATTGAAATCAATGATGTGGGTCAAAACGCAACCAAAATGCACTTGGACTGCATTTTTGTTGCGTTCCGCGTGCTTTTTTGACAAACAAAACGCAGGTCTTTTCAGTCTCTCTCTGTCGATGTCGGTCAATCTCCCTCTGTCTGTCGGTCGGTCTCTTTCTCTGTCAGTTGGTCGCTCTGTCTGTCTGTCTCTCTCTGTCCGTCGGTCAGTCTCTCCCCCTCTCTCATACTCACCGATCACGTGCGAGGCGCTCCACAACTGTCACACTGCTCTGGCAGCTTTTCCTCTTTTGAAAATGCCGGCCGCTCATTATTCCATCTCATATTGCCTGCTTTCCCCACCCACCAGCGCCTAAGATTGGTTGCAGTTAGACACACCCCCACACTAAGTGACAGCTGTGTCACTGCAACCAATCACAGCCGCCGGTGGACGGGTCTATATCATGCAGTAAAATAAATAAATAAATAATCGTAAAAAAACTGTCCCCCTCCCAATTTTGATACCAGCCAGGGTAAAGCCACACGGCTGAAGGCTGATATTCTCAGGATGGGGAGCTCCACGTTATGGGGAGCCCCCCAGCCCAACAATATCAGCCAGCAGCCTCCCGGAATTGCCGCATCCATTAGATGCGACAGTCCTGGGACTCTACCCGGCTCATCCCGAATTGCCATGGTGTGGTGGCAATCGGGGTAATAAGGAATTAATGGCAGCCAATAGCTGCCACTAAGTCCTAGGATAATCATGGCAGGCGTCTCCCCGAGATATCTATCATGATTAACCTGTAAGTTAAAGAAAATAAACACATACACCCAAAAATCCTTTATTTGGAAAAAAAGACAAAAAAAACCCTCTTTCACCATTTTATTAAACCCCCAAATACCCCTCCATGTCCGACGTAATCCACATGAGGTCCCACGACGCATCCAGCTCTGCTACATGAAGCTGACAGGTGCGGCCACAGACCACGATTGCTCTCTGTCAGCTCCACGCAGCAACTGAAGTGAGCCGCACGATCAGCGATGACATCACTCAGGTTACCCGCGGCCACTGCTGGATCCTCCAACTGTGACATCAAGTTGCCCGACTGACTGAAGTGAGCTGCGCGATCAGCGATGACATCACAGGTGAGTTGCGGTCTCAGGTGGAGGACTCCAGCTGGCCGCGGGTAACCTGAGTGACGGCACCGCTGATGGCGCTGCTCACTTCAGTCACTCAGGCGATTTGCGGTCACCGGTGCGTCCTTCAAGGGTGACCACTAACCAGGACGCGATTCACAGACAGAGCCACGGGATGACAATGAAGTCGGGTGAAGTTCATCTGAGTTCATTTTCATCTCGCAACTCTGTCTGTGTCTGCTGTCAGCGGGCATGTAGCAGAGCTGAATTGACAGGGGAACGCACTGTCAAAAATGCATCCAAAATGCATGCAAAATGCATGGAAAATGCATCCAAAATGCATGAGTTTTGGGTGCATTTTTTTACAAACGCAGTGTTTATATTTGTCCAGTCTGCCTGAGGGTGTGTTCTTTTCCGCACTGCAAAGAATGCAACGTGCGCACATACCAAGCTGAGGTCACACTGGCATATCACATGTGATGCGATATGCTAATGACCCTCGGCTCCTGCTGTGCTGTGAGCGTGAGCCATTACACTGTGATCTGATCCTGCCGTCGGATCACAGCTAAGGAGGAGAGGGAGGGATTAAGGATTTCAGGCGTTCAGTTGGGATGACCTCTGGGCCATGCTGTCTTTCTAATGGCGGCCGGGCCAGCGGACGAGAGCACCCACTGACCCCCGTGTCTCCACAGGAGAGGACCCACTGACACCCGTGTCTCCACAGGAGAGCACCCACTGACCCCCGTGTCTCCACAATTGGAACAATCATGACCAGCTGAGGGAGGATTCTCCGGTCGTGATGTCTGTGTAACCAAACCCCCTTATCCTCTAAAAATAAACACACGGACTGCATGCGACTTGGTTCAAATGGCCACAGCAGCCTTTTTATTGCCTATTGTTTCACAGACTAGTACCTTAGGGACGCCGTCCAACGGGCGACCCAAAACAACCACATAACGGTAACAATAGACAATAACATTTACAATACCCCCCGGGGTAGGCCCAGTCCACTAACTACTACTCCCCCTGTCCCCGGCCGCAACACACCGACCCAGAGACGAGGTGCCAATCACCCACGGATTGACCCCCACACTTTGGCAGAACCCCGTGCCTGCCACATCCCGGAAACCGAGAGCCACCATACCAAGACAATGACTCCCGGTCCAGCCACCAATCACTTCCAAACCTCTGGACCAGACCTACCCCCACCGCTACTGTGACAAAAGGTATCCCAACTACCCAAAAACACATCTCCCACATGACAACACAAAGGGAGGGTGGGCGGGGATCGTTCGGCGTCCGGAAACAGAAGAGGAGGTAACTCCTTCCTCTCCCAGACTAACCCTTTCCCTGCTCCTCCTCTTCCTCCCCGGCTAAAACCATCCCCCAAAGCCATATTAGGCATATACACCACTGTCCCTATTAACCCATCACTCCCTACCTCCCCCTTGGTCATGTCGCCCCTCCCCCCAAGTGGGTCCGTGGCTTTCTTGACCAGCTGAGGGAGGATTCTCCGGTCGTGATGTCTGTGTAACCAAACCCCCTTATCCTCTAAAAATAAACACACGGACTGCATGCGACTTGGTTCAAATGGCCACAGCAGCCTTTTTATTGCCTATTGTTTCACAGACTAGTACCTTAGGGACGCCGTCCAACGGGCGACCCAAAACAACCACATAACGGTAACAATAGACAATAACATTTACAATACCCCCCGGGGTAGGCCCAGTCCACTAACTACTACTCCCCCTGTCCCCGGCCGCAACACACCGACCCAGAGACGAGGTGCCAATCACCCACGGATTGACCCCCACACTTTGGCAGAACCCCGTGCCTGCCACATCCCGGAAACCGAGAGCCACCATACCAAGACAATGACTCCCGGTCCAGCCACCAATCACTTCCAAACCTCTGGACCAGACCTACCCCCACCGCCACAGGACAGACCACGTGACACCTTACGTGGCCTGGACCCGCCACACACCAAAAGCACGCTCCACACCATCCTGCAGACCCAACGCCCATAAATCCAGACCGACCTCGTTGAGGTGCACACCATCACCCCTCCGAAATCGCCAATCAGCCGGCTCCAAATCCCTGTGCCGTACCACAATCCCACCATTCCTGGTCACAAACCTAGCCACTACCCTATTCACCTGGGCCCTGGCCTTATTAACCTTCTCCACCGACCGAGCCCCTCTCCATGCCAACCTAGTCACTATGTCAGACCATACGACCAGCAAACCAGGATACCGCTTCCACAACTGCAGTAAATCAATCTTTATGTCTCGGATCAAATCCCGCGACGCCCTGGCACCCAGATCATTACCCCCCACATGCAATACCAGCACATCCGGGGGCCGCTCAACTTTACAATGGAAACGAAATTCCGGGACCACCCTGCCCCACTCCATGCCCCGAACTCCGATCCATCGAACAGTCGCCTGCGCACGATCCAAACCCAGCTGTCGACCATTCGGGCGGACCTCAGCCCGACGGGCACCCCAAAATACGAAGGAGTGCCCCAAGATCCAGATCAGGCACTTCCCTATAACAAATAAAACAAAACGAAAATATCAAAACCAATAACAGCACAACCACCACCACATCAAGAAACACCCCTTTCCTCAAACCTTCCGCACGTAACCAAAGTACCATGATGCTACAACAACTGCGGTCTCACATACCGCCGAAAACAAGAAGATTCCCATCTACCAATACGCTTTACCACCTCATCTCCAAGCCCCCAACGGGCTGCCTCCGTTGCTGCACCAATTCGGAATGAATGCGACCCGAATTCCTCCGGGCGCTCCCCCGCGTTACATAGACTTAGCCGCAGCACCGCCACAAACTGAAACCTCGACAAAAACGACCCATTCAAATGCCGCAACAACGGGCCAGGTAAGCCTCCCCTCACGGCCATAAATCTCTCGACTAAACGCACAGGGCACAATTCCTCTCCTGGAACCGCATATAACACCACCAATCTACCACGGCCCAGCTGATCCATTTTTGACCGGCGAATCCGGCACTCCACCTGACTACTGCTCACTTGCACGTCCTCAAACATCAGACCACCACCCGTCACCCTGGACGGGCTCACCAGCTCGCCTATCCGGAACGCCCCATAAAAAGCGAGACCGAAAGCCGTTGTAAACAGAACCGTCTCGTACACAGACTCACAAATGCCGCTCAGGCCACCCACCATCCGTCTCAACAAACCAAACGATACAGGGCGCCTCTTGTCCCTCTCCCGTACGCCACGGCGAAAACCCCGCAAAGCCTGACGAACCCGAAAATCCTGTGAAACATCACGCTCCCCTCTCATTTTTAACCAAAATGCCACTGCCGACACCCGATGTGCCACAGCCGATGCCGATCGCCCGGCTGAAAAATCCGTACTCACCAATGACAACAAAGCCACCAAGTAATCCACGCTCTCCCCACCAAACATCAGACACAACAACTCCTCCCATTCAGCCCACACCTTAGCATACCGGCACCAAGTCACCTCGGTCACCGAGTTCCGAATCAAGTCTGAGATCACCGCCTCACCAGATGCCACAAATCCTCGGGGCACTCCACTCCAACTTCGTCCGCCCACGGCAACAGCGCCCGAAACCTGCTGAACTGAAAACGAGACAAAGCATCAGCCACCTCGTTGTCAACACCCGGAACGTGCCTTGCCACTACCTGTACATTCAACTGCAGACATCTCAACACTAAATGCCGCAAATACACCACCACCGGCTCCGACTTAGCAGACAAGTTGTTAATCGCGTGCACCACCGCCTGGTTATCACAATGAAAACACACTTTCCTTCCGGCAAATTGCGACCCCCATAGCTCCACTGCCACTACAATGGGGAATAGCTCTAACAAAGCCAAATTCCTAACCAAGCCGCTCTCCCGCCACGCCTGTGGCCACTGCCCGACACACCAATGACCTCTGAAGACAGCCCCAAACCCGGCCGACCCCGCCGCATCCGTAAACAGCTGCAACGCCCCGTTAGACGCCACCCTCTCCATCACCAGCGTCCGGCCGTTGAAATGCTGCAAAAATTGATCCCATACTTCCAAATCGTCCCTGATCGCCTTTGTGATCCGCACAAAATGCGCCGGCAACCGTACCCCGGCCGTCGCCGTCGCCAGACGCCTCGCAAACACTCTCCCCATGGGCACAATTCTGCAAGCAAAATTCAATTTTCCAAGCAAGGACTGCACCGCCTTAAGCCGCACCTTCTTTGCCGCTTTTACCCCTGTCACTGCGGTCCTCAAATCACGGACCTTCTCCGCCGGCAACCGGCATTCCATAGCAATGGTGTCAATTTCAATTCCCAGAAAACACATCACCGGCGCCGGGCCTTCCGTCTTATCCGGCGCCAAAGGAATCCCGAAGCTGGCCGCCACTTTTTGCAACGCAAATAGCAAACCCGCACAAACCATCGAACCCGCCGGCCCGACACACAGGAAATCGTCCAAGTAATGAATGATGGACGTAAGCCCGGACACGTCCCGAACCACCCACTCAACAAACGAACTAAATGCCTCAAAGTACGAACACGAAATGGAACAGCCCATTGGCAAACAACGATCAACATAATAACTGCCATCCCACCAGCAACCCAACAAATGCTGACTATCTGGGTGAACCGGTAACAATCGAAACGCCGCTTCCACATCCGCCTTTGCCATCAATGCACCCCGCCCCGCCGCCCTAACCAGGTCCAACGCCTTATCGAACGACACATAATATACCGCCGACAACTCCGGCGCAATGCCAGCATTCACCGATAACCCTTCCGGGTAAGACAAATGATGAATCAGCCGAAATTTATTCCGCTCCTTCTTTGGTACCACCCCCAACGGTGACACCACCAAATTCCCGCACGGCGGGGCGACATAAGGGCCGCCCATCCTGCCCAAAGCCACCTCCCTTTCCAGCTTCTCATCCACCACTTCCGGGTGATCCCGAGCGGAACGCAAATTACGATACGGCGGAACCGATGCATTAACAACCGACGGAATATGAAAACCATCAGAAAAACCAGAACTTAACAACGCCGCCGCCTCCTTGTCCGGATACCTATTTAAAAACGGAACCATCACTTCTACCTTCACCGGCGTCGTCCCTCTCACCAGTCCCATCACCAGCCTTTCCTTTTCCTTTTTTAAAACATTTGGACAAGCTATGTCCCCCCCCACATCCGGAGCATTCATGCTTAAAACGGCACGCCGCTCCAAACCTGCACTGCCCTTCATTGTACTGCCAACACAAACCTTTCTTGAGACTTGCCGGGGACCCGGCCCCCCCCGAACCCCCGGCGCCCCCCCGAAAGGGCTGAGCCGGTGCCGACATCAATCGCATCCATAAGGAAATATCCTTATGGTCCCAACGCATATCTGGCCGCAATGCCTTCCGCTGCCTAAATTGCTCGTCGTAGCGCAGCCACGCCAGCCCGCCATAAACTCGATAAGCCTCCCCTATCGCATCCATGTAGCCGAACAAAGCCGAACAATGCTCCGGCTCCTTCTCCCCGACCACGCTCGCCAAAATCGCAAATGCCTGTAGCCAGTTGGCAAAAGTCCGAGGAATAAGCCTATAACGGCGCTTTTCCTCCTCGTCCTTCTCCTTTTTGGAATCACTCGGCTTAACCCTATCCAAATTAAATTTCTCCAGGGGAAGCAGAGAAAATATCTCTACATATTCCCCTTTCCAAATTTTTTCCCGCACCTCCTTCTTTAAATGGGCCCCCAGCGGGCCCTCAAAACAAACATAAACTTCGCTTTTTGCCCTATCATCTAAGCGCACCACCTCATCCTCCTTCTCCTTTTCCTTCTCCTTTTCCTTCTCCTTTTCCTTCTCCTTTCCCCCCCCCGTCTCACTCCCCCCTTCGCCCCCCCCTTTACTCGCACCCGCTCCGTCACCCCCCGTCGCCGCCGAGGCCCCTAAACCGGCTGCACCCACCCACGCCGCCACCGGCGCCTGTGCCCCCTCCCCCCCCGCTCCCGAAGCCGCCGCCAGCCCCTGCAACAGCCCCAACAATTGACTCCACATAGCGAAACCAGCGGGCGCTGCCGTAGCCGCAGCCGCCCCCCCCCCGAAGCCCCCCGCCAGCGCAGCCCCTGCCGCCTCCGCGGCCGTCTCACCCGACCGCCGCTCGGCGTCCCCCGAGACCGCCGCCTCGCCGTCCTCCGTCTGTCGTCCATCTGACTCCTCCGAAACGAAAGCCTCTTCCTCCTCCTCGCCGCTGGCCTCATCTTCCATCCGACATCCGGGGGGCGCCGCCGCAGCACCCCCCCCACCACGGCCGCCAGACAGGGCCGCCGCGTGGGCAGAATCATCCCCGCTCCATCTCTTGCCCCGGGGTGACAACCCAGGAGACCGTCCTGTCCCCCGCGCCGGCACCCCGGGCCTCGACCTCTTGCGCCCGCCCCCCTGCCGACTGCAAGGGGCCTCTGGGCGCGGACGACCAGACGCCCGGCTCCGGATCTCAGCCGTCGTCGCCTCTGGCCCTCCTGGGCTATTGCAGGCCTCCATCCGCCGAGTCCTCCCTCTCCCACGGGAGACTGCCACATCCGGGGGCTGCACAGCGGTACTGAGTGACCCGGCGGTTGCCGCAGGACTCCCGCCGTCACTCCTTCTCTCAGCCGCACCGGGGTCAGGCACCGCAGACCTCCCCCCGGCGCCGGACCTACCGCCACGTGCAGCCCCGCGGTCCCCCCGCCGACTGCAGGGGGATCTGCTGGCCTCTTTCCTGCGCCGAGCGCGCTCCCGGCCTGGAGCCGCTGCAATCTCAGTAACTCCAGCCCGGAGGCCGGGACCGGAAGCAGGCCCCGTGCTGGCCACTCCCACCTCCCGACCGCCGCGGCCGGAACGAAGATTCCTCCCGCCGGCCTCTGCAGCAGCCAGACGCTGCTGCTGCGCTGCACTCTGCGGAGGGTCCCTGGAGGGGCTCTTACATCTCCTCCTCGCCCCCCCCGCGCCCGGGGAATACCTGCGGGGGGGGCCGCGACTGGCGCCCGCCGCTGCTGGGGGGACGAGGGGCAAGCGCCGACGGGTTAACCCCGGCAGCCCTGATGTGGGTCTGCACTGCCAGGGGCCCGTGCGCTGCGACCGCTGCCTGAATCAGACGCTGGAGCTCCTGAAGATCTGCCATGGAGGTGCACGTCCAGATCGTTCGGCGTCCGGAAACAGAAGAGGAGGTAACTCCTTCCTCTCCCAGACTAACCCTTTCCCTGCTCCTCCTCTTCCTCCCCGGCTAAAACCATCCCCCAAAGCCATATTAGGCATATACACCACTGTCCCTATTAACCCATCACTCCCTACCTCCCCCTTGGTCATGTCGCCCCTCCCCCCAAGTGGGTCCGTGGCTTTCTGAACAGTAAGTTGTCTGTATTCAATAATTCCTCCCATTAACCAAACGCACAGTATTATTACAGATATTTTATCTAATAGAGCGGATCTGTCATGAAATCTGCAGTTTTGCACATGGGGCAGATTTAGGGGAAAGATCTGCTTTAAAACAGAATTTTGTGTTTTAAAATATTCTAGTTTAAAAGTAACACGGCCAAGTTTGCATTTATATTTTAATTTACTACTTAGAAATAAATCTATGTACCATATTTTTCGTTTTATAAGGCGCACCGGATTATAAGACGCACCCCAAATTTAGAGCTAAAAAAAGGTAAAAAAAAAAAAAAATGGGGTCCGTCTTATAATCCGGTGTTTTCTTACCGGAGGGGGCCAGCAGTGGTGGTGAAGCGGGGTCACAGGAGGCAGAGGTTGTGCTGGCAGCCGCAGCGGGTTAGTAGCGTCATCCGCAGCGGGTTCGTGGTGACAGCGGCTCCCTGGCGGCGGGTGACAGGTGTAGCAGGCCGGTGAAGTAAGTGTCTCAGTGTGTCCGCGGTCCCGCTTCAAATGATGGCGCCTGGAGCGGCGCATGCGCAGATGGAGCGCTCATCCAAGAGATCCATCTGCGCATGCGCTGACTCCCGGCGCCATCATTTGAAACTGGGACTGCGGACACACTGGGATACCTGCCGCACAGCCGCCCGGCACGCATTGAGAGCCAGCCGGCACCAACGGGCACCCGGCTGCCCACCCGCACGCACGTACAGAGAGACAGCCGGCACCGACGGGCACCTGGCTGCCCGCCCGCACGAACATACAGAGAGGCAGCTGGCACCGACGGGTACCCGGCTGCACGCACGCACAGAGAGGCAGCCTGCACCGACGGGCACCCGGCTGCTCGCACGCACGTACAGAGATGCAGCCGGCACCTACGGGCACCCGGCTGCCCGCCCACCCGCACGCACGCACATCCGCCCGCACGTACAGAGAGGTAGCTGGCACCAACGGGCACCCGGCTGCCTGCATGCAGGCACAGGCACCCGGCCACCAGAACGCACCCGGTCACCGCACAAACAGCACCCCGGTAAGCTGTATTCGGATCCTAAGACGCACCCCTCATTTTCCTCCCAAATTTTTGGGAGGAAAAGTGCGTCTTATAATCCAAAAAATATGGTATATTTTTTTAATTATTGTTTCTAAAACAATGATTGTCATTGCTGACTGGGTGTGGTAAGAGGCGTGGTCATGGGCGTGGCCTATCAATTTGCAAACTTTGTCCCTCTTTCCGTTCTTTAAAAGTTGGGAGGTATGGAACTGTGATACTGTATATAGGGGAGCTAAGCTATATAGGGAACATTATTAAATATTAAATAGGCATTTAAGAAGCATTAATAAGGGTATTCAGAGTTTTATGACTTTGGGGACTACTTTAGGGGTCATAGAGTGTGAGGATGTCTATGGGTTTCATCATACTGTGTATAGGGGGAGGGATGTCCACATCATAACTTGAATAGTGGAGCTGTGGGCCCATCATGCTGTGCATACGGAAGCTGTGGGCCCAGTATACTGAATATAGGGGACATTTGGGAGCATTATACTGTATTTAAGGGAGATTTGGGGCCATTGTACTGTGTTTAGGGGATGTGTGAGACTGTGATAATGTATATAGGGGAGCTGTTCATGAGGGACTCAGAAGACATTATTAAATGTAACAGTCACTTAAGAAGCATTATTGGGGCAATCAGAGTATTGTGACTGTCAAATGTGCACATGGCGCATTATCCCTTTGTAGGAGCAAAATGTGTACACTGTTTTCTAGGGCATTTGCACAGAGCATTCATATATTCTAGGGAGCAATTTTTCCATCAAAAAGGCACAAAGGAGGTATTTTACTTGGTGGGCATTTGACTCGCCCACCCCAGGGCTATGGGACACCCGGTGTCGGGCCGGACTAGTCCGGGGGTAGTCAGTGGTGGCAGGGCCCGACTCCGTGACCCTGGCGGGGTCAACTAAAATGGCAGTGATGGTGGTGGTGATATATAACAGAGTTTGTGGAATATGCGTGACGCCACTTGTGGAATGCGGCTATGGGGCCGCCGCTGCTGGATGGGACCACCGGGGCTGATGGATTAGCAGCTGGGCTGGTTTGGCTCCCCACAAGTGGAGCGGTGCCCTGGGGCAACCGTGGGTGCTTGGGAAGGGTGCAGGGCTAACCAGGACTGTGAAAAGAACTGACACAAACAACAGTCTCTTTACCTTCTTTTCTTTTACTTTGAGAACAGTCCAGTTCTGGGAGACCGTCACAGGTGGTGAAGGGGATCCGGACGGCCTGGAAGTACTTGGGGTGATCACCTTGGCCAGTCGAGTATTGAGGCCTACTCCCTGTTCTTCCTTTGTTTTTATAGGACCCTGCACTCGGAGTTAGCAATGGTCCTCTTGTTGCTGGGACCGGTGGTACGTCCCTCTCCCTGTGTGGCAGGCTGCGCAGGCCCTCTCTGGTGCTTCTCTGCTAGAGTGCACACCGGGCCACTGTGATGCAGCTGTACCTTCAGGTTGCATATGGGCCATGGGACTTGCAGCTCTCCTGCCCTTCGGATTCGGCTACCAGGTAAGGGTTTTACACCCTGGCAACCACAGACTCCGATGTCTAGTTTTCAGTATGTCCTCTGAGTCGAACAGGTGGTGACAGTTCTCCCCTAGGATCTTCTCTTTGCCTCGCTACGGCTCCTGTTTTTCTGGGTTGAGCTAACCTAGCTCCAAACCCCAGCTCACAAGACCACACTACTCAGCTCCTCTCTCCTTGAACTTCCCTAACAGACTAACTAACTCCTCCCCCAGGTCAGCACTTAAGGGATCCTTCCAGGTTTAGAGCTCCCCCTGCTGGCCTGGGAGAGGAACAGTGTTGGATGTTGGTACTTACTGGCCAATAGACTTCCCCAATTACCTCCAGGCTCAGCATTAACGCTTTGGAGGGGCAATGCTGTTGTGGCAACCAGATGCTGGGGCGCCACACTCCCCCTTAGTTAAAATCAGTACTCCCAGACTGAGGAAACAAAACAAAATATAACATGTTAACATTTCATCCCTTTATGGGAGGCACCTTTCTTAAACGTTACAAAAATTAAAGAACGACTATAATGAGTCTAGTGTAGCTCCCTGCCGGGTGTCCGTTACACTGCTCCATGGAGGACCCGCCGTGATAAAACCCCCAATGTAGGCTCTGGGCGTGCGTCAGAGCATCGATGACCCCTTTGTATGCACGCCGGACAAGTTTTTCTTCTGGGGTGTTGAGCACACACGTGCTAACTATAAACAATTAAAGTTTAGGTTACCCATAGTCCAGTGACCCAATTGTCCATATACTTAATCACCTAAAACAAAAAGCATTTTATACATTTTCACATAACTATTTACATTCTGATAGGTATTTTTCTTTTTAATCTCTATACCTTGGAGGGGGTTGTCCCCGGGTACTACGTTGGGACCTGCGTAGTAGGGGTTGTGATTTTTCGCTATCTGGTGTGTGTACTACCTCAATGTTGCAGGTTGGCCTAGCTGGTAGGGTTGGCAATCTCCTACGTGTTCTTAGGTTCACCATAGGTATGACAGATTCACCACTGGCAGGGGGTTGATTCTCCTGTTCCACTGCTGGTGTGGCATCTAGTGTTGGGACTGATTGTTCTTCAGATGGATCTGGGAGTTCTTCTGTTGCTGGTACGACCACTTGTGGGAATGTCAATTCTGGTACCACTATAGCCTTATTTATTTGGGTCCATGTTTTGGGGAATTTTCCAAGTATTGTTTGGATTGTATCTTCCTCTTTTTCTTGCGGTTGGGGACTTTCTTGAACGTCTTCTTGGATTTTACACCGTTCAGGGCATACCTTTAGACGATCTCTTGAAACTGCTTGATAAGTACTGGCTCCGTCTTTACTGATTAGACACACTTTGCTGTTGTCAAAATTTGAGGGAATAACTGTGTAGGGCTCATTTTCCCACTGATCATCTAATTTATGTATCCTTCAGTTTTTCTTGAGGACCTGTTCTCCAGGTGCTAAGGGAGTTGCTGGGGCTGTTTGATTGTAATTCTTTTCTTGTCTCATTCTGGCTTGGGACAGGTTCCTTTCCACACATTCCTGAACTTGGCGGCATTGTTGTTGTTGCTCTGTATTCCAATCTTCTATCTGTTGAACCACTTCAGGTGACACAGTTCCCATTTCAAGGTCTACAGGTAACTTGCCAGGTCTTGCTCGCATCAAGTAAGCGGGGCTGCAGTTGGTGGAATTTACCGGTATATGATTGTACAAGTCCACTAGATCTGGCAACTTCTCTGGCCATTGGTTTCTTTCTTCCAGAGGTAGGGTCTTGAGCAAATCAATAACCACGTGGTTCATCTTCTCGCACGATCCATTGGTTTGAGGATGGTACGGTGTTGTTCTTATTTTCTTACAGCCGAACATGTTACAGAATTCTTGGAACACTTCCGCCTCGAATGCAGGGCCTTGATCAGTCAGTACTCTTTCAGGATAACCGTGGGGTCTACAAAAGTATGCTTGAAATGCCCTAGCTGTGGTTGTCTTTCACAGGCAGTACTACCAGGAAACGAGAGTAATGGTCCACTATGGTAAGGGCGTAGACATAGCCTGACCGGCTTGGTGTTAGTTTCACGTGGTCCATGGCCACTAATTCAAGGGGCTGCTTCCTGATAATTGGCTGCAAGGGCGACCTCTGGCTAGTGTCATCTTTTCGCCTCAGATTAAACGGACCACAGTCTCAACACCACTTCTCGATGGCCTTTCTCATGTGTACCCAGTAGAACCGATCACGGAGTAGGACCTCAAACTTCTTCCACCCGAAGTGTCCTGCTTTATCGTGATAAGCGGATAGGACCATAGGGGCATCCCTCTGTGGAACCACTATTTGCCAGACGAGTTCATTGGTTCGCCAGTTAACATATCTCTTGCATAACTTGCCTTTGTAGAGAAACAGTCGTCCACTCTCCTTCCACAGCTGTTGGGCTTCTTGTGGAGCTTCTGGACCAAGATGGGTTTCAGCTTGTGCTAGCTTTTCTTTGACTAATCGGACAGCCGGGTCACTGTTCTGTGTTTCTTCCCATTTATGGTGGAGTAATGGGTTGACCTAGACCTCTTGCTGGCTCGAGCGCTTCCCTCTTACAGCATGCTCACACTGGGAGACACCTTGGTGATGAAAAGCCGGTAACTCTATCTCTTTGAGTTCATCCAGGTCTTCTCCAGACTCGGGTAAGTGAGGCATTCTGGACGGCGCATCAGCATTGTTATTCTTTCGCCCAGCCCGGTACTTGATGGTAAAGTCAAAGTTGGACAGTCGAGCCATCCATCGCTGCTCTAGCGCACCTAGCTTGGCTGTTGCCAGGTGGGTCAATGGATTGTTGTCCATGAAGATGGTAAACTTGGCCGACGCCAGATAGTGCTTGAAGCGTTCAGTCACTGCCCAGACAATAGCGAGGAACTCCAGCTTAAAGGAACTGTAGTTCTCTGGATTCCTTTCTGCGGGACGAAGCTTTCTACTGGCATAGGCTATCACTTTCTCTCTGCCTCCCTGTACCTGGGACAGAACTGCTCCCAATCCCACGTTGCTGGCATCTGTGTATAGCACAAACGGTTGGCCGTAGTCAGGGTAGGCCAGAATTTCTTCTCCAGTGAGAGCCATCTTCAACCGGACGAAGGATGTTTCTACTTGACTGCTCCATTCGAATGGAGGACTTTGCTTCTTAGCCTTCTTCGGCTGACCCACCAGGAGATCTTGAAGAGGCGCTGCTATTTTCGTGAAACCGTCAATGAACCTTCGTTAGTAGCCCACCAGCCCAAGGAACTGCCGTACCTCCTTTACGTGGTGGGTCTTGGCCAGTCCTTGATTACTGTGACTTTATCTGGATCAGGTGCCACACCTTCTGCGCTGACTACATGACCCAGGTACTGTACCTTTGGCTTCAAGAGGTGACATTTGGACGGCTTTTTTTTCAGGCCATACTCGGATAAGGACTCAGACACTTCTGTCAAGTGCCTTAGGTGGTCTTCATAGGTTTTCGTGTAGACTATGACGTCATCCAGGTACAATAACACGGTTTCAAGGTTGTAATGGCCCAAGCAGCACTCCATCAATCTTTGAAATGTCCCTGGGGCGTTGCAGAGCCCGAAAGACATACAGTTGAACTCGCAGAGGCCCATTGGTGTAGTGAATACAGTCTCCTCCTTGTCCGCCTCTGCCACGGGAACCTGCCAATACCCACTGGTGAGATCCAAGGTGGAGAAATAGTTAGCTGATTTTAAAGCTGCTAATGACTCTTCTATTCTGGGTAGTGGATAAGCATCTTTATGTGTGATGCGGTTAATTTGCCTGTAATCAACGCACATTCTCATTGTGCCATCTTTTTTCTTTACGAGCACTAGTGGAGCTGCCCAGATGCTACAACTATCTCTGATCACCCCAGCCTCCTTCATTTCCCGTAACATCTCTTTGGCACGCTGATATTGAGCTGGGGGTACAGGGCTGTATCTCTCTTTAATGGGATGATGGTCACCAGTGGGGATTTGATGTTTAACCCCTTTTACCTGCCCAAAGTCTAGTCGGTGTTTGGTGAAGACCCGCTCGTATTCCTGCACCAACCGGTAAACCCCATGCTTTTGGTGGGAGGGGGTGGAGTCAGTGCCCACATGTAATCTTTGGCACCAGTCGTCCAGCTGTCCCTTGGAGCCATTGTCTTCCGCCTGGTCGGACGGGATCAAGGGTTCTAGGGTTCTTATGGCATTATTACTGACAGTGTACAGCTTAGCTACAGTGGCCTACTGAGCAATTTGGCCTCCTCCTCCCCACAATTCAGGATACGGACGGGTACTCTTCCCTTGCGGATGTCTGCTACCCCTCTGGCTATCAGGACTCCAGGCCTGCTGTCTGAATACACCGGTTCTACCAAGGCTTGGTAATCTTGACCCCTGAGGCCTATTGCTGCCCGACACCATATCAACATTTCACTTCTTGGGGGTATTGCAATGGGGAGGGGGTCTGTCGCGGGTGGTGGGGCGCTGCGCTCACCACGCTCGGGTCCGGCGCTGCTACTGCTGCTCGGTGGCTCGAGTGGTGGGCCGGATCTGGGGACTCCAGCGGCGCTCCTCGCCCATGAGTGAAAAGGGGGTGGTTTGTTTGGGGCTTTAGTCCGTGACGCCACCCACTGGTTGTGGTGATTATGGGCACCACCATTGCTGGTGACGGGGATCCCGGGAGCGATGGTAGGGAGCAGCTAATATGTTGTTTTCCCCTTCCGTGGGTAGGGGTTGGTGGTCCCGGGGCCCAGTGATGTGACAGGGAGGCAGGGTCGGTGAGGTGCAGGGTTGCAGGGGCAGCGCGGCGCGGTGCCGGATGGCACTGGTGTACTCACTCAGCAATAAATGCACAAAGTCTTCGGTAAACCAAACGGCTGGATGGACGGGTCCCGCAGCCGGCTGCAGTGTCTCTCCCCGGACAGGTGATGGTGGCTGTCTCTCCCTGCACCATTGTGTACTGTGTTGACTCCAATGGCTTCCCAACAGGAGTCCGCTCCCCGGTGTATAGATACTGGAGGAGCCCGTTTTGCCCGCAGGCGCTGGCCCTTGGATCTCTAGCCTTGGCGGTGGCTGTATATCCTCACGGTGTGAGCGGTTGCCTTCAATCGGGACTTAGTTGTTAGGGAACCCCGGGGGTTCCTGTCACATTCGGATTTGACTATTAGCGGCGGCTCCAAGCCTGGTCGGGGTCCGATGGCCCTGCCTGTGTGTGCTTGGCTTCACTCCGTTCCCCGGTCCGGTACCGGTGGGCCACCGCCCAGCCCTGGTCCTTTCGGCTCTGCGGAGTTCCACCAACTCCTGCAGACGGCCACCACCGTCTGCCAACCTTGCTGTCAGTGCCTGGGCCACTACACAGGCACACCAGACAGTTCACTCCTCTCTCTTTCACCTCCTAAACTCATCTGCTGTTTTTCCCGCCTCCAAGCCTGTGAACTCCTCAGTGGGCGGGGCCAACCGCCTGACTCCGCCCCACCTGGTGTGGACATCAGACCCTGGAGGGAGGCAACAAGGATTTTTGTCTGACTAATGTTACTGTCCAGGGTGGGGGGTGTGTTTGGTGTTCTGTATGTGACTACCTGGCTAGTCCAGTGCGTCACACTCCCCCTTGGTAAAACGCAGACCGTCCGCAGGCTGCCCATCCATCACCGGTTTTATTTTTCCAACTGTAAAAATATAAATAACATGTGAACGGTAAACATATCAACATAAGCATTCTTCTGGTCACTTTAAACGTTGCACATATAAACATTTTTAATACTGACGGACGGACGGATGTCTTCCGCTCTCCCACCCAAGCAACCTAGCCCTGATGCTGCCCCTAAGAAGTGGGCAGCACCCCTTGACCCCAGTCCAGGTTCAGGCTGCCCGAGCGGGAATGGGTACGGTAACTCGCACCCGACTGTCACTTCAGGGGACCCCACGTCCAGGGGGACCCCTGACCCCCGGAGGATGGCCACCGGTCCAGTTGGTGGCCGGGCCCCAGCCTGCTCCGCTGCGGGCCCTTCCTCCAATCTGCCTCTCCGGAGGCGGCAACGGTATCCATCCCACAAAACTATTTACAGGCCCCCAAGTTCGTGGGTGGCCTGCCAGTTCTCGGCCTTGTCCATGAGAAGTTTCTCATTTGGGTATGGGAATGAACTTAATAACAGGGGCAATTCCAGTCCCAACGGGGACAGTTCTCTTCTCGGACTGTAATCAGATGATTTTTCGGATTGATTCATTTTTATTCAACGGGAAAACAAAGTGCTGAGGGTCCCAACGGGGGACAACATGGTGCAATGGTGGACAGCTGCCTTCACTTTAGGTCGACCTCCTCGTAGACTTGCTCCACCTCGACATCCTGGCAGCAAGGTGGGGGAGGGGACTGGAACTACACCTGGAAACTGCAACCTTCCCTCACCTTCACACTGAGGGCAAAGCAGCCCCGCTACCCGCAATGTCGAGTGTAGGACACGAGGTCACCTGGCAGCAGGTCTCGGCCTGGGTGGCCCGTCGGCAGATGGGCATGCACGTCTCAGCGAGCCACGAACACCTCGGCCTCCAGGCCTGGCTCATAAATGAAGCTGTACCCTCGATGGGGATCAAATCTCCGGACCTGACTTTCATACACTGGGCCCCGTACCCGGAATGTAGCATGGCGGAGGTTGTCCTTCTCGCGGATGGTGCGGGCCACCACCTCGGCTCTTTGTCACTCCCTCTCGGCGATTTCCCGGCCCAGCGGGGTCGGCTCCCTGTCCCAATAAGGGGCGTCTGCATGCCCCCGCGCACGGGTCGGGCCCCGCGAGACTTCCTTTACGCTGCCCACAACTGGCGCCCTTTTTGGAAGGTCCCGCGGTGACATGGCCTGGGGTGCTGCCTCACAGCGGCGACCCGGCGCAGCCTCAGCCGAGGTGTGAGATATGGGAACAGGGGTCCTCACCGGCTGGACCTCCGGCCCCTTCTGGACTGACTGGACCACCGGAGCCGGGACGGTCTTGGGTGCGGCCACTTCCGGTGCCGACGGCTTCTCCTCGCAGACGGGCACCTCCCGCTCGATCTTCCACGGTAATGGTGCGGATCGTCCACGGACATCGCTTACAGGCTGGTCCTCCAGGGCGGACGGCTGGAGCTCCGCTACCGGTGGTGGGGGTAACTGGCCTAGTGGCGGGGCAGCAGCAGCCGGAATGGATAGCAGGGGAGGCAGCAGGGTGAGCGGGCGCAGACCGGGCCCCTCAGCCGCAGCGACCGGTCCCTCGGGGACACAGGGGCGTGGGTCACCTACCCGCTCCTCCAACTCTGTCTCCACCTCGCGTCTCCGCACGGCCGCCGCCACTTCCGCCATGTCGGCCATCCATTCTTCCACAAGGGACTGCACTTGGGCCTGCAGGCGGCTGCATACTTGCGTAGTCTGGACCTCCACCAACGCCGCTGTTCCTGGCATGGGCTCTGGGGTTTCAGTGGTGCCGGATGGACGGAGCATCTTGTGCAGCGGTATTCCAGGAACCAAATGGCTGGCAGAGTCCTGGCGTCCCTGCTTTTATGGCCTCGGTTACATTAGGCAGGCTTTTCACCCGCCCCCCCCTTGGTTGTCTTTGGCACTTCCACTGTGGGGGCGGGGCTTCGCTTTCGCACCTTGCCTGCTCAGGGAAGACGCTTGAGCGGGAAATCTTAGCGCCAAAGATGGCGGCAGTTCAAAATTTTCGGCCGGACGCCGCCGGCGGAGACCACAAGGTGCACTTCTACTGGTAAGTAGATCGGCTCAATCCTGTTCGTGACACCAAGTTGTCGTGGGCGGCGGGGCGCAGCGCTCACCACGCTCGGGTCCGGCGCTGCTGCTGCTGGTCGGTGGTTCGAGCGGTGGGCCAGATCCGGGGACTCCAGCGGCGCTCTTCGCCCGTGAGTGAAAAGGGGTTGGTTTGTTTGGGGATTTAGTCCGTGACGTCACCCACGGGTTGTGGTGAAGATGGGCACCACCGCTGCTGGTGACGGGGATCCCGGGAGCGGTAGGGAGCAGCTGGGATGTTGTTTTCCCCCTCCGTGGGTAGGGGTTGGTGGTCCCGGGGCCCGGTGATGTGACAGGGAGGCAGGGTCGATGAGGTGCAGGGTTGCAGGGGCAGCGCGGCGCGGTGCCGGATGGCACTGGTGTACTCACAAAGCAATAAATGCACAAAGTCTCAGGTAAACCAAACGGCTGGATGGACGGGTCCCGCAGCCGGCTGCAGTGTCTCTCCCCGGACAGGTGATGGTGGCTGTCTCTCCCTGCACCTCTGTGTACTGTGTTTACTCCAATGGCTTCCCAATGGTAGTCCGCTCCCCGGTGTATAGATACCGGAGGAGCCCGTTGTGCCCGCAGGCGCTGGCCCTTGGATCTCTAGCCTTGGCGGTGGCTGTATATCCTCATGGTGTGAGCGGTTGCCTTCAATCGGGACTTAATTGTTAGGGAACCCCGGGGGTTCCTGTCACATTCGGATTTGACTATTAGCGGCGGCTCCAAGCCTGGTCGGGGTCCGATGGCCCTGCCTGTGTGTGCTTGGCTTCACTCCGTTCCCCGGTCCGGTACCGGTGGGCCACCGCCCAGCCCTGGTCCTTTCGGCTCTGCGGAGTTCCACCAACTCCTGCAGACGGCCACCACCGTCTGCCAACCTTGCTGTCAGTGCCTGGGCCACTACACAGGCACACCAGACAGTTCACTCCTCTCTCTTTCACCTCCTAAACTCATCTGCTGTTTTTCCCGCCTCCAAGCCTGTGAACTCCTCGGTGGGCGGGGCCAACCACCTGGCTCCGCCCCACCTGGTGTGGACATCAGACCCTGGAGGGAGGCAACAAGAGTTTTTGTCTGACTAATGTAACTGTCCAGGGTGGGAGGTGTTCTGTATGTGACTACCTGGCTAAAAAAACGCCGGTAGGCCCCGCCCTTGCCTGTAATTTATGCTGTCTCCGGCAGCCTGCAGGGCCCCCCGCCGGGGTATTACAATGACCTGCGGCCGCGGCTCACCAGACGCCACCACAGGTGATAATATTGTATGCAGGCAGCGGTCAGATGACAGCGGGGGGGGAGGGGCGCTCCTGACCTGGAGGCACCCGGAAGTTTGAGCTGCGGCAGTGGCAGAGCAGAATCCATCCGAGTGGAAGAAGATGCATTCTAGTGGTGCATCAGCAGGACCTGCGATGACTCATGCCCATGTGACCGTGTGGGAGGAGCCGGGCAGGAGCTGCCGTTCAGGGATGATGTGCCGAGGAAGAAGTGTCCGGTGAGGGGGGGGAGTGGGACATGGGGGGTGTGCAGGGTGAGTGGCATATGGGGGGTCCAGACTGTGAAAGAGGGGTGTTAAGGCATACAGGGTGTGTGGCACATGCGATTTCAGTGTGTTTGAGAGAGGGGTAATATAAAATATTATACAGAAAAGGGTGTGTGCCGTGTGATTTGGGGGGTGCTGGCCTGGGTGTGTGTAATATGGGGGGTGCAGCCAGGGTGTGTGTAATGTGGGGGGTGCAGCCAGGGTGTGTGTAATTTGGGGGGTGCAGCCAGGGTCTGTGTAATTTGGGGGGTGCAGCCAGGGTGTGTGAGTCCCTGCTGCATGATGTGAGTGAAGTCCACACAGTATCCATATATCAGTAGGGATTAGAGAAAGAGGGATAGCAGCAGTCACAGCATGGGATGGGATTGGGAAAGCTGGGTGCTGAGCTGAAAGAAAGAAGCTCTTTTCCTCATCATCATCCATCTTTTCTATGGTATGATAAATATCCATCTTGTCCTCAGCTTTCAGCTTTCCCATTCTTTGATATTATGTGTCTTATCCTGTACCCCCCAGTGTCAGTGTCATTATCCTGTATCCCCAGTGTAATTATCCTGTATCCTCAGTGTCATTATCCCTGTACCCCCAGTGTCACTGTCATTATCCTGTACCCCCAGTGTCATTATCCAGTACCCCCAGTGTCAGTGTCATTATCCTGTACCCCCAGTGTCAGTGTCATTATCCTGTAACCCCAGTGTCAGGGTCATTATCCTGTACCTCCAGTGTCAGTGTCATTATCCTGTACCCCCAGTGTCAGTGTCATTATCCTGTACCTCCAGTGTCAGTGTCATTATCCTGTACCCCCAGTGTCAGTGTCATTATCTTGGGCTATATGTAATTACTCTTCAGGGAGCCTCTATATGTGATGATAGTACAGGAGGAGCTTCAGTATAAATACTGTATATGTAAAAAAAAAAAAAAAGCCTGATCTGTCTATAGAGTGTGTCGCCCTGGGCAAGCCAGGGGACACAGGTCACAACGCCACCACACCCCACACTCCAGGTAGGCACATCACAGCTAACCACAAATCCTTGTTGCCTTCCTCCAGGAGTCTGATGATGCACACCAGGGGGTGGGCCAGGCGGTTGGCTCCGCCCACCAAGGAGCTCACAGCTCTGGAGGCAGGAAGTAACCAGGCAGATTAGCCCAGGCAGGGCTTGAGTGCAGACAGCTCAGGGAGGAGCAGGAGTGAGGAGCTAAAGTGGAGGAGTTAAGAAAGTGAAAGTAGGAAAGTGGAAAAGGAGGAAAAGCAAGTGAAGTGACAGAAGAGAAAGAAAGCCTGAAGGGTCCAGCTTTGTGAGAGCCAGATCAGCAAGGTCAGCAACGGCGGTGACTGTCTGGAGGGGGACCGTTTGGAAGTTCCTGGAAGGACCCCGTTGGCTGTGTGCCCGGTGGTCTGGAGCAGTGTTCCGAAGGACAGTCAGCACCAGGGCAGGGGCCTCTCGGACCCCGGCAAGGCTAGGAGTCGCCAGATTTGCCAAATCCGTCAGTGACGGGGACGCAGCTCCCCCAACAACCAAGTCCCGAGTGAAGGCAACAGCCCAACCTGCACCGGGGAGACACCGCCACCGCCAGGGCACCAGTTTCCCCAGGGCCAGCGCCTGCGGGCAAAGTGTAGAGCTCCTCCGGCCCAGATTGCAGCCGGGGAGCGGGTAACCGGAGGGAATCCACCGCTACCATCAGTCAAGACAGGTGCAAGGAAGAGGGACATCACCGTCACCTACCGGGAGTGCAGGTGCAGCCGTCTGTGGGACCGTCCTACCAGCCGTTGGTTTACCGTACAAACTGTGTCCGTGTGTCAGGCTGAGTGAGTACCACAGTGCCGCAAGGCACAGCGCCGCCCCCGCGTCCCTGCGCCCTCCAGGCCCTACACTTTACATCTCATCACCGGGCCCCGGGATCACCAACCCCTACCCACGGAGGGGCAACACAACACCTGGCTGCTCCGCATCACCATCCCCGTCCACCATCCAAAAATTTCAGAAGCCGCCATCTTTGGCGCGAAAAGTTCCCGCTCGAGCGTCTTCTCGAGCAGTAGAGGCGCGAAGGCCAAAACCCCGCCCCGAGAGAGGAGGGGCCGGAAAGAGCTAAGGGGGACGGAAACAAGATGTCTGCGCCCGACGGAGCCGCTGGATGAGCGGTGGTCGCAGCCGCAGCGGCACCCGTGGATGGGAATGGGCCTGCCCAGGTCCCGGCCGTACCGGCGGGAGGTGCCGCGGCCCCCGCGCTTGCTCAGGTCATGCCGTTTTCCTTGCCCTATGCGCCCGGAGCTGCCTGGCTACCGCAGTATGATGGGAAACCGGATGCCCTACAGGCCTTCCGGAAAAAGCTTAACCCGTTGCTAGAGCTGTACCCCCTGACTGATAAGCAACGTGCAGCGATAGTGCTAGGCCAGCTAACCGGTGCGGCGGAGCAGGAAGCGGAGACCTGGACCGAGGGGGACCGGCTCTCTGTAGCCACCATCTTCGAGAAGCTACAGACTGCCTTCGAGACCCGGACTGAAGCGGAGCTGAGGATGCAGTTTTACCAGTGCCGGCAACGAGCTGGGGATAGCATTCGGGACTATGCTCTACGTCTGCAGGCCGCCCTCCGCACGCTGAAGCGGGTGAACCCTATTAATGAGGCGGATAGCAACAAGATGTTAGTGGAGCAATTTGTGCAGGGGATGAGGTCCCCTGAGGATCGTAAACAACTCCGGCTCTGGGCCCTGGAACACCCTGATGTGGACTTTGCTGTGTTAAAGGAGCGGGCTATCAAAGCACTACAGCCCCCAGCTGTTGAAGCTCTGGAACCTGTCCTGTGGCCCGTCGAGACGGCCCCCGTTGTGGCGGCCTCAGCCAAACCAACCTCCCTAATATCTGCAGCCCCGAGCAGCACAGTAGAAGAGCTGGCAGCCCAGGTCCGTTGCATGGACGGAGACCTTGCCAAAATCCTAGCTGCACTGCAACCTCTGACCAGACCTCAACCCCCAGCGCAGATACAGCTTGCTGACAGTCCCGAAGATGTTCCCTGGATGCAGCGGAGAAGCGCTAACAACCCGCGGAGCAGACCTCCGATCTGCTACAAGTGCCGTAAGCCGGGCCATTACTACCGACAGTGCCCGTTAAACGAGCAACCCCTGGGGCCCCGGGCCAATCCTCAGGAGTAGAACACCGTGGCCCCCCGGACTGGCGAGACCGATATTTCGGGGCCCGCCCTATCATCCCCGTGGCTGTGGACGGCATACCGGTGATGGCTCTCTTGGACACTGGATCACAGGTAACTACCATACCGTACACGTTGTATCAGCAGTATTGGGCCACAGACGAGCTGGCGCCTCCAGACAATAGTATAAATTTGATTGCCGCTAATGGACTCCCATTGACCCAGGTGGGGTATAAACAAGTGGCTATGACAGTGGGGCAAGCTGAACTGCAACACCAGGGTATGATTGTGATCATGAATGAACCCAGTGATCATAACCCGAAAATAGTGCTGGGAACCAATGTGATGGAACACTGCATGGCTGATGTGTTGAACTTATTGCAACAGCTAGCCGCTACAGCGGCGGGGAGCCGGCAGAGGGCTGTGCAGCGTGAGATCCGCGCCCTGATGTACCGCCAGCATGTGAGCTCAACAGGAGGGGAGATTGGTGGAGTGAGAGTGATGGATGTTGCTCCATTGACTGTGCCCCCTAGGAGTGAGATGATGATCTGGTGTAGGGCAGCAGTAGGGCCTCAGGGGCGTGACTACCCTGCGATGATGGAGCCCATGCCTTCCGAGCACTGGCCCACTGTAGTGGCCGCCCGCGGGGTGGTAGATGTGAAGAAAGGGAGAGTGCCCGTGAGAGTGTTGAACTGTGGGGAGGAAGAAGTCAGGCTCCCCCGGTATGCCACCATTGCCAAGCTGCTCACCCTGGACCCTCACACTATCCATGAAGCCAGTCCATCCACACTCCCACCTACCGTCAGCACTCCCCCACTCCAGGGGGACGCAAAGGAGTGGCACCAACAGCTACATGTAGGCACTGATAATACCCCTACACATCACAAGGCAGGGGTACACAGGGTGGTGCAGGAGTACGAACAGGTTTTCAGTAAGCACCCCCTAGACTTTGGGCAGATCAAGGGGGTCCAACACCACATTCCCACGGGTGAACATCCCCCTATCAAAGAGAGGTATAGACCTATTCCCCCTGCACATTACCAGTGTGCCAAAGATATGTTGAGGAATATGAAGGAGGCAGGGGTTATTCGGGACAGCTGTAGTCCCTGGGCCGCTCCGTTGGTACTGGTCAAGAAGAAGGATGGTACCATGCGGATGTGTGTGGACTACCGGAAGATCAACCAGATAACCCATAAAGATGCCTATCCATTACCTCGTATTGAAGAGTCTTTGGCTGCACTGAGAACTGCAAACTACTTCTCGACCCTTGACCTCACCAGCGGATACTGGCAAGTGGCCGTGGCCCCAGAGGACCGGGAGAAGACCGCCTTCACCACCCCGATAAGGCTCTGCGAATTCAATAGCATGCCGTTTGGGCTGTGCAATGCCCCCGGGACCTTCCAACGGTTGATGAAGTGCTGTCTGGGACATTTAAACTTCGAGACCGTCCTGCTGTATTTGGATGATGTGATTGTTTATTCCCAGACGTATGAAGCCCATCTGGAGCACCTGGCCGAGGTGTTCGCGTCCCTTGCCAAGTACGGGATGAAGTTGAAGCCCTCAAAATGCCACCTGCTGAAACCCAGGGTGCAGTATCTAGGGCATGTGGTGAGTGCGGATGGTGTCGCCCCCGACCCTGAGAAGATCACTGCCATCCAGAGCTGGCCGAGACCAACTACAGTGAGGGAAGTAAGGCAGTTCCTGGGTCTGGTGGGGTACTATCGGTGCTTTATAAAGGGGTACACGAAGATGGCTGCCCCCATGCAAGATCTCCTCGTGGGACAGACCAAAGGTGGTAGACCCATTGGGGCCCCACTGTCGTGGGAGGACAAGCATGAGGAGTCCTTTTGCCAGTTGAAGGCGGCCTTGACCGGAGAAGAGGTCATGGCGTACCCTGACTATGGGAGCCCGTTCATCCTCCACACGGACGCCAGTAACGTGGGGCTAGGAGCGGTCCTATCCCAGGTCCAGGATGGAAAGGAGAAGGTGATTGCCTACGCTAGCCGAAAACTCCGGCCGACCGAAAGGAACCCTGAGAACTATAGCTCCTTCAAGCTCGAGCTATTGGCGTTGGTGTGGGCTATCACGGAGCGGTTCCGCCACTACTTGGCGGCAGCCAAATTCACCGCGTTTACGGACAACAATCCGCTGACTCACCTGAACACGGCCAAGTTGGGCGCGCTGGAGCAGCGGTGGGTAGCCCGGCTAGCCAACTATGATTTCACCATAAAGTACCGAGCTGGTCGTGTCAACATAAATGCTGATGCACTCTCCCGGATGCCCCATTTGTCAGAAGAGGGGTGCGAGGATGACGACCTCGAGGAGATCGAGTTGCCTGCGTTTCACCAGCTGCCTACTGAGAGGGTACAAGTCTGTCAGCAAAGGGTGGATCTGGACCCGCGGCCCAGTCAAGAGTGGCAAGATGCCCAGGATCAAGCGCCGGCTGTCCGCCTTGTCAAGACTCTAGTGGAACAAGGTGCTATGGGAATAGACCCTGCCGCTCCAGCCGAAGCCCAACGTTTGTGGAAAGAACGGAAACGGCTTTACCTACACCAAGGGAGGCTGTACCGTGAGCTGATCAACCCAAAGACCCATGAGAAAATATGCCAGTTAATCGTTCCTCAAGCTGATGTCGCTACTGTCCTGCAGGCATACCATGATGGTGCTGGCCACTTCGGGTGGAAGAAGCTGGAGATGCTGTTGAGGGAGCGGTTCTATTGGAGTGGGATGCGTGAATCGGTGGAAGCCTGGTGCCGAGAGTGCGGTCCTTGTACACTGAGGAGAAAGGACGAGACTAGCCAGAGGGCACCGTTACATCCCATAGTCACCCATCAGCCGCTGGAGCTGGTCGCCCTGGACCATGTCAAGCTCACCCCTAGCCGAAGTGGGTACACCTACGCCTTGACCATGGTAGACCACTACTCAAGATTTATGGTAGTAGTCCCCGTTAAGGACCTAACTGGTTGAACCGCTGCTCGAGCGTTCCAGGCTTATTTCTGCCGACCCCATGGGTATCCCGAGAAGGTGCTGACTGACCAAGGCCCTGCTTTTGAAGCAGAGGTGTTTCACGAATTCTGCCAGTTGTACGGCTGCAAGAAGATCTGGACCACTCCGTACCACGCCCAAACCAACGGCATGTGCGAGAAAATGAACCATTTGGTCCTGGGGCTCCTCAAGACACTACCACTAGAAGAACGGAACATGTGGCCGGAAAAGCTACCTGACTTGGTCGACATGTACAATAATATCCCGTCTAGCTCGACGAAGTGCACCGCAGCGTACCTGATGAGGGCTCGGCCTGGCCGCCTGCCGGTGGATCTGGAGATGGGATTGGAAGCCCCGGAAGCACTCCCTTCAACGGCGGAGTGGGAAAGTCGGAGGAGGGCACAATACCGGCAAATCCAGGAGTATGTGGAGAAAAACCTCAGCCGAAGTCGAGAGCAGCAAGAACATCGGTTCAATCAGAAGGCGCCCGCAGGTCCTTTCCAGCCAGGAGATGTGGTGCTGAAACGGAAGAGAAAAGCCCACAAGCTGGATGATCAGTGGGAGCCAGTCCCTTACGTCATACAACCCACGGAATGGGGAGATGGGAAGACCTATCAGATCAGTCGTGACCAAGGGGGCACCCTAGCCACAGTTTCTCGGGATCATCTAAAAAAATGCCCCCCAGCGTTGAAGGCAGAGGCTGAAGTACCGGTTCCTCCACCAGTGGAAAAGGCAGCCGAGGTAATCCACACTGTAATGGGTGACTTCCCAGCAAACTGGCCTTCACAGAACGGCGCGGTGATTCTTCCAGTGATACTGTTCCCACAACCCGTGGATGAAGAAGTAGTGGAAGCGGTTAACCGTGAGCCAGAACCAGTGCCAGTGCCCAGGGACGAACCTGTACCCAGCTCCCCTGCACCTCCGCCTGCCCCACACTGTAGCAGGGAGGAGGAACCGATTGTTCCCTCTACCCCACTGTCTAGCACCACTGACACCGGGCCCCGAAGGTCCACCCGTTCTAACCTAGGTAGGCCCCCACTTAGGTACCGGGAGACCGTTCTAGGAGTAAAAGGGGTCCGCAAATGTAAAAGAGTGTTGTTGTTTGTTTGAAAGTTTGAAATGATAAGTGAAATTACCGAAGAAGTCACCTGATTCGTTTGTGATTAGAACCGGCAGGAGCTGGCACCGTTGTCCCCGTGGGGACCGTTCAAAGTTTTGCATAAGGGACTCCTTATGGACAAGCCCGTGAACTTGCAGGGCACCACAAACGTTAAGTGGCTTGTAAATATGTTGGGTACCGTTACCGTTTCCGCAATACCGTCTCCGGAGAGGCAGGTTGGAGGGAGGGCCCTGAGCAGAGCAGGCCAGCGCCCAGCCACCAAAGGAACCGGTGGCCACCCTCTGGAGGGGAAGGACAGATCCCGCTCGGGTAACTTGTGCTGGACTGTGGGTCAAGGGGTGCTGCCTGGGTTTTAGGGGCAGCATCAGGGCCAGGTTGCTTGGGTGGGAGAGAGCGGAAACCGTGACCGTATACCGTTGTAACGTTAAAAGTAAATGTGCCTCCCGTCTTGGGAAGAGTTTTTGATTAAAAATGTATTTATGTTTGCTTAACCCTTGTTACCCCTTTTACAGAAAAATAAAACCGGTGTAGGACGGCAGCCCGCGGACGGTCTGCATTTTGCTAAGGGGGAATGTGTCGCCCTGGGCAAGCCAGGGGACACAGGTCACAACGCCACCACACCCCACACTCCAGGTAGGCACATCACAGCTAACCACAAATCCTTGTTGCCTTCCTCCAGGAGTCTGATGATGCACACCAGGGGGTGGGCCAGGCGGTTGGCTCCGCCCACCAAGGAGCTCACAGCTCTGGAGGCAGGAAGTAACCAGGCAGATTAGCCCAGGCAGGGCTTGAGTGCAGACAGCTCAGGGAGGAGCAGGAGTGAGGAGCTAAAGTGGAGGAGTTAAGAAAGTGAAAGTAGGAAAGTGGAAAAGGAGGAAAAGCAAGTGAAGTGACAGAAGAGAAAGAAAGCCTGAAGGGTCCAGCTTTGTGAGGGCCAGATCAGCAAGGTCAGCAACGGCGGTGACTGTCTGGAGGGGGACCGTTTGGAAGTTCCTGGAAGGACCCCGTTGGCTGTGTGCCCGGTGGTCTGGAGCAGTGTTCCGAAGGACAGTCAGCACCAGGGCAGGGGCCTCTCGGACCCCGGCAAGGCTAGGAGTCGCCAGATTTGCCAAATCCGTCAGTGACGGGGACGCAGCTCCCCCAACAACCAAGTCCCGAGTGAAGGCAACAGCCCAACCTGAACCGGGGAGACACCGCCACCGCCAGGGCACCAGTTTCCCCAGGGCCAGCGCCTGCGGGCAAAGTGTAGAGCTCCTCCGGCCCAGATTGCAGCCGGGGAGCGGGTAACCGGAGGGAATCCACCGCTACCATCAGTCAACACAGGTGCAAGGAAGAGGGACATCACCGTCACCTACCGGGAGTGCAAGTGCAGCCGTCTGTGGGACCGTCCTAGCAGCCGTTGGTTTACCGTACAAACTGTGTCCGTGTGTCAGGCTGAGTGAGTACCACAGTGCCGCAAGGCACAGCGCCGCCCCCACGTCCCTGAGCCCTCCAGGCCCTACACTTTACATCTCATCACCGGGCCCCGGGATCACCAACCCCTACCCACGGAGGGGCAACACAACACCTGGCTGCTCCGCATCACCATCCCCGGGACCCCCATACTGAGCAGCGGTGGTGCAATCACCACAACCGTGGGTGGCGTCACGAACTATAACAATCCCCACACCCAACAAACCCCCCTTTCACTCACGGGCGAGGAGTGTCGCTCGAGAAACCCCGGGATCCGGCCCACAGCTCGAGCCACCACTGAGCAGCTGCCGGACCCGAGCAGAAGGGGTGAGCGCGGTGTGCTGACACCCTCCTCCCCGCCCGCGACAACTTGGCGTCACGAACAGGATCTTACCGCTCTGCCGTCTGGTAGAGGTGCGCCTTGTTACCGCCGGAGGTATCCGGCAGAAAAATTTCAGAAGCCGCCATCTTTGGCGCGAAAAGTTCCCGCTCGAGCGTCTTCTCGAGCAGTAGAGGCGCGAAGGCCAAAACCCCGCCCCGAGAGAGGAGGGGCCGGAAAGAGCTAAGGGGGACGGAAACAAGATGTCTGCGCCCGACGGAGCCGCTGGAGGAGCGGTGGTCGCAGCCGCAGCGGCACCCGCGGATGGGAATGGGCCTGCCCAGGTCCCGGCCGTACCGGTGGGAGGTGCCGCGGCCCCCGCACTTGCTCAGGTCATGCCGTTTTCCTTGCCCTATGCGCCCGGAGCTGCCTGGCTACCGCAGTATGATGGGAAACCGGATGCCCTACAGGCCTTCCGGAAAAAGCTTAACCCGTTGCTAGAGCTGTACCCCCTGACTGATAAGCAACGTGCAGCGATAGTGCTAGGCCAGCTAACCGGTGCGGCGGAGCAGGAAGCGGAGACCTGGACCGAGGGGGACCGGCTCTCTGTAGCCACCATCTTCGAGAAGCTACAGACTGCCTTCCAGACCCGGACTGAAGCGGAGCTGAGGATGCAGTTTTACCAGTGCCGGCAACGAGCTGGGGATAGCATTCGGGACTATGCTCTACGTCTGCAGGCCGCCCTCCGCACGCTGAAGCGGGTGAACCCTATTAATGAGGCGGATAGCAACAAGATGTTAGTGGAGCAATTTGTGCAGGGGATGAGGTCCCCTGAGGATCGTAAACAACTCCGGCTCTCGGCCCTGGAACACCCTGATGTGGACTTTGCTGTGTTAAAGGAGCGGGCTATCAAAGCACTACAGCCCCCAGCTGTTGAAGCTCTGGAACCTGTCCTGTGGCCCGTCGAGACGGCCCCCGTTGTGGCGGCCTCAGCCAAACCAACCTCCCTAATATCTGCAGCCCCGAGCAGCACAGTAGAAGAGCTGGCAGCCCAGGTCCGTTGCATGGACGGAGACCTTGCCAAAATCCTAGCTGCACTGCAACCTCTGACCAGACCTCAACCCCCAGCGCAGATACAGCTTGCTGACAGTCCCGAAGATGTTCCCTGGATGCAGCGGAGAAGCGCTAACAACCCGCGGAGCAGACCTCCGATCTGCTATTAGTGCCGTAAGCCGGGCCATTACTACCGACAGTGCCCGTTAAACGAGCAACCCCTGGGGCCCCGGGCCAATCCTCAGGAGTAGAACACCGTGGCCCCCCGGACTGGCGAGACCGATATTTCGGGGCCCGCCCTATCATCCCCGTGGCTGTGGACGGCATACCGGTGATGGCTCTCTTGGACACTGGATCACAGGTAACTACCATACCGTACACGTTGTATCAGCAGTATTGGGCCACAGACGAGCTGGCGCCTCCAGACAATAGTATAAATTTGATTGCCGCTAATGGACTCCCATTGACCCAGGTGGGGTATAAACAAGTGGCTATGACAGTGGGGCAAGCTGAACTGCAACACCAGGGTATGATTGTGATCATGAATGAACCCAGTGATCATAACCCGAAAATAGTGCTGGGAACCAATGTGATGGAACACTGCATGGCTGATGTGTTGAACTTATTGCAACAGCTAGCCGCTACAGCGGCGGGGAGCCGGCAGAGGGCTGTGCAGCGTGAGATCCGCGCCCTGATGTACCGCCAGCATGTGAGCTCAACAGGAGGGGAGATTGGTGGAGTGAGAGTGATGGATGTTGCTCCATTGACTGTGCCCCCTAGGAGTGAGATGATGATCTGGTGTAGGGCAGCAGTAGGGCCTCAGGGGCGTGACTACCCTGCGATGATGGAGCCCATGCCTTCCGAGCACTGGCCCACTGTAGTGGCCGCCCGCGGGGTGGTAGATGTGAAGAAAGGGAGAGTGCCCGTGAGAGTGTTGAACTGTGGGGAGGAAGAAGTCAGGCTCCCCCGGTATGCCACCATTGCCAAGCTGCTCACCCTGGACCCTCACACTATCCATGAAGCCAGTCCATCCACACTCCCACCTACCGTCAGCACTCCCCCACCCCAGGGGGACGCAAAGGAGTGGCACCAACAGTTACATGTAGGCACTGATAATACCCCTACACATCACAAGGCAGGGGTACACAGGGTGGTGCAGGAGTACGAACAGGTTTTCAGTAAGCACCCCCTAGACTTTGGGCAGATCAAGGGGGTCCAACACCACATTCCCACGGGTGAACATCCCCCTATCAAAGAGAGGTATAGACCTATTCCCCCTGCACATTACCAGTGTGCCAAAGATATGTTGAGGAATATGAAGGAGGCAGGGGTTATTCGGGACAGCTGTAGTCCCTGGGCCGCTCCGTTGGTACTGGTCAAGAAGAAGGATGGTACCATGCGGATGTGTGTGGACTACCGGAAGATCAACCAGATAACCCATAAAGATGCCTATCCATTACCTCGTATTGAAGAGTCTTTGGCTGCACTGAGAACTGCAAACTACTTCTCGACCCTTGACCTCACCAGCGGATACTGGCAAGTGGCCGTGGCCCCAGAGGACCGGGAGAAGACCGCCTTCACCACCCCGATGGGGCTCTGCGAATTCAATAGCATGCCGTTTGGGCTGTGCAATGCCCCCGGGACCTTCCAACGGTTGATGGAGTGCTGTCTGGGACATTTAAACTTCGAGACCGTCCTGCTGTATTTGGATGATGTGATTGTTTATTCCCAGACGTATGAAGCCCATCTGGAGCACCTGGCCGAGGTGTTCGCGTCCCTTGCCAAGTACGGGATGAAGTTGAAGCCCTCAAAATGCCACCTGCTGAAACCCAGGGTGCAGTATCTAGGGCATGTGGTGAGTGCGGATGGTGTCGCCCCCGACCCTGAGAAGATCACTGCCATCCAGAGCTGGCCGAGACCAACTACAGTGAGGGAAGTAAGGCAGTTCCTGGGTCTGGTGGGGTACTATCGGCGCTTTATAAAGGGGTACACGAAGATGGCTGCCCCCATGCAAGATCTCCTCGTGGGACAGACCAAAGGTGGTAGACCCATTGGGGCCCCACTGTCGTGGGAGGACAAGCATGAGGAGTCCTTTTGCCAGTTGAAGGCGGCCTTGACCGGAGAAGAGGTCCTGGCGTACCCTGACTATGGGAGCCCGTTCATCCTCCACACGGACGCCAGTAACGTGGGGCTAGGAGCGGTCCTATCCCAGGTCCAGGATGGAAAGGAGAAGGTGATTGCCTACGCTAGCCGAAAACTCCGGCCGACCGAAAGGAACCCTGAGAACTATAGCTCCTTCAAGCTCGAGCTATTGGCGTTGGTGTGGGCTATCACGGAGCGGTTCCGCCACTACTTGGCGGCAGCCAAATTCACCGCGTTTACGGACAACAATCCGCTGACTCACCTGAACACGGCCAAGTTGGGCGCGCTGGAGCAGCGGTGGGTAGCCCGGCTAGCCAACTATGATTTCACCATAAAGTACCGAGCTGGTCGTGTCAACATAAATGCTGATGCACTCTCCCGGATGCCCCATTTGTCAGAAGAGGGGTGCGAGGATGACGACCTCGAGGAGATCGAGTTGCCTGCGTTTCACCAGCTGCCTACTGAGAGGGTACAAGTCTGTCAGCAAAGGGTGGATCTGGACCCGCGGCCCAGTCAAGAGTGGCAAGACGCCCAGGATCAAGCGCCGGCTGTCCGCCTTGTCAAGACTCTAGTGGAACAAGGTGCTATGGGAATAGACCCTGCCGCTCCAGCCGAAGCCCAACGTTTGTGGAAAGAACGGAAACGGCTTTACCTACACCAAGGGAGGCTGTACCGTGAGCTGATCAACCCAAAGACCCATGAGAAAATATGCCAGTTAATCGTTCCTCAAGCTGATGTCGCTACTGTCCTGCAGGCATACCATGATGGTGCTGGCCACTTCGGGTGGAAGAAGCTGGAGATGCTGTTGAGGGAGCGGTTCTATTGGAGTGGGATGCGTGAATCGGTGGAAGCCTGGTGCCGAGAGTGCGGTCCTTGTACACTGAGGAGAAAGGACGAGACTAGCCAGAGGGCACCGTTACATCCCATAGTCACCCATCAGCCGCTGGAGCTGGTCGCCCTGGACCATGTCAAGCTCACCCCTAGCCGAAGTGGGTACACCTACGCCTTGACCATGGTAGACCACTACTCAAGATTTATGGTAGTAGTCCCCGTTAAGGACCTAACTGGTCGAACCGCTGCTCGAGCGTTCCAGGCTTATTTCTGCCGACCCCATGGGTATCCCGAGAAGGTGCTGACTGACCAAGGCCCGGCTTTTGAAGCAGAGGTGTTTCACGAATTCTGCCAGTTGTACGGCTGCAAGAAGATCCGGACCACTCCGTACCACGCCCAAACCAACGGCATGTGCGAGAAAATGAACCATTTGGTCCTGGGGCTCCTCAAGACACTACCACTAGAAGAACGGAACATGTGGCCGGAAAAGCTACCTGACTTGGTCGACATGTACAATAATATCCCGTCTAGCTCGACGAAGTGCACCCCAGCGTACCTGATGAGGGCTCGGCCTGGCCGCCTGCCGGTGGATCTGGAGATGGGATTGGAAGCCCCGGAAGCACTCCCTTCAACGGCGGAGTGGGAAAGTCGGAGGAGGGCACAATACCGGCAAATCCAGGAGTATGTGGAGAAAAACCTCAGCCGAAGTCGAGAGCAGCAAGAACATCGGTTCAATCAGAAGGCGCCCGCAGGTCCTTTCCAGCCAGGAGATGTGGTGCTGAAACGGAAGAGAAAAGCCCACAAGCTGGATGATCAGTGGGAGCCAGTCCCTTACGTCATACAACCCACGGAATGGGGAGATGGGAAGACCTATCAGATCAGTCGTGACCAAGGGGGCACCCTAGCCACAGTTTCTCGGGATCATCTAAAAAAATGCCCCCCAGCGTTGAAGGCAGAGGCTGAAGTACCGGTTCCTCCACCAGTGGAAAAGGCAGCCGAGGTAATCCACACTGTAATGGGTGACTTCCCAGCAAACTGGCCTTCACAGAACGGCGCGGTGATTCTTCCAGTGATACTGTTCCCACAACCCGTGGATGAAGAAGTAGTGGAAGCGGTTAACCGTGAGCCAGAACCAGTGCCAGTGCCCAGGGACGAACCTGTACCCAGCTCCCCTGCACCTCCGCCTGCCCCACACTGTAGCAGGGAGGAGGAACCGATTGTTCCCTCTACCCCACTGTCTAGCACCACTGACACCGGGCCCCGAAGGTCCACCCGTTCTAACCTAGGTAGGCCCCCACTTAGGTACCGGGAGACCGTTCTAGGAGTAAAAGGGGTCCGCAAATGTAAAAGAGTGTTGTTGTTTGTTTGAAAGTTTGAAATGATAAGTGAAATTACCGAAGAAGTCACCTGATTCGTTTGTGATTAGAACCGGCAGGAGCTGGCACCGTTGTCCCCGTGGGGACCGTTCAAAGTTTTGCATAAGGGACTCCTTATGGACAAGCCCGCGAACTTGCAGGGCACCACAAACGTTAAGTGGCTTGTAAATATGTTGGGTACCGTTACCGTTTCCGCAATACCGTCTCCGGAGAGGCAGGTTGGAGGGAGGGCCCTGAGCAGAGCAGGCCAGGGCCCAGCCACCAAAGGAACCGGTGGCCACCCTCTGGAGGGGAAGGACAGATCCCGCTCGGGTAACTTGTGCTGGACTGTGGGTCAAGGGGTGCTGCCTGGGTTTTAGGGGCAGCATCAGGGCCAGGTTGCTTGGGTGGGAGAGAGCGGAAACCGTGACCGTATACCGTTGTAACGTTAAAAGTAAATGTGCCTCCCGTCTTGGGAAGAGTTTTTGATTAAAAATGTATTTATGTTTGCTTAACCCTTGTTACCCCTTTTACAGAAAAATAAAACCGGTGTAGGACGGCAGCCCGCGGACGGTCTGCATTTTGATAAGGGGGAATGTGTCGCCCTGGGCAAGCCAGGGGACACAGGTCACAACGCCACCACACCCCACACTCCAGGTAGGCACATCACAGCTAACCACAAATCCTTGTTGCCTTCCTCCAGGAGTCTGATGATGCACACCAGGGGGTGGGCCAGGCGGTTGGCTCCGCCCACCAAGGAGCTCACAGCTCTGGAGGCAGGAAGTAACCAGGCAGATTAGCCCAGGCAGGGCTTGAGTGCAGACAGCTCAGGGAGGAGCAGGAGTGAGGAGCTAAAGTGGAGGAGTTAAGAAAGTGAAAGTAGGAAAGTGGAAAAGGAGGAAAAGCAAGTGAAGTGACAGAAGAGAAAGAAAGCCTGAAGGGTCCAGCTTTGTGAGGGCCAGATCAGCAAGGTCAGCAACGGCGGTGACTGTCTGGAGGGGGACCGTTTGGAAGTTCCTGGAAGGACCCCGTTGGCTGTGTGCCCGGTGGTCTGGAGCAGTGTTCCGAAGGACAGTCAGCACCAGGGCAGGGGCCTCTCGGACCCCGGCAAGGCTAGGAGTCGCCAGATTTGCCAAATCCGTCAGTGACGGGGACGCAGCTCCCCCAACAACCAAGTCCCGAGTGAAGGCAACAGCCCAACCTGAACCGGGGAGACACCGCCACCGCCAGGGCACCAGTTTCCCCAGGGCCAGCGCCTGCGGGCAAAGTGTAGAGCTCCTCCGGCCCAGATTGCAGCCGGGGAGCGGGTAACCGGAGGAAATCCACCGCTACCATCAGTCAACACAGGTGCAAGGAAGAGGGACATCACCGTCACCTACCGGGAGTGCAGGTGCAGCCGTCTGTGGGACCGTCCTACCAGCCGTTGGTTTACCGTACAAACTGTGTCCGTGTGTCAGGCTGAGTGAGTACCACAGTGCCGCAAGGCACAGCGCCGCCCCCGCGTCCCTGCGCCCTCCAGGCCCTACACTTTACATCTCATCACCGGGCCCCGGGATCACCAACCCCTACCCACGGAGGGGCAACACAACACCTGGCTGCTCCGCATCACCATCCCCGGGACCCCCATACTGAGCAGCGGTGGTGCAATCACCACAACCGTGGGTGGCGTCACGAACTATAACAATCCCCACACCCAACAAACCCCCCTTTCACTCACGGGCGAGGAGTGTCGCTCGAGAAACCCCGGGATCCGGCCCACAGCTCGAGCCACCACTGAGCAGCTGCCGGACCCGAGCAGAAGGGGTGAGCGCGGTGTGCTGACACCCTCCTCCCCGCCCGTGACAAGAGCAGTATTGTCAGAATACACAGGACTAGTGAACGGTTTATCCAACATGTAAGACTAGTTTAGAAACTATAGTGAAGACAAATATTCACCACAGTCTCCAAATGGAAAAGTGTATTGGGTGGTAATGCTTCACACCTCCACATACTGACTCTTAGGGTATGTGCCCACTATCAGGACTCCCCGCAGCGGGTGGTGACCTGCGGGGCCGCGCGTCTCCTCCGCAGGAGTACGCAGGCGACCGCAGCTGTCAGTGCCCACAATCAGGCTTCAGTGTGCTGCGGTCTCTCGCTTGTTGTCTCCCTACGGAGGAGCATGCGATTACTCAGCAAAGAATTGACATGCTGTGGTCTAGAAAGATGCTCTGCAGGACAGTGTTTGCTGCGGAAATCCATCCACTGTGCTTGTACTTACAACGCAGCGTTTTGGATGCAGCTGAACCATGCTACAGCCAACATGCTGCAAACACTGATCGTGGACGGCTGGGCACGCACCCTTACAGGGGATTTCCCAGATAGATGGAGGCAGAGGGGGATTAATGTTAGTAAATGTTTCCATATGAAGATGCTGGATAACGTTCTGCTTCTGTTTAAATATTGTTTGGCTGATGGACTCGGTGGTTTTCCTAGGACAAGGAATGTCCGTGTGTAAGAAAAACTGCGACTGACTGTAAATAACAGATTCCATTATTAACTGCAATAAATAAGAGGGTACAAGAAATCCTGTGCTATCTGCAGGCACAGGACAGGTCTCTACTGCGCTATCTGCAGGCACAGGACAGGGCTCTACTGCGCACTGTAGAGTTTGTGAAAAGGCGCACGTTATACTGAGGGAAGCCGAAAATGATCAAGTAATAAAAACGTTTATGGTAGCTATAGTGTGGGCCCCTAGAGGCAATTTCCCTGGTAGGCCCCTGGCACCCCAGTCCGACCCTGCCAGGGTGTCACAGGTCACTTACCCTCACACTGCCAATTTCTCCTCCAGCCAGCTCTACCTGCTGCCTCCTCATCAGGGCTCTGATCTCCCTCTGTAAGGCACGCAGCTGCCCGGAGCTGGCAGTTTCAGCCACCTGCTGCAACAAAATTATCACTTCGGCAAGACAATTTTCCATTACATTTGTACCGATTGTTAGCAGTGGGTTAGATTCTTTGCGATCAATATCCACAATTATTATCCCCTGAGATGGCAATTCTATCCACCCCACTTTAATGGTTACTTCTTTATACCCAATTTGGGGCACGGGATGGCCGTTACTGGCTATAATCGTTAAATCATCATTTGGGCCGCGGGTAATATCTGAATCAGCCCAGCATCTTTTGTACAGTATATATGGTATGGTTGTTACCTGGGATCCCGTATCCAGGAGGGCAGTCAAAGGGATCCCATCCAGCACAATAGGAAGGACCGGTCGTCCTCCCACATACTTGTTGCGCCAGGAAGTCGAGCCGGGGTTTCTTAAACCTGGGGGTTGGCTCCTGGCCCCTGGTTCGGCCCGTTTAAAGGACAGTGGCTTGCATAGTGGCCCGCCTGGCTGCAGCGGCGGCAGATCGGTTGTCCAGCTGAATCATACCGGTCTGTGTCTTTTCCTCGGGTCAGCGGAATCCTCCTTTGCCGCATCCACGGGACGTTATCTGGGCTGGAGGCCAACTCGATTCTCGCCGGCGATGGGGTCACTTGTAGAGATTGCACTGTTTTTGCGAGGGCAGCCACTGTCTTGGTCAGTTCTTGGACCTGTTGCCTGAGCTCTGCAGCGGGATCTTTATCCAAGGTCTGCGCCTCAGCCCCTGCTGTGGCTCGGGTTGCAGGCACCACCTCTGGGTATGTGATAGCAAGAGGCCGGAGGGGTACTGGGTCATTTGGTGTAGATTCTCGGTAGATTCTCTCAGTACACGAATGGCCTGGTCCTTAAACTTTGCAAAGTTCAGGGCAGGATTCTGCAGGACCATGAGACACAGCTGTGTCCTGTGAGCGTCTGACAGGAGCCCTTCTATAAACTGCTCAGTCAGTAGTTTGTCCTCATCACTCACGCTTTCTGGGTCCACTTGTTTAACTGCTTTCAGTGCCTCCTGCAAGTTTAAGGCATAGTCCCGTATGCTGTCTTTAGCCCTTTGTTTGCACCCAAAGAATTTCATTTTTATTTCTGCTGCGGTGCGGGTGTCAAAAGTACTCTTCAACTTAGCCAGTATCTGGGTTACTGTCCCTTTTTCTGGGTCAGGCCAGGACTTTACTTCACGCTGGGCTGCGCCAGTTAACTGTCCTATTATTATGCCCACTTTCTGGCTCTCAGTTAGAGGGTACACTTTAAACAAGCTGTGCAGTCTTTCCCTGAAGTCGCTCAGGGTATGTGACTCCCCGGAGTACTGCGGTAGCCAGTCCGCCCCCGGGAGGTACGGCATGGTGAGCGGCATTACGGGCGCTGCAGCGGGGGCTGGGGCGACGGCGACTGGGATCACATTGGCCGATGCTGCTGCGTCTTGGGCTATAACAGCCACCTGTTCTCCCTCGGAGTCAGACATCTTCCTTCCCCCTTAGTAGACCTTACCAGGCTCCGCTCCCTTTTCAAAATCTCTTCAGAGACGTGCGGGGTTAACGAACCTCCGCTCTGATGGCGCGCTCTCTTCACGCTCTTTTTCGGGCACGCCCCTCTTCTTCCTGCACTCTATGAGGCTAATGGCGGCGACGTTCACACAATAAAACAGTCTTTTAAGCACAGCCTGCAAGGCGCACAGTACCCGGTGGGACCGGGCACGATATCCTGTTCGTGACGCCAAGGTTGACTCACCCACCCCAAGGCTATGGGACACCCGGTGTCGGGCCGGACTAGTCCGGGGGTAGTCAGTGGTGGCGGGGCCCGACTCCGTGACCCTGGTGAGGTCAACTAAAATGGCAGTGATGGTGGTGGTGATATATAATAGAGTTTGTGGAATATTCGTGACGCCATCTGTGGAATGCGGCTATGGGGCCGCCGCTGCTGGATGGGACCGCCGGGGCTGATGGATTAGCAGCTGGGCTGGTTCGGCTTCCCACAGGTGGAGCAGTGCCCTGGGGCAACCGTGGGTGCTTGGGAAGGGTGCAGGGCTAACCAGGACCGTGAAAAGAACTGACACAAACAGTCTCTTTACCTTCTTTTCTTTTACTTTGAGAACAGTCCAGTCCTGGGAGACCGTCACAGGTGGTGAAGGGGATCCGGTCGGCCTGGAAGTACTTGAGGTGATCACCTTGGCCAGTCGAGTATTGAGGCCTACTCCCTGTTCTTCCTTTGTTTTTATAGGACCCTGCACTCGGAGTTAGCAATGGCCCTCTTGTTGCTGGGACCGGTGGTACTTCCTTCTCCCCATGTGGTAGGCTGCGCAGGCCCTCTCTGGTGCTTCTCTGCTGGAGTCCACACCGGGCCCCTGTGATGCAGCTGTACCTTCAGGTTGCTTATCAGAGAAGAAAAAAATGTTTCCAGCATCGGTATATGGAGAATTGTTATAAAACTAGAACATTTATTTAGTCCATTAAAAACAGGATGCCACACACAAAAAGGGCAAAGGGGCACACAGTGAGAGACACGGGGATTATCCCCATCCTACGCGTTTCAACCTTGCGGTCTTAGTCATGGAATGTATGGTATCTCCAAGAGCCAATGGTAATATGTTTTTAGGAGCGCACCACCGATAAAAATGAAAGTGGGTGCACCCTAATGCGATGTACAGAGCAGAAGACTTTGAGAAGAGAAAGAGCACCGCATATGCGTAAGGGGCACACCAACCACGATATAAATAGTAATATACAAAAATGCTTTAGTCTTTTGGTATCTCCAAGAAGCTAGTATTTAATACAAATGCAAGGGGCGTCAATTCTTCTGCTCTCTTTACAAATTTACTCATATAGCAAGACAAACAGAGGTTTTTTGTGCTATATTTGCATATAGATTACCCTGTGATTTTCCTACGTGGTGGTTTTTGTGTCTGGCCCCAACCAATCGCATTTGCGACTTGCTCAATGTACTGATACCCACTATACCAATCTGCCAAACCCCCCATTTAATATATATAAATATAAAAATAAAAAAAAGGAGAAAGAAAAAAAATAAAAAAAAATCTTTTTATGATGGGATATCTGACACCTCAAGTAAAATAACTAAGAAAAATTATTCTAATGAAGTTTTCTTCTTTTTGAGGATGTCTATTGCTTTTTCATTAAATCCCCTGCATCTTCTAAGGATTCATTTGTATAATAAGACAACTTTTTTGTCTTTTCCCTTTTTTTTTTTTTTTTTTTTTTTTTTTTTTATTTTTGGCTTCCCCATAACTGCAAACATGGATCTCATGTTTTTATTAATGATTCATTCATTCTTGTTATTTCATTTTGTGTTTTTATGTATATTTCACTAGTTTGTGTTTTCCCACATGATATATCTGTTTTTATGTCATTATGTGGATTCTCTGTGTTTTTCTATGCATCTTAACAAGTG
This sequence comes from Anomaloglossus baeobatrachus, assembly GCF_048569485.1. Classification (NCBI taxonomy): domain Eukaryota; kingdom Metazoa; phylum Chordata; class Amphibia; order Anura; family Aromobatidae; genus Anomaloglossus; species Anomaloglossus baeobatrachus. Next base: position 138,300,560 of record NC_134362.1, on the reverse strand, counting down.
CACAGCTTGTGAATAATTGTTTTTAATTAGAACACTGATTCCTCCCTATGACGCCCCTTGCATTTGTATTAAATACTTGCTTCTTGGAGATACCATACATTCCATGACTAAGACCGCAAGGTTGAAACGCGTAGGTGGGGATAATCCCCGTGTCTCTCACAGTGTGCCCCTTTGCCCTTTTTGTGTGTGGCATCCTGCTTTTAATGGACTAAATAAATGTTCTAGTTTTATAATGTGCCGCCCTTGGATAAGGGGTGCTCAGATCTGGGCCACGGGGTCACTTCTGTGGGTATCACGGTGGCGTGACCCGGTCTGTGATCCCAGGCTCCACAGTAAGAAGGGGATTAGGTAAGGGAGATTGTCCGTGACGCCACCCGTGGTGTGCGGTGAGGTAACGGAGCACCGCCGCTGCCGGTAAATGGATCCCGGGGATGGTGGTGGGCAGCAAGGTGGTGATTTCCCTCCACGGGTAGGGTGTTGGTGTCCCGGGACCCCGGTGAGGTGGTGCAGGGAGGAGATGGAGGCCGTCTGAGAGCTGTGTGCCCGGTTGGACCGGGGGTTATTGTTACTCACAGTTCGCTTTGCAAGGAAATTCACACAGAGTCAGGAATTAACCAGAAACTGCCGGAGTCCACAGCCTTCGGTGCGGAGGGTGTTTGGGGTCCCACACGGAGTGCAGCAGGATCCTGTTCTTGTTTTGCAGCCAGACGCTTCTTTCTCCTTCCTCAGTCGGGAACGGGGAGCCCACTCCCCCTGCAGTGATCCGGGTCAACCCTGGATACCGGCGGGCCACTACCCTGCCCCGGCTACCTCGGGGCCCCTTCCTCACACTTCCCTTCCTTATAGCAGCCAGGAGCTAGCTCTCCTGGTCTGCTCTCTTCACACTCCAAACTCACTCTGCAGCAGCCCCTCCCCTCCTGCTCTGTTTAGCTTTTACACTGGGGGGGGGGGTGTCTGTCCTGCTGCATTGGTGTGGGATCAGATTACCAAGGAGGAGAATGGCCTGCACTTTGCTGGATTTTGCAGGCTCTGTGACACCTTGGTTTTGCCAGGGCGTCACAATAACAATTCTCCATATACCGATGCTGGAAACATTTTTTTATTCTCTGACTGTGTTTATCCACCCAGGCCAGGGCGTTCCGTGCATAGGTGGTGGACCCTAGGGTGAAGAGAGGTGAGCTGAAATTTTTTTATTTTTTCCTAATACTTTGGTTCTTGTTTTCTGTGCTCCCGCTTCATATTTATGATTTCACATATAGTGGTTTTTCCACTTTGATCACTCCACTGAACTATGGATCCACCAAAAAATAGGAGATATAAATTTGATGCCATTTTTAACACTCATACGGATCAAACTACCATTGATCAGCAGGCAGGGGATTCTGATACACATGTGCATAAGGATTTTTTACTCCTACACAAACAACTAGAAAAAAACAAGACTAAGGAAGCAAAATTATGGTGGGATTCCACCTCTCTACGTTCTTATATTGAAAAAAATATGATTCCTCGTGGTCTAAGAATTCTTAAAAATCCAACATTTTCCTCTTATACCGAAGAGTTTCTGAATAGCTGGAATGCTGTGTTATCTAGCTGTTCCATTAAATTAATGGAACTGATAGTCAAACATGAAGAAACTGAATTGGATCATGTTAAAAAACAACTCACAGAGACAGAAACTGCTTTGGAAAAATTTAAAGACCACAGAGATTTTATATCGATGCAGGATAATTTAAATAAACGTCTCACTGCTCTTGAGGATAATATTGCCAACAGAAAGAAAAATAAATTCGAAAGAGATGTCTTGGACTATAAAATGAATAAAATCTATACATGGCGATCATCCTTCCAAACCAGTACAACTCCGTATAATAATAAATATAAATAACAAATTCCATAGGGATTACATATAGTATGTCCCTTATAAACAAGGGGCATAAAGCATACTCAAATTCAATAAAAACAGGAGAAACACGAGTATAATGCTTGAAAAATGATTTTATTGATAACAGAGGCAATTAAAAACCCCCCAAGAGGGGTAGGAGAGTGAGAAAGAGAGTGAAGAAAAAAGGACCAGGAAAAATGGTTGAAAAGCCAATCAAGGGTATCTGAATGTCCGGCCAATACAGGGACAATAAATACAATAAATACAATAAATTGCACAATGCCCAAGTACAAGATTAAAATGGACGGACACACGTTGATATAAATAACATATATAAAGTGCCAGTGTGTAAAAAGATGTAAACATAGACTGAATGTGCGTGCCGGAGCTAAGGTGCTATTAGTATAACCGACGCCTCCAAATAAAGGTGCACAATTCAATAGTCAAAAAATCTCTCACAAGGCACAGAGAACCATCAGAAAAGATCAGCGAACCATAAATCCTGGGACCAAAAGAAAACACCTACGTACGTTTCACAAGAGTGAGGTAACCACCAGCTTCATCAGGGTGAAAAAGAAAAGTGATCCCAGGATGCGGTATGCCCTGTTTTAAACCCTCCTTCAAGTGCCATAATAGTAGTCAGCTGTGCGTATTAGTCTGACACTGCTAAGGCGGCGCGTGCGCACAAGGTCCCCCCTCCCCATCCACCGGATCCAGCCGTCTGGACTCAGTGCGCACGCGCGGGCGGCACGGCAACAGCCATGACGCCCGCGCATGCGCAGAGGCCCCCAGGACGCCGAAGACGGAGGGCGGGGGGAGAGGAGCATGGACGCACGCGCACAAGCAATGCAAGGTAATAGGAGCCGGGACATGCAGAGGGAAGAATATACAAAAAACTGCGAGGCCAGAAGTAACATTATTGTTAATAACGACGCATGTAGGAAAGCAGCAGATGGTCCAAAGCCATATTGTATAGCACGTCCATTATCTTCGGGCTCTCAGGGACAGCCGATGCCATGACATGAAGAGGGTCTAGATAAAAAAATCATCAGGGGAAGTACAGAAGAGGTAAACTAAATCTGAAAGGAAAATAGAGAAAATATAACTGTGAGAAGCAAATAATAATATCAAAAAACACATCCAGGGAGGGAAAATGAAAAAGTGAAAAAAGAAAAATGAAGATAGGAAAAAGGAGAAAGAGAAAAAAAAAAAAATCTTGATCTTTTCTGATGGTTCTCTGTGCCTTGTGAGAGATTTTTTGACTATTGAATTGTGCACCTTTATTTGGAGGCGCCGGTTATACTAATAGCACCTTAGCTCCGGCACGCACATTCAGTCTATGTTTACATCTTTTTACACACTGGCACTTTATATATGTTATTTATATCAACGTGTGTCCGTCCATTTTAATCTTGTACTTGGGCATTGTGCAATTTATTGTATTTATTGTATTTATTGTCCCTGTATTGGCCGGACATTCAGATACCCTTGATTGGCTTTGTTTATAAGGGACATACTATATGTAATCCCTATGGAATTTGTTATTTATATTTATTCTGTGTTTTTCACAGTGTTTCCTTGGATTACCATGGATTTCAGAGCCCGGGACCAGACGTGGCTCAATAAACTTAATGATGAAATGAAAACTGATGGCAATTTTATTCCTGAAACTGAAGATAGTTTGTCCACAGCAACACTTCTCCCTAAGTATAAAGGCCTCCTTTATAGGCGTACAAAAATTTGGTGGAATCGTACTTTCTTAGACAAATACCTGGAAAAAAACCTCATTCCCCGTGGTCTGAGGGTACAAGTTTTTCCTTCATTTCCCATTGAGAATGATGATTTTAAAATTAAATGGGAACAATATTCACATAATTGTTCCAAAGGATATATGGAACTACTTAGAGATCATAATAGTTCGTCCCTTAATCTTATTGAAAAGGAAATTGATGGTATTGATTCCACCTTAAAAAAGTCGCTTACACCGGAGGCCCTTGAGAAACTAAATACTGAGGTTGAGAATGATCTTACCAAATGGGAGAAGGAAATTAAGACTCTTAAATTTAAGAAGTTTCATAGAGATTCACAGGACTATCTTTTAAATCGAATTTATAAGTGGAAGAATAACCAGGCACGAGGAAGATCATTCTCTTGTCATAATTCATTCTCTCGATCAAGATCTACCTCCTTACAATCTCTTATTTCGATGGACGAGGGGCAGTCTGGGGGTTCGAGCAGAGCATGTGATGATAACCCTGGCTTAGACCAGGGATCCAAAAAGGGTAAAAGTCGCCATCAACCTGCACGATCTGCGACTATGCATAATAATAAACAGCCGACTACTAAATTACAGGTAATCAACCTCTCATCACGTGCTCTCTCGATGACTCAAATTGAGGTCTTATCAAAAGGGTTAAATTTCTCACCCACTAACCCTTTTAACTTTTTTACAGCCATGAAGGATGTCCATATATTTGCCCGGAAAGTTATACTAGCTAAGCTGCATCACAAGGGCCCTCTTTTGGAGGATCGGGCTGAGAGGGAGGCTTTGAGGGCATTGGAGGATCTGCTGCAGGAACAATTAACCCCTTCCATTGGTAAGTTTCCTTCATCTTTGTTGCCAAAATCCACTAGGTTCCCCCCCTTCTCTTTGTGTCCAGCTATCGATGTGTTTGTGAAGCTGGTCATGGATGATCTTAGAGCCATCCCCTTGAGACGCAGTTTTGACAACCTTACACATCGACAGCGAAATGCACTTGAACAACTAAAATTGATGGATGATATAGTCATTAAACCTGCGGACAAGGGGGGGAACATAGTGGTGTGGCCGGTGAAGAAATATGAGAAGGAGGCATTTCGCCAACTCAAAGATAAAGTAACCTACAGCAGATTACACTTCTGCCCCTTACCCTCCTTCTCTGCTCAGTTAGAAGGGATCCTCACTAAAGCTGTTGATGATGGCATTATTGATAAAAAAATGGCTGAAGGCCTTACTGTCAAATATCCTCGTGTCCCCACATTTTACCTCCTTCCAAAAATCCACAAGGATGCCGCCACTCCGCCGGGACGTCCGATAGTGTCTGGCATCGAGGGTTTGTGTGATCCTGTATGTAAATTTATTGATTTCCACCTTAAGTCATTAGTGGACACACGGCCCTCGTTTGTCAAGGACACTACGGACGTCCTAAACAGGATTGACGGCGTCTTTGTGGAGGAGGACATGTATTTTGTCACAGCAGATGTGGAGACTTTATATACTATTATTAGACACGAGGATGGTTTGGCAGCAGTACGTTTTTATCTGGAGGCCGCCGGTCGGGATGGCGGGATGGTCGATTTTATCGTGGAACTCCTCCGTTTTGCCTTGACGCATAATTTTTTTGTTTTTAAGGATGTCTTTTATCTCCAGCAGCGCGGCACTGCAATGGGCGCGGCTTGTGCGCCTTCGTACGCCAACCTCTTCCTGGGTTTCTGGGAGAGGTTGGTTTTTGGTGACGAGGGCGTGGAGACCAGCGCCCACGTGCAGTGCTGGCTGCGTTTTATTGATGACATTTTTATGATTTGGCAGGGCACAACGGGGGAGCTTGAACTTTTTATGCAGAACCTTAACCGCAATGATTTTGGTATCAGGTTAACATATAAATATACAAATTGTCTCTCCAGTAAAGGAGACAAACTCTAGCACAGCGCCACCTATTGGAAGTAGCGATCCTAAAAGTCACAAGTGGATTTTCAACAATCCATTGCAATATGACTCAGGATATAAATATAGTAAGACACACATAGATTTTCTTGATATCAACATTGCGGTTGATTCATGTAGCATGGTACAAACTGATGTTTTTAGGAAGAGTACTTCAACTAATGCATTTTTACATGCTTCTTCAGCTCACGACCCCTCGACCATCCGTGCTATCCCCACGGGCCAGTTTCTGCGCATGAAGCGCATTTGTTCCACTGTGGAGAAATTTGAGGCACAATCAACTGATCTGCATCACCGTTTCTTGGAGAGAGGTTATAGCAAACGCAATATTAAATATGGATATTTAAGAGCTAAAAATACTCCTCGTAATGAGCTATTGCAGTACAAAAAGAAAACCTCTGTTCAGGATCCGGTGATTAGATTTATCAGTACTTATAACGCACAGTGGGACACTATGCGGTCTGTTCTGAAGCGGCATTGGCCGGTGCTTAGAACGGACCCTATTTTGTCTAGTCTCCTTACCGATTCTCCCTCAATGACCTCTAGAAGAGCACCGAATTTACGAGATGTATTAGTCCATAGCCATTACATCCCCCCCATCAGGAATCCCTTTGGCAGTCGGGGACCCAATCATGGCAGTTTTCCATGTGGCCACTGCGTGGCGTGTCCCAATGTCCTTCGTTGTACCACGTTTCACTCCGCAGACGGCGGACGTGACTTTAGGATCAGACATCATATCTCATGTGGTACAACTCATGTGGTATATTTTGCCACTTGTGCATGCTCCCTCATCTACGTCGGTCTCACGTCCCGTGAGCTCCGGGTACGGGTGAGGGAGCATGTGAGGGACATTGGGGCAGCCAAGTCAGTGGAAGATGTCTCCCTTTTAAAGACACTGCCACGTCATTTTTTGAACCATCATAATTGTGACCCTAGTTCATTGAAGGTGAGGGGGATTGATGTTATCCATGGCGGCAATAGAGGTGGAAACCTCAAAAAACTGCTGGCCCGCTGTGAAGCGAGGTGGATTGCTGTTCTGGGGACCCTTACTCCAAACGGCCTTAATGAGAACATTAGTTTCTCATCCTTTTTATGAATCCACTTTATGAATATATTGTTGTTTTTTTCTTCAGTTTCTTCCCCTTGGGGGTTTTTTTTCTCTTTCCCCTTTTTCCTATCTTCATTTTTCTTTTTTCACTTTTTCATTTTCCCTCCCTGGATGTGTTTTTTGATATTATTATTTGCTTCTCACAGTTATATTTTCTCTATTTTCCTTTCAGATTTAGTTTACCTCTTCTGTACTTCCCCTGATGATTTTTTTATCTAGACCCTCTTCATGTCATGGCATCGGCTGTCCCTGAGAGCCCGAAGATAATGGACGTGCTATACAATATGGCTTTGGACCATCTGCTGCTTTCCTACATGCGTCGTTATTAACAATAATGTTACTTCTGGCCTCGCAGTTATTTGTATATTCTTCCCTCTGCATGTCCCGGCTCCTATTACCTTGCATTGCTTGTGCGCGTGCGTCCATGCTCCTCTCCCCCCGCCCTCCGTCTTCGGCGTCCTGGGGGCCTCTGCGCATGCGCGAGCGTCATGGCTGTTGCCGTGCCGCCCGCGCGTGCGCACTGAGTCCGGACGGCTGGATCCGGTGGATGGGGAGGGGGGGACCTTGTGCGCACGCGCCGCCTTAGCAGTGTCAGACTAATACGCACAGCTGACTACTATTATGGCACTTGAAGGAGGGTTTAAAACAGGGCATACCGCATCCTGGGATCACTTTTCTTTTTCACCCTGATGAAGCTGGTGGTTACCTCACTCTTGTGAAACGTACGTAGGTGTTTTCTTTTGGTCCCAGGATTTATGGTTCGCTGATCTTTTCTGATGGTTCTCTGTGCCTTGTGAGAGTTTTTGACTATTGAATTGTGCACCTTTATTTGGAGGCGCCGGTTATACTAATAGCACCTTAGCTCCGGCACGCACATTCAGTCTATGTTTACATCTTTTTACACACTGGCACTTTATATATGTTATTTATATCAACGTGTGTCCGTCCATTTTAATCTTGTACTTGGGCATTGTGCAATTTATTGTATTTATTGTATTTATTGTCCCTGTATTGGCCGGACATTCAGATACCCTTGATTGGCTTTTCAACCATTTTTCCTGGTCCTTTTTTCTTCACTCTCTTTCTCACTCTCCTACCCCTCTTGGGGGGTTTTTAATTGCCTCTGTTATCAATAAAATCATTTTTCAAGCATTATACTCGTGTTTCTCCTGTTTTTATTAATAATAAATATAAGAAGAAATTTTTTTTCAAAAATCGTAACAGAAAAGTCAGCTTTGGTGAAACAAGTTTTTCCTCAGTCTCCACCAATTACACAGCTAAAGATTCCTCAGATTTATCCTCTGAAGGAACAGGAGAGACATGAACTGACAAAAATAATACCAAAAAAACCTGATATTGATCTACCCAGTATGGAATTTATATGCCCAAATAATATCACAGCACCAAATTTCTGTTTTGTCAAAAGGTTTAAACTTTTGCCCCACTAAAAAATTTGACATATTTAATACTCTCCTGGATATAAATAAGTTTGCAAGGAACCTCACATTAAAATGTCATTTTTCTGAAGATTCTACAACTAGTCCTGATGCTGATCCCTTGCTCAATGATAATACCTCTGAATCCAACTTAGTCCCAGGCTTTAATGAGTTAATCAAACTGACTGATGTAAGAGCCCTTGAAACAGAATCGAGAAATTATGACACGTTACCCAAAGATACCTTCAGGACTTCCAATCCTTATTTCTACCCCTTGCAATCCAGACCTTCCATTCTGGATGTTTTCCAAGAAAAAATTGAATCAGATCTGGTTTGCTTAGACAAATCGCACAAAGTGGAATATAACAATTTAACTACCCAAGAAAGGATAGCTCTCAATGATTTGAAATCTAACACCAACTTGGTGATCAGAGAAGCAGACAAGGGGGGAGGGATTGTAATCTTGGACTCTGGGCTATACTTTAAAATCAACAAAGACACTCTCAATGATCAGAGTACCTTTGTCCATCTTAAAGGAGACCCCACTAAATTGTTTAAAGAAAAAATTGACAAGCTTCTGGATGAAGGACTATGTAAAGGAATCTATACTGAAAAAATATTTGAATATCTAAAAGTTGATCACCCAGTGATTCCTATATACCATGCTCTACTTAAAATCCATAAGGGGGTTTTCCCTCCCCCCTTTAGACCCATTATTTAGGGTATTGGCTCTTTAGGGGAAAAACTGGGATCATGGGTAGACCTTTTTCTTCAACCATTGGTCAAAGAACTGCCTGGCTTCTTAAGGGACACTAAAGCCCTTCTATATAATGTAGAACCTATTAAGTGGCACTCTGACTATCTATGGATGACTTGCGACATTATTAGTCTATACCCATCTATCCCTCACCATGTGGCCATTGACTGTATTTACCGATTCCTCAGAAATCATAGTTCCTATCCTCTCAACACTCAGGACTTTATTATTTCGGCTGTCAATTTTTTATTAACTCACAACTATTTTTCTTTTGACAATGAATTCTTTTTACAGAGATGCGGAGTTAGCATGGGGGGGGATTCTCCCCCTCATTAGCTAACATTGTGGTGGCCATGTTTGAAGAAATGTACATTTTCAACACTCTTAATAATTTATTTACAGATCATATCATTTTTTACACTAGGTACATTGACGATCTACTAATTATATGGAAAGGTACTCCCGAAGAGGCAGAGTGTTTTGTTAATTTTATCAATACCAACCCCTTCAATCTAAAATTTACCTTTTCCACTAATTCCAGTAAAATTAATTACTTAGATGTCACTCTAACTAGTAATTTGGGCAAAATTGATGCTTATCCATACAAAAAAGAAACTGACTGTAATTCTACCTTACAAGCTACTTCATGTCATCCTCGTCACACAATCAAAAACATCCCCTTAGGAGAGCTTATTAGGGTTAAAAGAAATTGCTTCCGTTCTGACACTTTTCCTTCAGAATCCAAAAAAACTATAGCCAGGTTGAAAAACAGTGGCTACCCAAACTGGTGCCTACAACGTGCACATACAATAGTTAATAACCTAGAGAGAGCAGATTTATTCAAATGTTAAAAGAAGAATAAACAGACACAATGTCACTTTTAGTACTGTCTTCTCCCCGCAATATAATGAAATAATTCAAATCATAAAAAAATACCTGCCTGTACTACACCAAGATGCTAAATTGCATACTATTCTTGAAAAATATTAAATCAATTTTGTTGCCAAATGGACTACTAGCCTAGTTAATATTCTTTCGCCAAGTGTTATCAGCAGTCATACATCTGGGAAAACCTGGCTGTCATGTACTGGCTTTTATGGCTGTGGACATAATCAGTGCATTTCATGTAAATATGCGAATAAAAGTAAAACTTTTTTTTCCACCAACACTGGGGCCACACATAACAAAGAGTTACATCAATTGTAATACTCCCCATGTTATTTATCTTGCTGAATGTACCTCCTGCATGGTCCAGTACATAGGCTGTACAGGTGGTCCTTTAAAAAAACGGATTAGACGCCACATGTCAGACACCTTAAACGTATCTGCGGTTAATATTTCTGCTGTCTCCAAACATTTTGTAGATATACAAGAAAGCCATGGATACCCCCTTGGAGAGGAGGGGCGACATGACCAAGGGGGAGTTAGGGAGTGATGGGGTTAATAGGGACAGTTTGGTAGGAAGGCCTAATATGGTACTAAGGGGTGGTTTTAGCTTGGGAGGAAGAGAAGGAGTAGGGAAAGGGTTAGTCTGGGAGAGGAGGGGGTTACCTCCTCTTCTTCTTCCGGACGCCAAGAGATCGGCAGCACAAGGACCACCATGGCTGATCTGCAGGAACTCCAGCGCCTGATTGAAGCAGCCGTAGCAGCACACGGGCCCCTGGCAGTTCAGACCCACATCAGGGCTGCCGGGGTTAACCCGTCGGCACTTGCCCCTCGCTCCCCCAGCCGTGGTGGGCGCCAGTCGCGGCCCCCCCGCAGGTATTCCCCGGGGGTGGGGGGGCGAGGAGGAGATGCCAGAGCCCCTCCAGGGACCCTCCGCAGTGGGCCGAGCAGCAGCGGAGTCTGGCTGCTGCTCCCAGCAGCAGCAGGAGGAATCTGCGTTCCAGCCGCGGTGGTCGGGAGGTGGGAGTAGCCAGCGTGAGGCCTACTTCCGGTCCCGGCCTCCGGGCTTGATTTACAGTGACAGCAGCGGCTCCAGGTCGGGAGCGCGCTCGGCGAGGGATGGAGGCCAGCAGTTCCCCCTGCAGTTGGCGGGGGGACCGAGGGGCTGCAGGCGGCGGTAGGTCCAGCGCCAGGGGGAGGTCTGTGGTGCCTGACCCTGGCGCGGCAGTGAGCAGGGGTGACGGAGTGAGCCATGCGGCGACCGCCCGGTCACTCAGGACCGCTGTGCAGCCCCCGGATGTAGCGGTCTCCCGTGGGAGCGGGAGGACCCGGCGGCGGAGGCCTGCAGCGGCCCAGGAGGGCCAGAGGCGGCGACGGCTGGGATCCAGAGCCGGGCGTCTTTCCGTCCGCGTCCAGAGTCCCCTGGCAGTCGGCGAGGGAGTGGGCGCGGGCGCAAGAGGTTGAGGCCTGGGGTGCCGGCGCGGGGGACAGGACAGTCTCCTGGGCTGTCGCCCCGGGGCAAGAGATGGAGTGGGGACGGCTCTGCCCACGCGGCGGCCCGGTCCGGCCGTGGTGGGGGGGTGCCGCGGCGGCGCCCTCCAGATGTCGGATGGAAAAAGAGGTCAGCGGCAAGGATGAGGAGGTGTGCTGTCAGATGAGTCGGATGGACGGCAGACGGAGGACAGCAAGGCGATGGTATCGGGGGACGCTGAGCCGCGGTTGGGTGAGACGGCCGCGGAGGCGTCAGGGGCTGCACTGGCAGGGTGTTTCGGTGGCGGGGGGCGGCTGTGGACACGGCAGCGCCCGGCGGAGCAGCAGTGTGAAGCCAGTTGTTGGGGCTGTTGCAGGGTTGGCGGCGGTTGCCGGGGCTGCGGGGGGGGGCGGCGCAGGCGCCGGCGGCGGCGTGGGTGGGGAAGACAGGTCGGGGGGCAGTGCCGGTGGGAGGGGGGGACGGAGCGGGCGCGGCGGAAGGGGGGTGAAGGGGGAGTGCGGCGGAGGGGGCAAAGGGAAAAGAAAAGGAGAAGGAGGATGAGGTGGTGCGCCTAGATGATAGGGCTAAAAGCAAAGTTTATGTTTGTTTTGAGGGCCCGCTGGGGGCTCATTTAAAGAAGGAGGTGCGGGAAAAAATTTGGAAAGGGGAATATGTGGAGATTTTTTCTCTTCTTCCCCTGGAGAAATTTAATCTGGATAGGGGTAAGCCGAGCGACTCCAAAAAGGAGAAGGACGAGGAGGAAAAGCGCCGTTATAGGCTTATTCCTCGGACTTTTGCAAACTGGTTACAAGCGTTTGCGATTTTGGCGAGCGTGGTCGGGGAAAAGGAGTCGGGGCATTGTTCGGCCTTGTTTGGTTACATGGATGCGATAGGGGAGGCTTATCGGGTTTATGGCGGGCTGGCGTGGCTGTGTTACGACGAGCAATTCCGGCAGCGGAAGGCGTTGTGGCCGGATATGCGATGGGACCATAAGGATAGTTCCTTATTAATGCGACTGATGTCGGCACCGACTCAGTCCTTTTGGGGGGGTGCCGTGGGACCGGGGGCCGGGTCCCCAGAAAGTCAGAAAAAAGGTTTCTGTTGGCAATATATTGAGGGGCAGTGCAGGTTTGGAGCGGCATGCCGCTTTAAGCATGAATGCTCAGGTTGTGGGGGAGGACATAGCCTGTCCAAGTGTTTTAAAAAGGGGAAAGGAAAAGTGGGTGACGGGGTTGGAAAAAGGGATGACGCCGGTGAAGGTAGAAGCGATGGCCCCCTTTTTAAATAGGTATCCGGACGGCGAGGCAGCGGCGTTGTTATGGTTTGGTTTTTCTGACGGTTTCCGTATCCCGTCGGCTGTTAGTCCATCGCCCCCGCCGTACCGTAATTTACGTTCTGCTCGGGATCATGTGGATGTGGTGGATGAGAAGCTGAGAAAGGAGGTGGTTTTGGGCAGAATGGGCGGTCCTTATGACGCCCCGCCATGTTCGAAGTTGGCGGTTTCACCGTTGGGGGTTGTGCCGAAGAAAGAGCTGAACAAATTTCGGCTTATTCATCATTTGTCTTACCCAGAGGGGTTATCGGTGAATGATGGCACTGCACCGGAGTTATCGGCGGTATATTATGTGTCGTTCGACAAGGCGTTGGACCTGGTCAGGGCAGCGGGTCGGGGGGCGTTGATGACAAAGGCAGATGTGGAAGCGGCGTTTCGGTTGTTACCGGTTCATCCAGATAGTCAGCATTTGTCAGGTTGCTGGTGGGATGGCAGTTATTATGTTGATCGCTGTTTGCCAATGGGTTGTTCAATTTCGTGTTCATATTTTGAGGCGTTTAGTTCGTTTGTAGAGTGGGTGGTTCGGGATGTGTCTGGGCTTACGTCCATTATTCACTATTTGGACGATTTTCTTTGTGTTGGGCCGGCGGGTTCAATGGTTTGTGCGGGGTTGTTATTTGCGTTGCAGAAAGTCGCGGGCAGCTTCGGAATTCCCTTGGCTCCCAATAAGACGGAAGGCCCGGCGCCTGTGATGCATTTTTTTGGGGATTGAGATCGATTCTATTGCCATGGAATGTAGGTTGCCGGAGGAGAAGGTTCGTGATTTGAGGGCCGCGGTGGCAGGGGTGAAAGCGGCAAAGAAGGTGCGGCTTAAGGTGGTGCAGTCCTTGCTTGGGAAATTGAATTTCGCTTGCAGGATTATGCCGATGGGGAGAGTTTTTGCGAGACGTATGGCAACGGCGACGCCAGGTGTGCGGTCGCCGACACATTTAGTGCGAATCACGAAGGCGATCAAGGACGATCTTTTGGTGTGGGATCAATTTTTGCAGTGTTTCAATGGCCGGGCCCTGGTGATGGAGAAGGTGGCGTCTAACGGGGCGTTACAGCTGTTCACCGATGCGGCTGGGTCGGCAGGGTTTGGGGCCGTATTTCGAGGTCACTGGTGTGTGGGTTGGTGGCCACAGGCGTGGCGGGAGAGCGGTTTGGTCAGGAATTTGGCTCTGTTGGAGCTATTTCCTATCATGGTAGCAGTGGAGCTGTGGGGGTCGCGTTTTGCCGGGAGGAAGGTATGCTTCCATTGTGATAACCAGGCAGTGGTGTTTGCTATTAACAACTTATCTGCTTAGTCGGAGCCAGTGGTGGTGTTTTTGCGGCATTTAGTGTTGAGATGTCTGCAGATGAATGTACAGGTGGTGGCAAAGCACGTTCCGGGAGTTGACAACGGGGTGGCTGACGCTTTGTCTCGTTTTCAGTTCAGCAGGTTTCGGGCGCTACTACCTTGGGTGGACGAAGTCGGAGTGGAGTGTCCCGTGGATTTATGGAATCTGGTGAGTCGGTGATCTCAGAATTGATTCGGAATTCGGTGACTGAGGTGACTTGGTGCCGATATGCTAAGGTGTGGGCTGAATGGGAGGAGTTGTTGGGTCGGATGTTTGATGGGGCGAGCGTGGATTACTTGGTGGCATTACTGGCATTGGTGAGTGTGGATTTCTCGGCCGGGCGATCGGCGTCGGCCGTGGCACATCGGGTGGCGGCGGTGGCGTTTTGGTTAAAAGTGAGAGGGGAGCGAGATGTTTCGCAGGATTTTCGGGTTCGACGGGCCTTGCGGGGGTTTCGCCGCAGTGTGCGGGAGAGGGACAAGAGGCGCCCCGTATCGTTTGGTTTGTTGAGGCGGTTGGTGGGGGGCCTGAGTGGCATTTGTGAGTCGGTTTAAGAGACTGTTTTGTTTACAACGGCTTTCGGTCTTGCTTTTTATGGGGCTTTCCGGATCGGTGAGTTGGTAAGCCCGTCCAGGGTGACAGGCGGCGGGTTGCTGCTTGAGGATGTGCGAGTGGGCGGTGATCAGGCGGAGTGCTGGATTAGTCGGTCAAAAACGGATCAGCTGGGCCGTGGTAGGTTGGTGGTGTTATACGCGGTCCCGGGGGAGGAGTTGTGCCCAGTACGTTTGGTGGAGAGATTCATGGCCGTAAGGGGGGGTTTACCGGGCCCGTTTTTGTGGCACGTGGATGGGTCTTTTTTATCAAGGTTCCAGTTTGTAGCGGTTCTGCCGTGAAGTTTGCGGAACGTGGGGGAGCGCCCGGAGGATTTCGGGTCGCATTCCTTTCGGATAGGGGCAGCTACGGAGGCCGCTCGTTGGGGGCTTGGAGATGAGGTGGTAAAGCGTATTGGTAGATGGGAATCTTCTTGTTTTCGGCGGTACGTGAGGCCGCAGCTGTTGTAGCATTATGGTAACTTTGGTCTAGGTACAGGTGGTCTGGCGGTTTGGAAGTGGTTTATATATTAAAAAAAAAAAAAAAAAAGAGGGGGTAACGTACAAGTGTTAGAGGACGGAGGTAGAATGGGTTTTCTGAGAGGCGTTGATCGTGGTGATGTTATTGGTTTTAATTTCTGTTGTTTTCGTTTTGTCTTTGGATTCTGGCCTAATCTGGATTCTGGGGCATTCCTTCGTGTTTTGGGGTGCTCGGCGGGCGGCAGTTCGCCCGAACGGTCGGTAGCTAGGTCTGGATCGTGGGCAGGCGACTGTTCGGTGGATCGGTGTTCGGGGCATGGAGTGGGGCAGGGTGGTCCCAGAATTTGGTCGTAATTGTAAGGTTGACCGGCCTCCGGATGTGCTGGTATTACACGTGGGAGGTAATGATCTGGGAGTCCAGGCGTCGCGGGATCTGATCTGGGATATAAAGATCGACTTGCTGCGGTTGTGGAAGCAGTACCCGGGTTTGATTGTCGTGTGGTCAGACATAGTGACCAGGTTGTCGTGGAGGGGGGTTCGGTCGGTGGAAAAGGTCAATAAGGCCAGGGCCCAGGTGAATCGAGTGGTTGCCAGGTTTGTGACCAGGAACGGTGGGATTGTGGTGAGGCACAGGGAGTTGGAGCCGGCAGATTGGCGGTTTCGGAGGGGTGACGGAGTGCACCTCAACGACATTGGAGTGGATTTATGGGCATTGGGCCTGCAGGATGGTGTTGAGCGAGCTTTTGGTGTGTGGCGGGTCCAGGCCACGTAAGGTGTCACGTGGTCTGTCCTGTGGCGGGGGGGGGTAGGTCTGGTCCAGAGGTTGGAAGTGACTGGTAACTGGACCGGGAGTCATTGTCTGGGTATGGTGGCTCTCGGTTCCGGGATGTGGCAGGCACGGGGTTCTGCCAAAGTGTGGGGGTGTCAATCCGTGGGTGATTGGCACCTCGTCTCTGGGTCAGTGTGTTGCGGCCAGGGACAAGGGGAGTAGTAGTTATGGACTGGGCCTGCCCCCGGGAGGGTCATGTAAATGGCATTGTCTATTGTTATCTGTGTGTTGTTATCCTGGGTCGCCCGTTGGACGGCGTCCCTAAGGTGCTTAGTTTGTGCACAATAGGCAATAAAGGCTGCTGTGGCCATTTTAAACCAAGTCGCATGCAGTCCGTGTGTTTATTTTAGGATAAGGGTTTTGGTAATACAGACATCACGACCGGAGAATACTCCCTCAGCTGGTCATGATAGGTGCCTTTCCACATTCAAATTGATGGGTATTGAAAAGGTGTTCAAGCCAAATAGAGGGGGCGATCACAGGAGAAAACTCTTCAATAGGGAATCCTTTTGGATTTTTAAATTGAACACCCGCATACCATATGGTCTGAACACACGCCAGGATCTCATTATGCAATATACTTAGAACTACAATCTGTCTTTTCCCCTCACCCATGACAGCACCACGTGATTATATGGGTGCTGTCATGGGTTCTGGAAAAACCGGCTACCGGTAAGTAACCGAGGTGTTTTCCCCTCACCCATGACAGCACCCATATAATCACGTGGTGCTGTCATGGGTTCTGGAAAAAACGGCTACCGGTAAGTAACCGAGGTGTTTCCTTTTATATCAATATAATTTTTTTGTACATTTTTCTTTCCTTTTTTCTATTACCTATCAGGTAAAAAAAACTTTTTCATTTATGGTGACAATTTGTCTACATCTACTTTTTCTTAAGGAGTCCCAAACATGTTTAACCATTATGGACGGGTGACACGCCGCCATTGCGGTCTCTTGTTGTGGTCACATGCAGATGGCGGCACGGCTTCCCTGCGCAGTGTTTTCTGTGCCTGACCCCGATGAACCGAACCCGCAATTTTTTTTTTTTTGTGTGCTCACACCTACTACACTTCCTTGATAATCTAATCAATGGTTTTGCTCATACTTATCTCCTTTGGGAATCTTGAATAGTTTTACTCCCATTGATGTGCATCAGGCCGCCGCTGCGGTTTCCTGTTGTAGCCATATGCAGATCTCTGAGTGGCTCTGTTGCGCCGTGTTTTCTGCATCTGGCCCCGGGGAACCGCATCTGCGACCGTTTTAGGTGCTGATACACGCTGTTTCATTTCATTTTGTCAGTCCATATAAGAATTTTTAGATGGGATTTTTATTCTATTTTTGGAATAATAAATATACAAAAAATCAGGTAATATAACAATTCTATTTACATAAGGATGTTTTTCTTCACTTTCCCAATTCTTCTGCTTTCTTTACAAATTTACTCATATAGCAAGACAAACAGAGGTTTTTTGTGCTATATTTGCATATAGATTACCCCGCGATTTTGCTACGTGGTGGTTTTTGTGTCTTGCCCCAACTAATCGCATTTGTGACTTGCTCAATGTACTGATACCCACTATACCAATCTGCCAAACTCCCCATTTAATATATATATAAATATAAAAAGAAAAAAAAGGAGAAAGGAAAAAAAAAAAAATCTTTTTATGATGGGGTATCTGACACCTTAAGTAAAATAACTAAGAAAAATTATTCTAATGAAGTTTTCTTCTTTTTGAGGATGTCTATTGCTTTTTCATTAAATCCCCTGCATCTTCTAAGGATTCATTTGTATTTTTGTATTTGTCTTTTCCCTTTTTTTTTTTTTTGCTTCCCCATAACTGCAATAATCTGATCCAGGTCAGACGGGTATGTTTGGAAAAGGGCATTAAATATGAAGCAGGGTAACTTAGAAAATTTGGTAATGCCATTCGTTCTAACACGCCCGCATTTTTTCAACATTCTGTTAATGATGAGTTCTCTCACCTATTAGGGAAATTTGTTATTATTTAGCTTGATGACATTCTCATTTATTCACAGGATTTTAGTTCTCATATGAAACATGTCATTCAGGTTTTGCAAATTTTCAAAGAGAATAAGTTGTACGCAAAATTGGAAAAGTGTGTATTCTCCTTTAGGGAACTTACGTTTTGGGCTACATAAGTTATGCTTCTGGTTTTAGGATGGGTCCTACTCAATTGCAGGCTATATTGAAATGGAACAATCCTGAGAACCTTAAAGCTCTGCCAAAGCAAGACTTCTGACTGACATGACGAAAAAAGGTGCACATGTTTCAGATTGGTCTGAGGGTGTTTTGTACGCATTTGACTGTCTAAAAAATGCTTCTTGTCGGCACTCGTATTAGTACAGCCTGATGTTTCTGAATGCTTCATAGCGGAGGTTGATGCATCAGAGGTGGGGATGGAAGCTGTATTGTCTCAGTGTCCATCTCTTGGTAAACTTCATCCATGTGGCTTCTTTTCTAAGAAGTTATCTCTGGGCAAATGTAATTATGATATTGATGAAAGGAAATTATTTGCTATCAAATGAGTTAGCTATCCATAGTCTTACTATAATTACTGACCAAAAATATCTCCTTTACCTTGAGTTGGCTAAATGTCTTACACCGAGACAAGCTCGGTGGTCATTTTTCAATAGGTTAACTTTTTCGTACCTTATAGTCCGGGATCTAAGAACATTAAAGCCGATGCATTGTCCAGGTGTTTTCCAGTTAAGGGGGAAGGTTGACCCTTGTGAGGAACCTGTCTCCATCCTTCAGACAGGAGGGGTGGTGTCAGCACTCTGTACTGAGGTTGAATCTGCGATTGCTGAGGCCCAAGGTGAGGTGCCTTCTGGGGTTCCAGCTAACAAGTCATTTGTTCTCCTGAACCTTTGCCTTAGGGTTCTTGGGGAGCATCATCTTTCTGTCCTGGCTGGTCACCTTGGGAAGAAAGATACTCTGGATCTCATATTGCATCACTTTTGGTGGCCCATAATCCAAAAGGATGTGGTGTCCTATGTGCCACCTGTGCGTGCTCAAAGGCATCACACTCTCATCCGTCAGGTTGTCTGCAGCTTTTGAGTATTTTGAGTTTTGAGTCAAACTTGGACGGACAATTTCACGGAGTTCGTTATGGATCTACATTTCCCTGCTGGTAATACGCTCATTTTTGTTGTGGTGGATAAGTTTTAAAAAATTACATATTTTATCGTAGTAGCATCATTACCCAATGCTGAAACTTTAGTCCAGGTGTTTGTATGTGAGATTGTTAGACTACATGAAGTCCCATCTAATATGGTTTCAGATAGAAAAACTCAATTTATTGGAGAGCTTTCTGCTCACGATTAGGGATTAAACTTTATCATTCATTGGCATTCCATTCTCAGTCTAATGGACAAACTGAGCCATGAATCAGCGTTTGGATCAGTATTTGCACTGTTTTGTCTGTTAGGAGTGGTCCTCATTACTTCCTCTTGCCGAGTTTGCTATCAATAATTGCCAGCCTAAATCCTCTGGTGTACCTCTTTACTTTAGTGTTTATGGTCATCATCCCCAGTTCTGCACATTTCAAGAGGGAACTCATCTGGGGTACCTGGGTAGCGGGTTATACAGCATTTGCATGTCATGGATTCTACGTATAACTACGTATTTTATTTTATGGATTCTACGTATAACTGTGTGGCTGATTTCAAACGTGTGTCTGGTCCGGACTTGTGTGTGGGTGATCTGGTGTGTTTATTCACAAGCTTAAAGTGCCTTCACTTAAGTTAGGGCCTCGGTTCATTGACCCATTCAGAATCCCTGGTGTCATCAAGGCTTTGTGCCTTGTGTTACCAGAATCATATAAAATTCATAACATATTTCACAAATCCTGGTTAAAGAAATTTGTGGGTTTGGGAGTCCCTCTTCCCATACCTGCACCTCCGGTCTTAGTAGATGGGTCTTTGGATTGTCAGGTATCAAAAATCATAGATTTTCATGTTGTTCGCCGTTCACTGGCATGGTTATGGTCCTGATATTAGGACTTGGGTACCAGCCTCAGATATCCATGCAGAGCATCTGGTTAGATCATTTCATCACCTTTTAAAATAAAACCAGGCCGCAGCCAATAAAGGAGGGAAACAATATATGCAAAACCAAAGAAGAAATCCCTTTAAAATATAACCTTTAATAATACGTTTAAAAGGTATAAAACTTTTTACCAAAGTGTAACACTCACCCTAGTATTGTAGGGATAGTAAAAATAAATAAATATCCAGGGGGAGGGGTGGGAAAATATTCCTATGCTGACCCTTCAGTCACTCTACCTAGCAATGGAGGGTATGACGCCCTAGGGTTGTGGCGCCCCCATTCACCGACGGGAAGCCCTGAAATAACCCTGGTCAGCCCTACACTACACTAATATGTGCAAAAGTGAATTAAAATAACTTAGTTATAGAATTAATCAACATGATAGTATGACTTATCTGGCCAATTGTGTCAGATCCCTAGACATCGTCCTGATGTGTTTCTCCCTGCTTGTTCCACAGGGTTCATCAGGGGACAGTTGTGAATAAAGTCCAGGACTAAGATTTCATCCTGGTAGTCGCCAGAGTCCAAATGCTGTGAGGAGAATCCCTGAGGACAAGCAGGATATGACACCCTTTTAAAGTACATGGGGATTGAGGATGACGCTTGGCAGTGGGTGCGCCCCCTAAGGTTTTAATAGTGCCTGATCAAAAGTTGTTTATTAGATAAATGTCAGCAAATAAAGTTCCCTTAGAAATCATGATAGCTATATAAAATAGCAGGCCAAATCATAATAGATTTCAACGGCCGATGGCACATAAAGTTATACAATGGAACGCATATGCGTTCCACCGAGTAGAACTCGTCACAACTGTGCGACAGATAGTTCAATAGCAGGAGGAACGCAACTGCGCTCCACCAGCAACTGAGGTAATCGACCCGCGACGGCGATCTGACGCATAAGCAAGCGCAGTGTTACCACGTGTATAGCTAATAAAGTTGTCCGGTGGAGCGCAGGATGCGTTCCACCATCATGGAAGCGGTAAGCCAATAATAACGTCGACATGTGACCACTTAGGTCACATGACTCAACAAGGGGCGGCCTAAATAGAACGTACACACGAACCGCCCCCTGTATCGACCATAACAACGAATGATACATGATATATACAACACATGTATATATAAATCGCTAATCAGATCTTATAAAGCATTAATATAAGCAAAACCGGGGCAGAAATACATATCAGCTCCTGAACGTGCAGGCTATAACACAGCGGGGCAAAACCAGAGAAAGCCTCAAAAATAACTAGATTATACAGTCATATGAAAAAGTTTGGGCACCCCTATTAATGTTAACCTTTTTTCTTTATAACAATTTGGGTTTTTGCAATAGCTATTTCAGTTTCATATATCTAATAACTGATGGACTCAGTAATATTTCTGGATTGAAATGACGTTTATTGTACTAACAAAATTTGACCGGTGCAAGAGTATGGGCACCTCAACATAAAAGTGACATTAATATTTTGTAGATCCTCCTTTTGCAAAAATAACAGCCTCTAGTCACTTCCTGTAGCTTTTAAAGAGTTCCTGGATCCTGGACGAAGGTATATTTGACCATTCCTGTTTACAAAACAATTCCAGTTCAGTTAAGTTTGATGGTCGCCGAGCATGGACAGCACGCTTCAAATCATCCCACAGGTGTTCAATGATATTCAGGTCTGGGGACTGGGATAGCCATTCCAGAACATTGTAATTGTTTCTCTGCATGAATGCCTGAGTGGATTTGGAGTGGTGTTTTGGATCATTGTCTTGCTGAAATATCCATCCCCTGCGTAACTTCAACTTCGTCACTGATTCTTGCACATTATTGTCAAGAATCTGCTGATACTGAGTTGAATCCATGCGACCATCAACTTTAACGAGATTCCCGGTGCCGACATTGGCCACACAGCCCCAAAGCATGATGGAACCTCCACCAAATTTTACTGTGGGTAGCAAGTGCTTTTCTTGGAATGCCATGTTTTTTTGCCTCCATGCATAACGCCTTTTTGTATGACCAAACAACTAAATCTTTGTTTCATCAGTCCACAGGACCTTCTTCCAAAATGTAACTGGCTTGTCCAAATGTGCTTTTGCATACCTCAGGCGACTCTATTTGTGGCGTGCTTGCAGAAACGGCTTATTTCGCATCACTCTCCCATACAGCTTCTCCTTGTGCAAAGTGCGCTGTATTGTTGACCGATGCACATTGACACCATCTGCAGCAAGATGATGCTGCAGGTCTTTGGAGGTGGTCTATGGATTGTCCTTGACTGTTCTCACCATTGTTCTTCTCTGCCTTTCTGATATTTTTCTTGGCCTGCCACTTCTGGGCTTAACAAGAACTGTACCTGTGTTCTTCCATTTTCTTACTATGTTCCTCACAGTGGAAACTGACAGTTTAAATCTCTGAGACAACTTTTTGTATCCTTCCCCTGAACAACTATGTTGAATAATCTTTGATTTCAGATCAATTGAGAGTTGTTTTGAGGAGCCCATGATGCCACTCTTCATAGGAGATTCAAATAGGAGAACAACTTGCAAGTGGCCACCTTAAAAACATTTTCTCATGATTGGATACACCTGCCTATGAAATTCAAAGCTCAATGAGGTTACAAAACCAATTTAGTGCTTTAGTAAGTCAGTAAAAAGTACTTAGGAGTGTTCAAATCAAGAAATTGCTAAGGGTGCCCATACTTTTGCACCGGTCAAATTTTGATAACATGTGGATTGGACATTTTCTGTTAGTACAATAAACCTCATTTCAATCCAGAAATATTACTGAGTCCATCAGTTATTAGATATATGAAACTGAAATAGCTGTTGCAAAAACCCAAATTGTTATAAAGAAAAAAGGTTAACATTAATAGGGGTGCCCAAACTTTTTCATATGACTGCAAACAATTCCCCAGTAATTCATAGAAGAAATAAATAGATTTATTAACCCCACAGTACACGGGGGTAGGGTTGTCAATATTGTCCAGGGACAGAAGACTTTAGTAAATTGAAAAATCAATTTACCAGCTCACAAAAATTCTCAAGAGAGCACTCACTGATGGCACTGAAAACACCCTGTTATAGCCAAATTCTATGCTCTACCTAAAATTCATAAGGGGGTTACACCCCTTAAGGGCAGACCAATCGTCTCTGGGGTTGATGCCCTTTGTCAGAATGTGAGTTTATATGTTGATCAGATTCTAAGACCGTTTGTGTCGGCCCTCCCCTCATTTGTAAGGGATACCACCGACCTTTTGAATAAGATCGACGGACTCGTGTTGGAGCCTGGAACCATCTTGGCTTCCATTGATGTGGAAATGCTCTACAGTAGTATCCAACACGAGTCTGGTTTAATGGCGGTAGGTTCCTTTTTAGGTACCCATGGTACACAACTTGTTCCACACAATGACTTTGTTATTGAACTCCTTGACTTTATTTTGAGAAACAACTTTTTCTTATTTGGTGGCACGTTTTACCACCAACTCAGGGGCACAGCAATGGGGAGCCCTTGTGCTCCCACATATGCCAACTTGCTCCTGGGTTGGTGGGTTTTTCTCTGGCCACCATCAGTTCCTTTCCTGTCCTTTCTTATTTTAGTCAGTGGGGTCCTCACCTTTTGCTAATCCTATCATCTATCTGTGTATTGTGTTTTCCTATATCACCGTAGTCTTTGAATGTGGGGGGCTTGCTATTCTTTGTCTATTTTCTGAGGCAGAGAGTTATTCATCTTTCCTTCCTTTAGGATAGCTAGTTCTCCGGCTGGGTTCGCGGTGCATATGATGTTAGTTCACCCCTCGGCTACTTCTAGTGTTGATGGTTAGTAAGGGAATGGCGGCCAGATTAGTTGTCAATGCTCTTGTCACCTTTTACCAATGATTTGTGGTGGTCTTCCATGGTTCTGGATCATAACAGTACATCCGGCCTTCAAATTTAAAGGGTACTCTTAAGAAGGAAAGAGAAGAAAAAAAAAAAAAAAAAGTCGGCTGATTTTTTTTTTTTTTTGTGTTTTTCCTCTTCTTTTTTGGGTTTCGTGGAAGATTCTTTTTTCTAGCATGGATGAATTGGGTGAGCGTATTGCTCATCTTGATGCTAAGGTTCATCGTATAGAGTCTTATCTTGCACAGACTCCCCTTGCAGAGCTTAAGATTCCCATTCCTGAATTTTTTTCAGATATTAAACAGAGCTGTGGAAAAAAAAGCGCAAATAGGGTCTTATCTGGTATACAGGTGGGTATAAAGGGTAAGACAGGTACTCACCTGTTAAAGTTGTGACAGGCACAACTCCTTTGTAGACATGAAGCAAATTAATGCAGAAAGTGGTCAGCCGCAGCCCCGATGATACAATAGAAGTCCTAGAGTAGGTGGAGAAGTCGGGCTAAATGCTGCGCTAGAAACCACAAATCCAGGAGATATAGTAAATTCTTTCCTTTATTTACACAGGTCAACGCGTTTCAAAGGCATCTCCGCTTTCTTCATCAGGACAAAGAAAGAAAAGAATAACACCAATTATTCTGTTCTTTCTGTTCTGATGAAGAAGGCGAAGATGCCTTTGAAACGCGCTGACCTGTGTTAATAAAGGAAATAATTTACTATATCTCCTGGATTTGTGGTTTCTAGCGCAGCATTTAGCCCGACTTCTCCACCTACTCTGGGACTTGAATTTTTTTCAGGAGATAGGTCGAGATTTTTGAGCTTCAAGAACAATTGTAAATTATTTTTTGACCTGCGCCCTAAGTCCTCAGGGGATCCTGTACAGCAGGTTAAGATTGTCATCTCCTTACTGCGTGGTGACCCTCAGGACTGGGCCTTCTCTTTAGCGTCTGATGATCCGATTCTCAGGGATGTGGACTCCTTTTTTCAGGCCTTGGATTTATTATATGATGAACCCAATATTGTGAACCAAGCAGAAAAGGTCTTGTTGTCCTTAACTCAGGGTATGGATTCTGCAGAAACGTTTTGTCAGAAATTTCGAAAGTGGGCGATCCTTACCAAATGGAATGATGATGCGCTTGCGGCTCTTTTTCGGAAGGGTATTGCTGATACTGTGAAGGATGTAATGGTAGGATTTCTCGTCCCTTCTGGTCTTGATGCCTCTATGACCATGGCCATTCAGATTGATAGGCGGTTACTTGAGCGCAGGAAGATACCTGCTGGTTTTGTGCCTGTGGAACAGCCTTTGGAGCCTATGGAGTGTGATAGGGTCCTTTCTAATGCTAGTCGGCAGGGGTTCAGATGGAGGAACAGACTGCTTCTATTGTGGAGACTCTTCTCATAACATCTCTGTCTGCCCTAAATGTGAAAGGAGATTGGCTACTTCTGTTACTGTGGGTTCTTTGCAACCAAAGTTTCTTTTGTCTGTCACATTGATTTGCTCGTTGTCTTCCTTTTCTGCATTTGCCTTTGTGGATTCAGGGGCAGCGTTCAATTTGATGGATTTTGAGTTTGCTAGGGATTGTGGTTTCCCCATGGTTACTTTGCAAACTCCTATTCCTTTAAGGGGCATTGATGCTACCCCTTTGGCAGAAAATAAACCCTAATTTTGGACCCAGGTGCCTATGTACATTTTTAGTATTGCATAATCTACAGGATACCTTGGTACTGGGATTTCCGTGGTTGCAGACTCATAATTAGAGATGAGCGAACCGGTCGTTATTCGGCTCGAGTTCGGTTCGTCGAACGGAGGTCTCGTTCGAGTTCAGTTCGGCGAACGTTCGACTAACCGAACTCGAACCGCATAGGACACAATGGCAGGCAATCACAAACACATAAAAACACCTAGAAAACACCCTCAAAGGTGTCCAAAAGGTGACAAACAACTCACAAAAAAACACAAACACATGGGAAAGTGACAAGGACATATACTCATGCGAAAACAAAAGAGCTGGACAAGGAAAAAGAGGAGGAGACACAGATATAGGCATGGCACGCCCTTCTAAAAACATGTAAAACACCGCAAGGTGACTCCAAGTGGAGTCTCCCTTTTTTCACTTTCTACACTTCACAGGTAGATTTGCATCAAGCACATTCAAAAATACTCCATTCTTAACCGTCCCCAGGATGACACCGGGGTAGGTAGCAAAGTCTTTCCTGATCCCAGCTCTGTTCATCTTGGATCATTTTTAAAAACAATGTAAGCAAGGGTTACTCCAAGTGGAGTCTCCCTTTTTTTCCAAAAATTAGGCCCCACACACACCCACCCCTTCAGTGGCAGCAGTTGTGCCCCAGTTGTACACTTCACAGGTAGATTTGCATCAAGCACATTCAAAAATACGCCATTCTTAACCGTCCCCAGGATGACACCAGGGTAGGTAGCAAAGTCTTTGCTGAACCATGACTTGTTCATCTTGGCTCCTTTTTAAAAACACGGCAAGCAAGGGTTACTCCAAGCGGAGACTCCCTTTTTTCCAAAAATTGGGCCACACACACACACCCCTTCAGTGGCAGCACTTGTGCCTCAGTTGTACACTTCACAGGTAGTTTTGCATCAAGCACATTCAAAAATACGCCATTCTTAACCGTCCCCAGGACGACACCGGGGTAGGTAACAAAGTCTTTGCTGAACCATGACTTGTTCATATTGGCTCCTTTTTAAAAACACTGCAAGCAAGGGTTACTCCAAGCGGAGTCTCCCTTTTTTCCAAAAATTGGGCCCCACACAGACCCCTTCAGTGGCAGCACTTGTGCCTCAGTTGTACACTTCACAGGTAGATTTGCATCAAGCACATTCAAAAATACGCTATTCTTAACCGTCCCCAGGATGACACCGGGGTAGGTAGCAAAGTCTTTCCTGATCCCAGCTCTGTTCATCTTGGATCATTTTTAAAAACAATGTAAGCAAGGGTTACTCCAAGTGAAGTCTCCCTTTTTTTCCAAAAATTGGGCCCCACACACACCCACCCCTTCAGTGGCAGCAGTTGTGCCCCAGTTGTACACTTCACAGGTAGATTTGCATCAAGCACATTCAAAAATACGCTATTCTTAACCGTCCCCAGGATGACACCGGGGTAGGTAGCAAAGTCTTTGCTGAACCATGATTGTTCATCTTGGCTCCTTTTTAAAAACACGGCAAGCAAGGGTTACTCCAAGCGGAGTCTCCCTTTTTTCCAAAAATTGGGCCACACAGACACTCACCCCTTCAGTGGCAGCACTTGTGCCTCAGTTGTACATTTCACAGGTAGATTTGCATCAAGCACATTCAAAAATACGCCATTCTTAACCGTCCCCAGGATGACACCGGGGTAGGTAGCAAAATCTTTCCTGATCCCAGCTCTGTTCAACTTGGATCATTTTTAAAAACAATGTAAGCAAGGGTTACTCCAAGTGGAGTCTCCCTTTTTTTCCAAAAATTGGGCCCCACACATACCCCCCCCTTCAGTGGCAGTAGTTGTGCCCCAGATGTACTCTTCACAGGTAGATTTGCATCAAGCACATTCAAAAATACGCCATTCTTAACCGTCCCCAGGATGACACCGGGGTAGGTAGCAAAGTCTTTGCTGAACCATGACTTGTTCATCTTGGCTCCTTTTTAAAAACACGGCAAGCAAGGGTTACTCCAAGCGGAGTCTCCCTTTTTTCCAAAAATTGGGCCCCACACACACCCCTTCAGTGGCAGCACTTGTGCCTCAGTTGTACACTTCACAGGTAGATTTGCATCAAGCACATTCAAAAATACGCCATAATTAACCGTCCCCAGCATGACACCGGGGTAGGTAGCAAAATCTTTCCTGATCCCAGCGCTGTGCATCTTGGATCATTTTTAAAAACAATGTAAGCAAGGGTTACTCCAAGCGGAGTCTCCCTTTTTTCCAAAAATTGGGCCACACAGACACCCCATCAGTGGCAGCACTTGTGCCCCAGTTGTACACTTCACAGCTAGATTTGCATCAAGCACATTCAAAAATACGCCATACTTAACCATTCCCAGGATGACCCCGGGGTAGGTAGCAAAGTCTTTGCTGAACCTTGACTTGTTCATCTTGGCTCCTTTTAAAAAACACAGCAAGCAAGAGTTACTCCAAGCAGAGTCTCCCTTTTTTTCCAAAAATTGGGCCCCACACACACCCACCCCTTCAGTGGCAGCACTTGTGCCCTAGTTGCAAACAGGATGTTTTGATTTGCATCAAGCACATTCCAAATCCACAAGCATTTACTCTCCCCAGGATGACACAGGGGTAGTAAATTCCTTGTGGATCCATGACTTGTTCATTTTGATGAACGTTAGTCTGTCCACATTGTCACTGGACAGACGCGTGTGCTTATCTGTCAGCACACACCCAGCAGCACTGAAGACACATTCAGAGAAAACGCTGGCAGCTGGACACGACAAAATCTCCAAGGTGTAAGTTGAGAGCTCTGGCCATTTTTCAAGATTTGAAGCCCAAAATGAGCAAGGCTCCATTTGCAAAGTCATGGCATCAATGTTCATTTGGAGATACTAGTGTATCATCCTCTCCAGCCGTTGACTATCTGTCAGACTTGTTGTCTATGGTGGCCTTGCAAAGGACGGTCTAAAAAAATTTTGAAAAGTTTCAATAAAATTGCTGTTACCAGCACCAGATACGGTGCTACTGGTACGGGTAGACTGTTGAAGATGACGAGACAGTCCCATGTTTGTCAAGTTACAACTGGGAGATTCACTCCCTGCACCTGCACGGTTGTTTGGTGGAAATGTGACGCCCTGGGCAAGCCAGGGGTCACAGGTCATCACACCACCACACCCTACACCCCAGTTAGGAACACCTAAGCTAAACCAAAATCCTTGTTGCCTTCCTCCAGAGGCTGATGTTCCCACCAGGGGGTGGGCCAGGCGGTTGGCTCCGCCCACCGAGGAGTTCACAGGCCTGGAGGCGGGAGAAACCGGCAGTTAAGAAAAGAGAGGGAAAGGAGGAGGAAGTGGAAAGAGGTGAAGTAGTAGAGGAGCAGAGGAGAAAACTGGAGAAAAGGAGTAAAAGTGAGAGTAGAAAAGCCTGAAGTTGGTCCAGCTGTGTGCAGGACAGAGTCAGCAAGGTCAGCAACGGCGGTGATTGTCCGGAGGGGTGACTGTTCGGAAGTTCCTGGAAGGACCGCGGACGGGTGGTGGCCCGGCAGTCTGGAGCAGTGTACAAAGGACAGTCAGCACCAGGGCAGGGGCCTCTCGGACCCCGGCAAGGCTAGGAGTCGCCATAATTTGCCAAATCCGTCAGTGAAGGGGACGGCTGTCTCCCAACAACCAAGTCCCGATTGAAGGCAACAGCCCAACCATTAAAACAGAGACACCGCCACCGCCAGGGCACCAGTTTCTGAGGGCCAGCGTCTGCGGGCAAAGAGTAGAGCTCTTCCGGTCCAGCTTGAAGCCGGGGAGCGGGTTACCGGTGGGAACCCATCGAAACCATCAACAACATAGGTGCAGGACAAAGGGACATCACCGTCACCTACTGGGGAAAGCAAGTGCAGCCGTCCGTGGGAACCGTCTTTCCAGCCGTGTGGTTTACCGAGAACTGTGTCATCGTCTCAGGCTGAGTGAGTACCACAGTGCCGCAAGGCACAGCGCTGCCCCCGTGTCCCTGCGCCAACCAAGCCCTGTACCTCCCACCTCAACACTGGGCCCCGGGATCACCAACCCCTACCCACGGAGGGGCAACACAACAACTTGCTGCTTCACACCATCACTCCCGGGATCCCCACACCGAGCAGCGGTGGCGCTAACAGATCACCACAACCGTGGGTGGCGTCACGGACAATAGACTATATTCCAAAACCTAATCCCCTTTCACTCACGGGCGAGGAGCGCCGCTCGAGAACCCCCCGGGATCCGGCCCACCGCTCGAGCCACCACTGAGCAGCAGCAGCCGGACCCGAGCAGAGGGGTGAGCGCAGTGCTGACACCCTCCTCCCCGCCCGCGACAACTTGGCGTCACGAACAGGATCTTACCGCTCTGCCGTCAGGTAGAGGTGCGCCTTGTTACCGCCGGAGGTGTCCGGCAGAAAAATTTCGGAAGCCGCCATCTTTGGCGCGAAAAGTTCCCGCTCGAGCGTCTTCTCGAGTAGCAGAGGCGCGAAGGCCAAAACTCCGCCCAAAGAGAGGAGGGGCCGAAAAGAGCTAAGGGGGACGCGATGGCGGCTGGCTGCATGTAACAGCGGCTATAAAAGCAGGGACGCCAGGACTCTGCAGACATCTTGTTCCTGGGAAAAGCCGCCAGCAACATGTGGATGCCGTCCCGCGACACCGTAGCCCCCGCGCCAGGAACCGCGGCGTGGGTGGAAATCCGGACCGTGCAGCTCTACCTAAGGCTGCAGGTCAAGATGCAGCTCCTCATGGAGGAGTGGGAGGCCGACATGGCGGACGTTATAGCGGCCGTGCGGAGGCGCGAGGAGGAAGCGGAGGAAGGGAGGGTGAGTGACCCACGCCCCGATGCCCTGGAAGGGCCGGTCATCGCGGCTGCGGGACCCGGTCCAAGCCCTCTCCCCCCGCTGCCTCCCTCGCCACCCGTCTCGGAGGCTGTGACCCCGCCACTAGGCCTGCTACCACCGCAACCGGTAGCAATACCCAGCGTCCCCGCCCAGGCGGGCCGACCTGTAGCCGGAGCCCGTAGTCGACCGAAGGTGTTGCCCTGGAAGGTCCCAAAGACTGAACCGGAGGCGTCCCCTGAAAAGTCCCCCGAGCCGGAGCTGATGACCCGCTCCGAGCCGAAGGCCCAGCAGTGGAAAGCCCCTGTACCCATCCCCCACACCTCGGCTGAGGTAGCGCCGGGTTGTAGCTGTAAGGCAGCGCCCAAGGCCAAGACACCGCGGGACCCGCCGCCCAGATTCCTGACAGTGGGCAACGTCCAGAATGTCCCGCGGGGCCCGACCCGTGCGACGGAGCTCGCAGCAGCGCCATATTGGGATAGGGAGCCGGTACCGCTGGGCTTGGAGATCAGTGAACGGGAGAGGAAGAAGGCCGAGCTGGTGGCCCGAGCGATAAGGGAGAAGGAGAATCTCCGACAAGCCACGTTCTGTGTCCGGGGTCCGCTGTACGAGGGGCAGGTGAGGCGGTTTGATGTCCGCCGGGGCTATGGGTTTATTTATGAACCGGGCCTGGAGGCCGAAGTGTTTGTAGCCCGGCGGGATGTAAATGCCCACCTGCCCGAAGAGCATCCCGGCCGCAACCTAATGCCGGGTGACATTGTCCAGTATACCCGGCACTGTGGAGAGAGAGGGTGGTTTGCCCTGGATGTAAAACTAAGGGGCAGCCAAAAGAAACGAGTGGGTTCTGCACCCCCTCCCTCAGATGAGGCAGAAAGTCCGGAGTAAAACAGCGGATGCCCGCTGCAGCAGTCCCCGTTGGGACCACCATTGTCTGAAGTTGTGTTTTTGTTTGAAAAAGTTGAAAAATGATGATAGCTGAAAATCATACCGAAGAAGTCATCTGATTGACCGTGATTGGAAAACCGGCCGTGCCGGCATCGTTGTCCCCGTGGGGACCGTTTAAAAAGTTTGCATGAGGAACTGCTCATGGACAAGCCCGTGAACTTGCAGGGCAACCACAAACGTTAGTGGCTTGTAAATAAGTTGTTTACCGTTGCCGTTTACGCATTGCCGCCTCCGGAGAGGCAGGTTGGAGGGAGGGCCCTCAGCAGAGCAGGCTGGGGCCCAGCCACCAAAGGAACCGGTGGCTACCCTCTGGAGGGGAAGGACAGATCCCGCTCGGGTAACGTGTGCTGGACTTGGGGACAAGGGGTGCTGCCTGGGTTTTAGGGGCAGCATCAGGGCCAGGTTGCTTGGGTGGGAGAGAGCGGAAACCGTAACCGTGAACCGTTTTGCAACGTTTAAGTAAAAGTGCCTCCCGTTATGGGAAGAATTAATAAAAATGTATATATGTTACCGTTTTACAATGTTATATATTTTTCAGAAAAATAAAACCGGTGTTGGACGGGCAGCCCGCGGACGGTCTGCATTTTGCTAAGGGGGAATGTGACGCCCTGGGCAAGCCAGGGGTCACAGGTCATCACACCACCACACCCTACACCCTACACCCCAGTTAGGAACACCTAAGCTAAACCAAAATCCTTGTTGCCTTCTTCCAGAGGCTGATGTTCACACCAGAGGGTGGGCCAGGTGGTTGGCTCCGCCCACCGAGGAGTTCACAGCCCTGGAGGCGGGAGAAACCGGCAGTTAAGAAAAGAGAGGGAAAGGAGGAGGAAGTGGAAGGAGGTGAAGTAGTAGAGGAGCAGAGGAGAAAACTGGAGAAAAGGAGTAAAAGTGAGAGTAGAAAAGCCTGAAGTTGGTCCAGCTGTGTGCAGGACAGAGTCAGCAAGGTCAGCAACGGCGGTGATTGTCCGGAGGGGTGACTGTTCGGAAGTTCCTGGAAGGACCGCGGACGGGTGGTGGCCCGGCGGTCTGGAGCAGTGTACAAAGGACAGTCAACACCAGGGCAGGGGCCTCTCGGACCCCGGCAAGGCTAGGAGTCGCCATAATCCGTCAGTGAAGGGGACGGCTGTCTCCCAACAACCAAGTCCCGATTGAAGGCAACGGCCCAACCATTAAAACAGAGACACCGCCACCGCCAGGGCACCAGTTTCTGAGGGCCAGCGTCTGCGGGCAAAGAGTAGAGCTCCTCCGGTCCAGCTTGAAGCCGGGGAGCGGGTTACCGGTGGGAACCCATCGAAACCATCAACAACATAGGTGCAGGACAAAGGGACATCACCGTCACCTACTGTGGAAAGCAAGTGCAGCCGTCCGTGGGAACCGTCTTTCCAGCCGTGTGGTTTACCGAGAACTGTGTCATCGTCTCAGGCTGAGTGAGTACCACAGTGCCGCAAGGCACAGCGCTGCCCCCGCGTCCTTGCGCCCACCAAGCCCTGCACCTCCCACCTCAATACTGGGCCCCGGGATCACCAACCCCTACCCACGGAGGGGCAACACAACAACTTGCTGCTTCACACCATCACTCCCGGGATCCCCACACCGAGCAGCGGTGGTGCTAACAGATCACCACAACCGTGGGTGGCGTCACGGACAACAGACTATATTCCAAAACCCAATCCCCTTTCACTCACGGGCGAGGAGCGCCACTCGAGAACCCCCGGGATCCGGCCCACCGTTCGAGCCACCACTGAGCAGCAGCAGCCGGACCCGAGCAGAGGGGTGAGCGCAGTGCTGACACCCTCCTCCCCGCCCGCGACAGAAAAGCCGAGCTAAGATCGAGTAACAGCTTCTGCTGATACTCCTGCATACGTGCGTCCCTTTCTATGGCTGGAATTATGTCACAAAATTTGGACTTGTACCGGGGATCTAATAGTGTGGCAAGCAAGTAGTCATCATCACTTCTAATTTTGACAATACGAGGGTCATGTTGGAGGTAGTGCAGCAAGAAGGCGCTCATGTGTCTTGCGCAGCCATGCGGACCAAGTCCACGCTGTGGTTGTGGCATAGAGGTGCTAACCGTTCTTTCTTCCTCTGACATCTCCCCCCAACCTCTTTCAACTGAAATTTGACCAAGGTCTCCCTCATCCGCTGAGTCTTCCTTGTCCATGGACAGTTCGTCCTCCATTTCTTCATGTTCTCCTGCACCTTCCTCAACATTTCGCCTGCTACCATGTGCCCTTGTTGATCCCTGTGCCCCATGGTCCCATGCCTGCCGCATTGGTGATGATGAACGTCTGGACCTTGGTGATGTTGTTGTGTCTTGCGCATATGAATCCTCCTGTAGTTCCTCCCCTTCCTATTGTCTCACCCCCTGACTCCGAATAGTGTTTAGCGTGTGCTCCAGCATGTAAATGACTGGAATTGTCATGCTGATAATGGCATTGTCAGCGCTAAACATATTCGTCGCCATGTCGAAATTGTGCAGAAGGGTGCATAGGTCCTTGATCTGAGACCACTCCATCAGGGTGATCTGCCCCACCTCTGCATCTCGTTCGCCCAGGCTATACGTCATGACGTATTGCACCAGTGCTCGGAAGTTCTGCCACAGTCGCTGTAACATGTGGAGAGTTGAATTCCAGCGTGTCGGCACATCGCATTTCAGGCGATGAACCGGCAGGCTGAAAGACTTCTGAAGCGATGCAAGTCGCTCAGCTGCGGCGCTTGAACGGCGGAAGTGAGCAGACAGTTTTCGTGCCCTGGTCAGAAGGCCATCTAGGCCGGGATAGTGTGTTAAAAATTGCTGGACAACAAAGTTCAACATGTGAGCCATACAAGGCACGTGTGTCACCTTGCCGAGGCGAATGGCCGCACCCAGGTTTGCAGCATTGTCGCACACGGCCTTACCAGGCTGCAGGTTGAGTGGAGACAACCATTTATTAAACTCAGTCTCCAGAGCTGCCCACAACTCAGCCGCTGTGTGACTCCTATTTCCAAGACATGTCAAGCTAAAGACCGCCTGATGCCATTGCGCTGTGCTGCCAGCATAGTAATGAGGGGTGCGTGATTCCTTCTGCGCAGTTCGAACGCTGGTGGCCTGACCAGGCAGGCTTGGGGCAGAGGTGGAGGACCCAGATGAGGTGGAGGAGGCAGAAACAGTGGCAGAACTTGGACAGACAGAGGATTGACACACAAGTCGTGGGGATGGCAAGACTTGTGCAGCAGACCCTTCACCATCTATCACCATAGTTACCCAGTGCCCAGTCAGCGACATGTAACGTCCCTGTCCATGCTTACTGGTCCAAGTATCGGTGGTGAAATGCACCCGTTCACACAAAGAGTTTCTCAAGGAAGCGGTGATGTTGTGTGCGACATGCTGGTGTAGCGCGGGCACACCTTTCTTAGAGAAGTAGTGGCGACTGGGCATCTGGTACTGGGGCACAGCGACAGACATAAGGTCTCTAAAATCCTGTGTGTCCACCAGGCGGAAAGGCAGCATTTTGGTAGCCAAGAGCTTACAGAGGCATAAAGTCACCCTCTTAGCTTTGTCATGGGTCGGAGGAAATGGCCTTTTATTTGTCCACATCTGAGGGACAGAGATCTGGCTGCTGTGTGTAGACGGTGTTGAGTAGGGAGTCCCTGGAAAACTGCAGCTTTGTGAGGAAAGTGCAGGCATACACATGATGTCGCCTTCATCCAACGTTGGTGCTATCGATGTCTGAGAGAGCTGTACACACGTACTTGTTTCCCCTTCCAAACCAACTGACGACCTACCAAGCAAACTGCCTGTTGCGGTTACAGTGGTGGAAGTTGTGTGTGGAAAACCAGGTGTGACAGCTGTCCCAACAGTCCTAGAAGATGAAGAGCGCGCGGATGAACTGGAAGGGGCAGGCGGTGGATGGTTCGCTCCGCTAGACCGCATTGCAGCACGGTGAGCTTCCCACTGGGACATATGATATTTATTCATGTGACGATTCATGGAAGAAGTTGTCAAACTGGTGAGGTTTTGCCCTCTACTAACAGAATCATGACAAATTTTACAGATCACATAATTTGGGCGATCTTTTGATATGTCAAAAAAGGACCAGGCTAGGCAAGGCTTAGAGGGCATGCGACCTGCTGATCCACCCCCACTAGTGCTCAGATTCACAGTGGTGGCTGAGGATGCAGTTGTAGACGTGCTACCAGTACTCCGACTCTGTCCAGGAAGGCACAAGGTAACTTCGTCGTCAGTTGCATCCTCCTCCACCGTCTCTGTTGACCTCCTCGAGGGCTTGACTGTGGGTTGACAGTAGGTGGGATCTAGAACTTCCTCATCAATTGTTGTGTTTCCACTCCCCTCACCCTCAGACCGAGCCTCTTCTTGCCCTGACCGAATATTTAAGTTGTCATCCCAATCTGGTATCTGCGTCTCATCGTCATCAGTATGTTCCTCATTGTCTATAACAACAGGTGTTACAGTTTGTGAATAAAGGTCAACATTATGCTCAGAAACTTGGTCCTCACGGCCTGAATCAGAGTCACAAAGGTTCTGGGCATCACTGCAGACCATTTCCTGGTCTGTACTCACTGTAACTTGGGAGCAGACCTCTGATTCCCAGGCTATAGTGTGACTGAACAGCTCTGCAGACTCAGCCATCTCAGTTCCACCATACTGTACAGGGCGAATGGAGACTTCAGAGCTGTGAGAATGCAAGTGTGATTGGGCTGACAACTCAGAGGACTGGTGTTTTTTGGATGCGGTAGTTGAGGTGGTGGAGAGGGCACTTGTTGGACCACTTGAGATCCATTCAAGCATTTTCCTTTTATGGCCATCATCTACCTTTGTTCCAGTTGTTCGTGTCCGTAAAAAAGGGAGCACATCGGATTGTCCACGGTAGGTAGTAGACATCTTACTTTTGCTGGAAGATGGTCTATCTTCAGCAGATGTTAATGGAGCTTTGCCACCTTCCCCACGGACAAACCCATTTTTTCCTTTTCCAACACGCCTCTTCCCCTTTCCACCAGCATCTGTCATTTTGCCACTCATTTTGATTGCGACAAGATTGTGCACTTAAATGTGGTAGTAAAAATTGAGAGGTGGTGTAGATTTCAGCGGTGGTCCAGCTTTATTAACAGCAGAATAAACAACAATATTTATCCCTGACAATGCAACTACGGCCCTTAAACTGGCAGAAGTGTTTGCTAGTATAATGGCTTAGTAACAATGAGTTTGAGTGTGCAATGCAGGCAGACGTACTGCAAATATCTTTGCACTAGTGGGACAATACAGAAGTCCAACAGCCACTTTTAGGATGCCGCTAAGTTTCCTCAGTGTTTGCTAGTATAATGGTTTAGTAATAGTGATGAGCGAGTACTAAAAAGCTCGGGTGCTCGAGGCTCGGGCCGAGCATCCCAAGATACTCGTGTACTCGGCCCGAGCACCGAGCCCAATGTTATCCTATGGGAGACCCGAGTATTTTTGTGAAATGACCCCCCGGCAGCATGTAGAAACCCTAAAAATGTCACAAAAGTCTCAGAACAGTGCTCAAATGACATGGCAACAGCATGGGGAAGACCCCTTGAAGCATTTATCACTCAAAAGTCACAGCTGTGAACAATTTTGTCCGAGTTTTACGCCATTTTTACGGACTCACCAGAAAACCTTCCAAAATGACACCAAAATGAATTTTCATGGCGGAAATGTTAAGGGCACATACCCAATAGTGAGATAGAGCTGGTGAATGTTACTTTTTGAGATTAATACATGAAAGATTTTACGTAAAACATTGTGTGGCACTCCGATGTCCAAAACGCACGTTTTGTGCTTTTTACTAACGATGTCGGTCATTTTTTTTTTCATTCTATCTCCCGTCGGTCGGTCTCGCTCTGTCGGTCTCTCTCTGTCTTGTCTGTCCCCCTCTGACAGTCTGTCGGTCATTCTCCCCCCTCTCTCTTACTTACCGTTCCCCGATCTCCGGCGCGGCGCTGCACGGCTGTTCACACTGTTCCGGCGGCTTTTCCTCTTTTGAAAAAGCCGGCCGCTCATTAATCAATCTCGTATTCTCTGCTTTCCTGCTTTTCGGCGCCTATGATTGGTTGCAGTGAGACACGCCCCCACACTGAGTGACAGCTGTCTCACTGCACCCAATTACAGCAGCCGGTGGGCGTGTTTATACTGTGCAGTGAAATAAATAATTAAATAATTAAAAAAAACGGCGTGCGGTCCCCCCAATTTTAATGCCAGCCAGATAAAGCCATACGGCTGAAGGCTGGTATTCTCAGGAAGGGGAGCTCCACGTTATGGGGAGCCCCCCACCCTAACAATATCAGTCAGCAGCCGCCCAGAATTGCCGCATACATTATATGCGACAGTTCTGGGGCTGTACCCGGCTCTTCCCGATTTACCCTAGTGCGTTGGCAAATCGGGGTAATAAGGAGTTAATGGCAGCCCATAGCTGCCACTAAATCCTAGATTAATCATGTCAGGCGTCTCCCCGAGATTCCTTCCATGATTAATCTGTAAATTACAGTTAAAAAACACACACACCCGAAAAATCCTTTATTAGAAATAAAAAACACTAACAAAGTCCCTCATTACCAATTTATTAACCCCGACAAACCCTCCATGTCCGGCGTACTCCACAGTCCTCCAGCGTCGCATCCAGCTCTGCTGCATGGAAGTGACAGGAGCTGCAGAATACACCGCCGCTCCGGTCACCTCCACGCAGCTAATGAGATGAGTATAGCGATCAGCTGAGCTGTCACTGAGGTTACCTGGATCCAACGGTGGATGCAGCGGTGGCCGCGGGTAACCTCAGTGACAGCTCAGCTGATCGCGCTACTCACCGCCGCTCCGGTCAGCTCCATGCACCAACTGAGGTGAGTATAGCGATCAGCTGCTGTCACTGAGGTTAATCGCGGCCACCGCTGGATCCAGCGGTGGCCGTGAGTTACCTGACTGACAGCAGCTGATCGCGCTATTCCCTTCATTAGCTGCGTGGAGGTGACCGGAGCGGCGGTGTATTCTGCAGCTCCTGTCACTTCCATGCAGCAGAGCTGGATGCGACGCTGGAGGACTGTGGAGTACGCCGGACATGGAGGGTTTGTCGGGGTTAATA
Source organism: Anomaloglossus baeobatrachus (assembly GCF_048569485.1). NCBI lineage: Eukaryota > Metazoa > Chordata > Amphibia > Anura > Aromobatidae > Anomaloglossus > Anomaloglossus baeobatrachus. The sequence goes on along the minus strand of NC_134362.1, from coordinate 138,262,295 downwards.
AATTGGTAATGAGGGACTTTGTTAGTGTTTTTTATTTCTAATAAATGATTTTTTCGGGTGTGTGTGTTTTTTAACTGTAATTTACAGATTAATCATGGAAGGAATCTCGGGGAGACGCCTGACATGATTAATCTAGGATTTAGTGGCAGCTATGGGCTGCCAATAACTCCTTATTACCCCGATTTGCCAACGCACTAGGGTAAATCGGGAAGAGCCGGGTACAGTCCCAGAACTGTCGCATATAATGTATGCGGCAATTCTGGGCAGCTGCTGACTGATATTGTTAGGGTGGGGGGCTCCCCATAACGTGGGGCTCCCCATCCTGAGAATACCAGCCTTCAGCTGTATGGCTTTATCTGGCTGGTATTAAAATTGGGGGGGACCGCACGCCGGTTTTTTTAATTATTTATTTATTTATTTTACTGCACAGTATACACACGCCTACCGGCTGCTGTGATTGGGTGCAGTGTGACACCTGTCACTCAGCGTGGGGGCGTGTCTCACTGCAACCAATCATAGGCGCCTGTGGGCGTGGAAAGCAGGGAATATGAGATGGCTGTGTACAGAGCACAGCGTGCCCGCCGGTATAAAAGCTCGGTCACGCTGTGCAGGCCGGCCAATCACTGCAATTCCACAACTAACAGGGCTGTGGCATTGCAGTGGTCTGCCAGCCAATCCCTGCATGAGGGCTGGCTCTCAAAAGAGCGCCAACATGCAGGGATGAAGACCACGAGTACAGCACGAGTATTGCAAAATTACTCGGTACCCGCCGAGTAGCCCGAGTACAGTGATACTCGTGCGAGTACCGAGTAGTAACAAGCATACTCGCTCATCACTATTTAGTAACAATGAGTTTGGGTGTGCAATGCAGGCAGACGTCCTGCAAATATCTTTGCACTAGTGGGACAATACAGAAGTCCAACAGCCACGTTTAGGATGCCACTAAGTTTCCTCAGTGTTTGCTAGTATAATGGCTTAGTAACAATGAGTTTGAGTGTGCAATGCAGGCAGACGTGCTGCAAATATCTTTGTACTAGTGGGACAATACAGAAGTCCAACAGCCACTTTTAGGATGCCACTAAGTTTACTCAGTGTTTGCTAGTATAATGGCTTAGTAACAATGAGTTTGAGTGTGCAATGCAGGAAGACGTGCTGCAAATATCTTTGCACTAGTGGGACAATACAGAAGTCCAACAGCCACGTTTAGGATGCCACTAAGTTTCCTCAGTGTTTGCTAGTATAATGGCTTAGTAACAATGAGTTTGAGTGTGCAATGCAGGCAGACGTGCTGCAAATATCTTTGCACTAGTGGGACAATACAGAAGTCCAACAGCCACGTGTAGGATGCCACTAAGTTTCCTCAGTGTTTGTTAGTATAATGGCTTAGTAACAATGAGTTTGAGTGTGCAATGCAGGCAGACGTGCTGCAAATATCTTTGTACTAGTGGGACAATACAGAAGTCCAACAGCCACTTTTAGGATGCCACTAAGTTTACTCAGTGTTTGCTAGTATAATGGCTTAGTAACAATGAGTTTGAGTGTGCAATGCAGGAAGACGTGCTGCAAATATCTTTGCACTAGTGGGACAATACAGAAGTCCAACAGCCACGTTTAGGATGCCACTAAGTTTCCTCAGTGTTTGCTAGTATAATGGCTTAGTAACAATAAGTTTGAGTGTGCAATGCAGGCAGACGTGCTGCAAATATCTTTGCACTAGTGGGACAATACAGAAGTCCAACAGCCACGTGTAGGATGCCACTAAGTTTCCTCAGTGTTTGTTAGTATAATGGCTTAGTAACAATGAGTTTGAGTGTGCAATGCAGGCAGATGTGCTGCAAATATCTTTGCACTAGTGGGACAATACAAAAGTCCAACAGCCACGTTTAGGATGCCACTAAGTTTCCTCAGTGTTTGCTAGTATAATGGCTTAGTAACAATGAGTTTGAGTGTGCAATGCAGGCAGACGTCCTGCAAATATTTTTGCACTAGTGGGACAATACAGAAGTCCAACAGCCACGTTTAGGATGCCACTAAGTTTACTCAGTGTTTGCTAGTATAATGGCTTAGTAACAATGAGTTTGAGTGTGCAATGCAGGCAGACGTGCTGCAAATATCTTTGCACTAGTTGGACAATACAGAAGTCCAACAGCCACATTTAGGATGCCACTAAGTTTCCTCAGTGTTTGCTAGTATAATGGCTTAGTAACAATGAGTTTGAGTGTGCAAAGGGCAGGAGGGTACAGTGCCAGGGTTGTGGGTCTGGGTAGAGGAAAGGAAGCCTCCCTTTCTATCCCTGCTAATGGGGAAATGCAGGCAGGAAATCCCTGACCTTAGCTGCACAGACGCTGTCATCTTGTCTAGCTGTTAAAATCTGTTTTCACTGCCCTGACTGTCACCTATGGCTCTGACCCTGCCGGTATTAGCCCTTAGAAGGGCTGAAAGAAACTTCTATACCTATTCTGTATAGCGCTGTGTATAGAGCGTACACAGCAGTATCGGAGACAGGAGCTACTCCAGCGGTGACTGACACCCAGACGCAGAAGAGATAATGGCATCTGGACAGGCAGATACTCGTTTTTATAATGCAGGGACATGTGACATGGACATCCTATCACACATGCCGTTGCTTCTCTGGCTAAAAGTCCACTTAGCTGTGTGTGTGTCTGGGATTGGATGACATGCTGGCCCGCCCCACTACACGCACGCGCTTAGTGAAGGAAGACAAGGAAAAAAAAAAAAATGGCGATCGCCATTATCCAAATAGCAGTGATCTGAATGCGCTGTTCCCGCACACTATACACTGAAATTTCATAATAGTGTGAGTCACAGAGGGACTTACACTATTACAGCGGAAAGCCAGCTAGTAATTAGCTTGTCTTTTTGCTGCTAGAACCGTTCTCGAACGTATCTAGAACTATCGAGCTTTAGCAAAAAGCTCGAGTTCTAATTCGATCTAGAACAGCCCCCAAAATCACTCGAGCCGCGAACTGGAGAACCTCGAACCGCGAACCGCGCTCAACTCTGCTTATAATCCAGTTCTTGACTGGAGATCCTTGTCGGTAGCTAGTTGGGGTTGTCAAGGTTTGCATCAAGACCTTTCCGTGTCGTCCACGTCTGCTCAGGCAGGTAATGTTCCGGCCTTTTTGTCTGATTTTCGTGATGTATTTGATGACCAGGAATCTGATTCTCTGCCCCCACACCGGGATTGTGACTGTGCCATTGAGCTGGTGCCGGGTTGTAAATTTCCCAAGGGGCGGATTTTTAACTTGTCTGTGCCTGAACATGATGCCAATGCGGTCATACGTCAGGGAATCATTGGAGAAGGGGCACATTCGGCCCTCATCTTCTCCTTTGGGGGCTGGCTTTTTCTTTGCTGCTAAGAAAGACGGGTCGTTGTATTGATTACCGTGTTCTTAATAAAATTACAGTCAAATATCAGTTCCCTTTGCCTCTGATGTCTGATCTTTTCTCTAGAGTGAAGGGTGCCAAATGGTTTACGAAACTGGATCTCAAGGGTGCGTATAATTTCATCCGTATTAAGGAAGGTGATGAATGGAAGACGGCATTTAACACTCCTGAGGGGCATTTTGAGTACCTAGTGATGCCTTTTGGGCTCACTAATGCACCCTCCGTCTTCCAGGCCTTTATGAATGAGATTTTTCAGGACCTTATTGGAAAATTTTTAATTGTGTAATTGGATGACATCTTGATTTTTTCTGATGATTGGGACTTTCATGTTGGGCAAGTACGGGCTGTTTTTCAAATACTTAAGGATCATGCACTGTACGATAAGGGGTCAAAGTGCCTCTTTGGGGTGCAAAGGATTTCCTTTTTGGGCTTCATCTTGTCTCCCTCCGCTATCGAAATGGACCCGGTTAAGGTTCAGGCTATTTACGACTGGGTGCAACCGACTTCTCTAAAATCCCTGCAGCAGTTTTTGGGGTTGGCTAATTTTTTCCGTAAATTTATAGCCAATTTTTCTGCCATTGTCAAACCTCTGACAGATTTGACAAAGAAGGGTGCTGATGCTGAGCATTGGACCCCAGAGGCGATTGTGGCCTTCCAGGAGCTTAAAAGGTGGTTCACCTCTGCCCCAGTCCTGCAGCAACCTGATGTGTCTCTCCCATTTCAAGTTGAGATTGATGCCTCAGAGATCGGAGCTGGAGCTGTTCTGTCTCAACGAGATGCTACTTCTGGTAAACTTAAGCCCTGTGCCTTTTTCTCTCGGAAGTTTGCTCCTTCTGAACGGAATTATGATGTGGGGAACTGGAAGTTATTGGCTATGAAGTGGGCATTTGAAGAGTGGAGGCATTGGTTGGAGGGGGCTAGACATCAAATTGTGGTGCTTATGGACCATAAGAATCTTACATATCTGGAATTGGCCAAGAGGTTGAATCCTCGGCAGGCCAGGTGGGCTTTGTTTTTTACCCGGTTTAATTTTGTGGTCTCTTTTTTGCCAGGCACAAAGAATGTTAAGGCCGATGCCCTTTCCAGGAGTTTCTGTGCTCACTCTTTGGAGGTTGTCGAGCCGTCTACTATCCTGAATGATGGTGTAGTTTTCTCGGCAATTTCGCCTGATCTGCGGTTGGCACTGGCGGAAATTCAGGGGGATAAACCTGAGAGATGTCCTACAGGGAAACTGTTTGTCCCGGACCAATGGAGAGACCAAGTTGTCTCTGAGGTTCATTGCTCAGTTTTGGCGGGTCATCCTGGCATTTTTGGTATTTGGGATCTTGTGAGACGCTCTTTTTGGTGGCCTTCCCTGTCCCGGGATGTCCGTCGTTTTGTGCAGTCGTGTGGAGTTTGTTCTAGGTCCAAGCCCTGTTGTTCACGTTCTAGTGGGCTATTGTTGCCTTTGCCGGTACCTAAGAAACTTTGGACGGACATCTCTATGGATTTTATTTCCGAGCTTCCCGTCTCTCAGAAAATGACTGTGATTTGGGTGATCTGTGATAGATTCTCCAAGATGGTCCATTTGGTTCCCCTATCTAAGTTGCCGTCTTCAGAGTTGGTGCCTTTGTTTTTCCAACATGTTGTTCGTTTGCATGGTATTCCCGAAAACATTGTTTCTGACAGAGGGGTTCAGTTTGTATCCAGATTTTGGAGGCATTTTTTGCTCCAAATTGGGTGTTCAGCTGTCTTTCTCCTCGGCATTTCATCCTCAGACCAACGGTCAGACTGAACGGGCTAACCAGACCCTGGAGACCTATTTACGGTGTTTTGTGTCTGCTGATCAGGATGGCTGGGTTTCGTTTTTACCTTTGGCTGAATTTGCCCTTAACAATAGAGCTAGCTCTACCACATTGGTGTACCCCTCTTGGGGCAGCTGAAGGCATCTGACTGTCCAGGGGTGGATTCGGTAATAAACAGAATGCAGCAGATTTGGGGGCAGGTAGTGGATAAATTGTTTCAGTCCCAAGAAACTGCCCAAAAGTTTGCCAACCGGCGTCGGACTGTTGGTCCCCGGTTTAAAGTGGGGGACATGGTGTGGTTGTCCTCTAAAAATATTCCTATGAGAGTTCCATCTCCTAAATTTAAGCCCAGATTTATTGGACCTTATAAGATTTCGGAGATTATCAACCCTGTATCTTTCCATTTGACTCTGCCTGTGTCATTTAAGATTCACAATGTCTTCCATAAGTACTTTGATACAGGGGGACCGGCAGATTAGGACCAGGGGTATATATTCCAATCGCCAGTCGGGTCCCACCGTGCTCCAGATGTTAATGGAACTGCTGGCACCCTGTGTGTTAGGCGGAGACTATAGAGTTGGATGGCTCTGAGATAACTCAAGGAACCGGTCACGTATGTACAGACACGTCACACCGGACGACAATCCAGTTAGCGTTTCGGTGGAGCGGACGCTACTCCGACCACGTGTGTAACAACACGTCAGGCCGGATGGTAACCAGTTAGCGTTGACCGAGAAGACCGCTGTGACAGCGCCCTGTCGGCCACGTGTGTAAGACACGTCAGGCCGAGCGGTCCTCCGATTAGCATTTCTGGCCACCACTCGACTGGCCACGTGTGTAATGGACACGTCAGACCAGGTAGTCACACCAGTAGCATTTGACTGGGAAGCCGAGGAGGATAGTAGGGTTCACACACCCAATCCAGGAACACCCTGTTAACTTCACAGGGGTTCTGGGGTGCGCTGTCCGTGCGCATAGAGGGCACAACCGGACAGGTAGCGCAGCAGGTACACTGTCCGTGTGCGTAGAGGACACTCTCGGACAGGTGACGCAACAGGTATTCTGTCAGTGTGCGTAGGAGGCACAACTAAACAGGTGATACAGCAGCCGCAGTCCAGTTAACGCCACTGTACTGCTCTAGCACAACAGGAACGGTAGCAAGGAAGCACGGCGCCTGACCCTCATGTGCTGAGCCACGAATCTTGGCGTGACAGGCACCATTCGCCTAGCCCTACCTACCGCTTACAACAAGGCTTATGCCGCCAAGAACTCTAAATTAAGACTGCGCACCTCCATATTGTCTCCAGCCCCTTTTATAACCTTGGTCCGCCCCAAACCCAGGGTGGAACCACCAAGGTCCAATAGCAGAGTGCCATGTCATCAGTGACGTCACATGCGACCTATCCGGAACCGCCACGTCATTGATGACCTCATGGCAGCAACGCCCCAAACACTTCACCAGTCATCGTCTGACGACCAATGGTGAGGTGCCAGATCATAGGGCGCGGGCCTCTGCGAGCCAGTCCTGAGTTGGCACGTCATCAGTACACCTGACACCCTCTGCCCTATCAGGGCCTGCCATCTCACGGACATGCTCAGTGAGGTCCTTACCAGACCTAGCCTCTGATGCACTAAGTGCCTGAGCATGCTCAGTAGCCTGAGCAACAGGCTCAGAAAGCAGACTATCAGTTTGAGCATGCTCAGTAGGCACATCCCAGAACTTCGACACAGCACGAAGTCCAAGTACCTGTGCAAAGAGGCTGTTAGGGTTAATTGTGGGAGCATGCTCAGTAGCCTGAACTGAGGACTTAGTCTCAGACATAACACAATCAGCCTGAGCATGCTCACTAGGCAAAACACCAGGCTTAGACTCTGGCTGGGGTAAATCGGTGCACGCATGCGCACTAGCCGCCTCTCCACACTTAGACGTGGTGGTAGGAGCAGCCAACTGGACGACCCGAGGCACGGCCAAGAACAGCAGCCAGCGCCTGGGTGCAACAGGAACCGCAGCAGGCTGCTTGTGGCTATGGCGGCGCCGGTTCGTAAGATACTTGTTGAAGAGACATGTGAAGCCTACAGTTCCTGCAGCAGCGCCTCCTGACCCTGTTTTGGTACAAGGGGATCTGGAGTATGAGGTTGAAAAAATTCTGGATTCCCGTCGCAGTAGGGGTCAGCTTCAGTACCTTGTGAAATGGAAGGGTTATGGGCAGGAGGATAACTCTTGGGTTGTGGCTTCAGACATTCATGCGGACAGGTTGGTTTGCGTCTTCCATCATGCTCATCCCGAGCGACCCGGTGGAGTTGGTGAGGGTTCGGTGACCCCTCCTCAAGGGGGGGTACTGTTGTGAATGTCAGTTATGCTTTGGCTGCTAGGAGGCTCCCTCTTGTGGCCAGGAATGGTTTGGACATTGACCAGGTGTGTTGAGCAATGGGCGTTTCCATTGCTAACTCTCTGCTTATTTAAATCCTGGTCTGATAGCAGGCTATGCCGGATGTCAGTTGTTCTTTGTTCACCAGCCTCCTTCATTCTGCTCCACACCACATCTACCTCAGATAAGTGCTTGCTCTTTATTTGTTGCTTGGTTCTTTTACTCTTATCTGAGTTTGTCATTTGCTGTGGTTGTTTTCAGTTTATGTGCATGCAGGGATCTTCCCTTTCAGCTTGCTTAGCTGGGAAACTCCCTGCAGTTATGTTTGGAGTATAACTCCTTTATGTCCATGTGTTTGTGGCTTTTTTGAATTTGTAATGATTCTAGTTTTCTGTTCATTGGTATGACAAGAGTGCCTGGTATAGGTTGGAGTGCAGATCGTGCGATCTGAGGGCCTTTTTGTACTATCAGGAATTTGGAATTTTGCAGGTTTTTTCTCTGACCACCATCAGCTTCTTTCCTGTTTTTTCCTATTTTAGTCAGTGGGGGCCTCACCTTTTGCTAATCTAATCATCTATCTGTGTATTGTGTTTTCCTATATCACTGTAGTCTTTGAATGTAGAAGCTTGCTATTTTTTGTCTATTTTCTGAGGCAGAGAGTTATTCATCTTTCCTTCCTTTAGGATAGCTAGTTCTCCGGCTGGGTTCGCGGTGCATAGGATGTTAGTTCACCCCTCGGCTACTTCTAGTGTTGATGGTTAGTAAGGGGATGGCGGCCAGATTAGTTGCCAATGCTCTTGTTACCTTTTACCAATGATTTGTGGTGGTCTTCCATGGTTTCGGATCATAACAGTGCGGTTCGTGTGTACGTTCTATTCAGGCCGCCCCTTGTTGAGTCCTGTGACCTGAGTGGTCACGTGTCGACGTTATTATTGGCTTACCGCTTCTATGATGGTGGAACGTATCCTGCGCTCCACCGAGCAACTTTATTAGCTATACACATGGTAACACGGCGCTTGCTTATGCATTGGATCGCCGTCGCGGGTCGATTACCTCAGTTGTGACGAGTTCTGCTCAGTGGAACGCATATGCGTTCCATTGTATAACTTTATGTGCCATCGGCCGTTGAAATCTATTAGGATTTGGCCTGCTATTTTATATATCTATCATGATATCTAAGGGAACTTTATTTGCTGACATTTATCTAATAAACAACTGTGTTCCTTTTGATCAGGCACTATTAAAACCTTAGGGGGCGGACCCACTGCCCAAGCCTCAACCTCAATCCACACGTACTTTAAAAGGGTGTCATATCCTGCTTTTCCTCAGGGATTCTCCTCACAGCATTTGGACTCTGGCAACAACCAGGATGAAATCTTAGTCCTGGACTTTATTCAGAACTGTCCCCCGATGAACCCTGTGGAACAAGCAGGGAGAAACGCGTTGGGACGACGTCTGAGGATCTGACACAATTGGCCAGATAAGTCATACTATCATGTTGACTAATTCTATCACTAAATTATTTTAATTCCCTTTTGCACATATTAGTGTAGTGTAGGGCTGACCAGGGTTATTTCAGGACTTCCCGTCGGTGAATGGGGGCGCCACAACCCTAGGGCGTCATACCCTCCATTGCTAGGTAGGGAGACTGGAGGGTCAGCATAGGGATATTTTCCCACCCCTCCCCCTGGATATTTATTTATTTTTACTGTCCCTACACTACTAGGGTGAGTGTTACACTTTGGCAATAAGTTTATACCTTTTAAATGCATTATTAAAGGTTATATTTTAAGGGTATTTCTTCTTTGGTTTTGCATAGATCATTTCATCACCTTTATCTGGAGAGACCTGGTCCTAAGGGTTCATACACCCCTCGTAGAGAGAAAGGTACTGTGATACAAAGTTTTACTCAAAACTCGCTGATTGTCATGGTGGTATCAGACGCTGTTCATCCAATAGTTTCTCTAGTGTTTCTGAGTCACACAGGCAGGCTCAAGCATCAACCATCTGTGTGCTCATTTATGGTCAGGCTAGTAAGAGTTAACCTCTGCTAGCCTACTAGTTACTTCTGGAATCAAATGTTGTTGGAAACCTATAACATTTTATCTCTGCCTTTTTAAGATGGCAACCCATGATGTCTACCCACACCGACTATAGTTTATTGCTGTGTTGGTCTGCATGCTTTTGTGTCCCAGTCCTTCTGGTGATTGCATTGCATAGTGATTGGAGTTGTTGTGAAGTTCACCAGTCGTCTTGTTGTTTCCTCCCTGCTCTTATTCTTTCTTATTTCTTATTGTCTTATACCTCTTTAAGAGCGTGGTGTGACATAGAATGTTGGTTTCCCCTGTTTGTCTATATTTGTGGATTTAATCACATTCCTGTCCTGGCCCTCCCCTGGGGTAGGGAGAGGAGATAAAAGATGACCAGGGCCAGGAAGGCTCAGACATCACCTTCAGAGGTGACGCTGAGATCAGGGATCGCTAGGAATCCCTAGCCTGAAGGCCAGTCTAGGAGCCCCTGTCCCCAGCTTTCTCCATAACCTCCGTGACAGAGGAGCACTGTTTGTGTCTTACTAAATTACCTCCACCAGACTACTAGTTTGCATATTTCTAACCAATGTGTCAAAAAAATAAACTCCATGAAGGTGACATGTAGTGCGCGTGTAATAGTGTTTCTAGTGCCCTGCCGCCCCCATACTGAGGTGGTGACTGGGGAAGCTGCAGTGTAAATGTTTGTGACTATTGTATGGTATTCTTGTGTTAATGTAATGCATTCTCCTGTAATACTGTCGCGGGCGGGGAGGGGACGCTGTGCTCACCACGCTCGAATCCGGCGCTGCTGTTGCTTTGCTTCCTGCTCGGTGGCTCGAGTGGTGGGCCGGATCCGGGGACTCGAGCGGCGCTCCTCGACCGTGAGTGAAAAGGGGAATGGTTTGGGGGATTTATTGTCCATGACGCCACCCACGGTTGTGGTGAGGTTGTGACACCACCGCTGCTCTGGATGGGGATCCCGGGAGCGATGACAGGGAGCAGCTTGGGTGTTGTTTTTCCCCTCCGTGGGTATGGGGTTTGGTTGTCCCGGGGCCCGGTGATGGAGGAATGGCAGGTGGGTTACGGGGCCTGGTGAGGTGCAGGGTCGCGGGGGCAGCGCGGTGCCGCACGGCACAGTGGTACTCACTCAGCCAATGAGGAATGCAAAGTCTCCGGTAAAACAAACGGCTGGATGGACGGGTCCCACAGATGGCTGCGGTGGTTCTTCTCCCGGTAGGTTGGCGGTGACTGCCTTTCCCTGCACCTGTGTTATGTTCTCGGTTCTGGTGGCTTCCCACTGGTATCCCACTCCCCAGCTTGGATGGATGCTGAGGGAGCCCCTTTTGCCCGCAGGCTCTGGCCCTGGGAACTGTAGCCTTTGCGGTGACTGTATTTCCCTTCACGGTTTGAGCGGTTGCCTTCAATCGGGTCTTGACTGCTGGGAAACCCCGGAGGTTCCCTTCGCTAACGGATTTGACCGGTTTTACGGCGACTCCAAGCCTGGTCGGGGTCCGTAGGCCCTGCCGAATGCTGCTGGCTTCTCTTCGTTCCCCGATCCGGTACCGGCGGGCCACCGCCCATTCCCGGTCCTTACGGTTCACGTCAATCAGCCCCTCCTGCAGACGGTCACCACCATCTGCCAACCTTGCTGTTTGTGCCCGGGCCCACGCACCCGGACACCGTCAGTCTGCTTCACTACACTACCACTTCACTCCTCAACTTTAAACTGAACTCCCTTACTCCACTCCTTCCTTTTCCCGCCTCCAGGACTGTGAACTCCTCGGTGGGTGGGGCCAACCGCCTGGCTCCACCCCCTGGTGTGGACATCAGCCCCTGGAGGGAGGCAACAAGGATTTTTGTCTGACCTTGATGTGCCTAGCCGGGGTGTGGGGTGTGTTGTTGCAGCATCAGTGACGTCCTGGGTTGTCCAGGGCACCACATTCCCCCTTAGTAAAATGCAGACCGTCCGTGGGCTGCCCGTCCATCACTGGTTTTATTTTTGTTAACTGCAAAAGATAGAAAACGGTAAAAACATGTAAAAATTACAAACATTTTACAACGGTACGGCTTCCGCTCTTCTCCCACCCAAACAACCTGGCCCTGATGCTGCCCCTAAGAAGTGGGCAGCATCCCTTGACCCCAGTCCAGAACCAAGTTGCCCGAGCGGGTACGGTCTTTTTCAGGGAACCCGCGTCCAAGGGGACCCCTGAACCCCCGGAGGATCGCCACTGGTTACGGTAGTGGCGGGTCTGGGCCATCCCTTTCCTCCAGGCCCATCCTCCAAATCTGCCTCTCCAGAGGCGGTAACAGTTTAAGCCAAATATTTACATCCCACAAGTTTGTGGTTGCCCTGCAAGTTCTCGGGCTTGTCCGTAAGAAGTTCCTTACGCAACGGTTGCAGAAAGTCCCTACAGGGACTAGTTGCCGGCAACGGCCGGTTCAATCACGGTTCCAATCAGATAACTTCTTTGGTTGATTCAATCTTATCATTCAAACGTTTAACTGTACATTCAACACACAAAGCCCTCTTTAAAGAGTAGTTTCCCTGTACCTAAGTGGGGGTCTACCTAGGTTGGGACGGGTGGACCTTCGGGGCCCAGTGTCAGTGGTGGCAGGCAGTGGGGCAGAGGGAACAACTAGTTCCTCCTCCCTGCTATCGTGTGGGGCAGGCGGAGGCATAGAGGAGCTGGGTACAGGTACATCCCTGGACACTGGCTCATGGTCGATAACTTCCATCACTTCTTCATCCACGGGTTGTGGGAACAGTATCACTGGAAGAATCACCGCACCGTTCTGCGTAGGCCAGTCTGCCGGGAAATCACCCATCATGGTATGGATTACCTCTTTTTTTTTCTCTGGGAACTGGAGCTTCAGCTGCTTCCCTCAATGGTGGTGGGCATTGCTTTAGATGGTCCCGGGAAACCGCGGCCAAAGTCCTCCCCTGGTCACGGCTGATCTGGTAGGCCTTCCCATTCTCCTATCCAGTGGGCTGTACTACATACGGGGTCTTTTCCCATTGATCATCCAGCTTGTGGGTCCTTCTTTGTCGCTTCAGCACTACATCCCCAGGCTGGAAGGGACCGGGATGCGCCTTCTTGTTGAAACACTGCTCCTGCTGTCCCCGAATCTGGCACAAGTTCTTTTCAATATATAACTGGACCTGTCGGTACTGTGCTCCCCACTGAGTGTCCCATCCAGCTGTCGAAGGGAGTGCTTCTGGGGCTTCCAACCCCATTTCTAAGTCCACTGGTAGCCTGCCGGGGCGAGCCCTCATCAGGTATGCTGGAGTGCATTTTGTGGAGCTGGAAGGGATGTTGTTATACATATCGACCAGGTCAGGTAGCTTCTCCAGACACAGGTTTCGCTCTTCCAGCGGTAACGTCTTGAGGAGGCCCAGGACCAAGTGGTTCATCTTCTCGCACATGCCATTGGTTTGGGCATGGTAAGGCGTGGTCCGGATTTTCTTGCAGCCGTACAACTGGCAGAATTCCTTGAATACCTCTGCTTCAAAGGCCGGACCCTGGTCGGTAAGCACCCTCTCGGGGTATCCATGCGGTCGACAGAAATAAGCTTGGAACGCTCTAGCGGCGGTACGGCCGGTTAGGTCCTTAACTGGGACAACCACCATGAACCTTGAATAGTGGTCTACAATGGTCAGAGCGTAGGTGTACCCACTTCGGCTGCGGGTGAGCTTCACATGGTCGAGGGCAACCAGCTCCAGCGGTTGATGCGTAATGATCGGGTGTAGGGGTGCCTTCTGGCTGGCCTCGTCCTTCCTTCTCAATGCGCAGGGGCCGCATTCTCGGCACCAGGCCTCCACAGATTCCCGCATCCCACTCCAATAGAACCACTCTCTCGACAACAACATCTCCAGCTTCTTCCACCCGAAGTGCCCAGCACCATCATGGTATGCTTGCAAGACGGTGGGCACGTTAGCCTGGGGAATCACTAGCTGGCGAACCTTCTCGTGGGTCTTCGGGTTAATCAGCTCACGATACAACTTCCACTGGTGTAGGTACAGCTGGGTCCGTTCTCGCCACAGACGTTGGGCTTCGGCAGGGGCAGCAGGGTCTATCCCAGCAGAACCCTGTTCCACCAGGGTCTTGACCAGGCGGACAGCAGGTGCCTGGTCCTGAGCTTCTTGCCACTCCTGACTGGGCAGCGGGTCTAGGTTCACCCGTTGTTGATGGACATGCACAGGGCCGGATTATAGGCAGGGCAGACGGGGCTCCAGCCCAGGGGCCCCCACCAAAAGAGCTTTTAAGGGGGCCCCCACCATACTTGGCACCTGTCAGCATTTTTTTTTCTTCACACCCTCTCCCCGTCCGTAAAGACAGTCTAATAAATCAGCTGTGTTTTCGGGGGGGGGGGGAGGCGCGGGGTGTTGAAGCACCGCTATTTATTTGTATCTGCGTCTTGAAGACGCAAAAACAAACTGCGGGCACAGGACGCTGATTGACACCGGAAGTACCAGCGGCCGCTTGTACTTCCGGGGTCAGGTGTGCTAATGCTCCCTGCTATGTGCTGCGGCCGTACCCAGCGAGGGGCGGGCAGCTGCCCCCCCTCCCCTCTCTCCCCCTCCCTAGAAGCAGGGGCACGGTGTAGTGCGCTGCTGTATCTGCTGTCCCCGCTGCGCTCCTCTACACTGTGTGCATGCCAGGCACACTAGCAGGAGGCAGCGCGCTGTGCTCTGTCGGCTCTGCTGTGTGCTGTGCTCGGCATGCACCCAGTGTAGAGGAGCGCAGCAGAGCCGATGACCGCAGCTTCCTCTTTCCGTTCCTATTCAAATGTATTTGCATCTTTCAGACGTAAATACATTTGAACAGCGTGCCGGGACCCGGCCCCGCCCCCGACGTGCAGCAACGTAATGAGATCAGCACCTTGCTGACGTCATCACAGTGCTGCAGGCGCCACACAGGGGACAAGAGGAAGCGAGCGCTCCATGAAGGAGCTGAAGAGACAGGTGTAATTAATGGGGATGAGTGAGGAGGGGCTGAGGACACAACGGGGAACATTTGTGAAGGAACACAGCTCTGTGACAGGCAGAGGAGGAGTACTGTATTCCGAGGAAGGGGGGAGGAGTGTGTAGTGATGGGGCAGTGTAATTTGTGTGTGTAGGGGGTGATGAGGGTTGTATTGTGTGTGGGGGGAGGGGTAATGGAGGGTGCATTGTATCGTGTGTGTGGGGAAGGGTAATGGAGGGTGCATTGTATTCTGTGTGGGGAAGGGTAATGAGGGGTGCATTGTATTGTGTGTGGGGGAGGGTTAATGGGGGGGTGCATTGTATTGTGTGTGGGGGAGGGTTAATGGGGGGGTGCATTGTATTTTATGTGGGGGGAGGTGTAATGGGGGGTGCATTGTATTCTCTGTGTGTGTGTGAGGTGATGTGGGGTGCATTGTGTGTTTGTTTGTGAGGTGATGTGGGGTGCATTGTGTGTGTGTGTGAGGTGATGTGGGGTGCATTGTGTGTGTGTGTGTGTGAGATGATGTGGGGTGCATTGTGTGTGTGTGTGTATGTGTGTGGTGATGTGGGGTGCATTGTGTGTGTGTGTGTGTGTGTGTGTGTGTGTGTGTGTGTGTGTGTGAGATGATGTGGGGTGCATTGTGTGTGTGTGGTGATGTGGGGTGCATTGTGTGTGTGTGTGTGTGTGTGTGTGTGAGGTGATGTGGGGTGCATTGTGTGTGTGTGTGTGTAGGAGGTGATGTGGGGTGCAGTGTGTGTGTGTGGGGGGCTGCATTGTAGTGTGTGGTGATGTGGGGTGCATTGTGTGTGTGTAGGAGGTGATGTGGGGTGCATTGTGTGTGTGTGTAGAGGGTGCATTGTAGTGTGTGTGTGTCAGAGCTGTGTGTGTAAGAAGCAGTACTGTGTGTGTGTATATATGAATTAGAGCAGTCTGTGCGGCCCCCCCCAGAACTATATGGGTCCCCCAGAGCGCTATGTCACCCATCGCAGTAATGAGTACACCACCAGAGCTGTTTGCCACGCCAGTAACGTCTATGCCCCCTGCCCCTCCTGTGATGTATATACAGCAGTGCTGTCAGTGTGCAGTCATGTCTGTTAGTGACAGCCATCGTGAAACACAGCCACATGTCCTGAAGGAGCTGGACGGAAACAAGCGGGAGAGGTGAGTGAGGCTGCTGGCGACTTCCCCATATTAATACCTGTAAAGGCTCATGCACACGTAACTGCTGAATATTCTGCAGCGATTTGACAGCACATGTGCGCGTCAAATCGCTGCAGAAACACTGCATAATGGATTCAGTTTTTCTGTACAGAAAATCCGATTTCATGCGCTATGGCTGCTGCCCCCACCATAGACAGAGCGGGAGCTGCATCCATAGCGCACGGAATAATTGACATGCTCATTTTATGAACGCACAGATTTGGGTCAACATTTTAGCACCCAAATTACTGCGTTCATAAAAGCTACGTGCGCGCGTATCATGCACAATCTACATAGCTTGTATAGGGGACGCAGAACGCATGCATTTACACTGCAGTGCTATACGCAGTGTAAATGCATGGAATTACACAACGTGCGCACGACCCCTAATGCGTCTGTGTCTGCATATATGTCAGTGTATATGACTGTGCATATATTTGTCTGTTTATATGTATTTTTCTGAATTTGTCTTCAAATATGTATATGTATGCCTGTATGTGTGTGTGCGTGTCTGTGTGTGGATGGGGTCCACTGAGACTCTTTCACCCGGAGGCCACAAAAACCTGGAGCCGGCCCTGGCTTCCTTAACATTGGGCTCAGTAAAAAATGTGAGTAAAGCTTTACACTCTACAATATATCTAACAATGTGTCACGTCGTAAGTGACGCACATCCGGCATCGTTAGTGATATTGTAGTGTGTGACAGCTACGTGCGACCCTGATTGTGCGTTAAAACGTTGATCGCTGACACGTCGTTCATTTTCTAAAAATTGAACGTCTGGTTGTTCATCGTTCTTGAGGCAGCACACATCGCTCCGTGTGATACCCCGGGAACAATGAACTGCAGCTTACCTGCGTACTGCCGGCAATGCGCAAGGAAGGAGGTGGGCGGGATGTTTACGCCCCGCTCATCTCCGCCCCTCCGCTTCTATTGGCCGGCCGCTGTGTGACGTTGCTGTGACGCCGAATGTCCCTCCCACTCCAGGAAGTGGATGTTCGCTGCCCACAGCGAGGTCGTTTGGAAGGTACGTGTGATGGGGGTAATCGTTTGTGCGACACGGGCAACAAATTGCCTGTTCCGCACATATGGTGTGATCGCATACGAGATCGAAATGTGTAAAGCAGCCTTAACTCTACTTTCCGTGTATAAGTGACGGCTGTGAGTGATCCTGGACTTTGTCTGTATTGTAGTACTGTAAATCTGAATGTGGCAGAACAGGATAAATGTTCATTGGATTTCTATCTAAATGCTACAGTTCGCGCTCTACTGTTATGGCTAAAAATGTTAACGTTATGGGGCCCCCACCAGATTTTCTGCCCAGGGGCCCCCACCAACCTTAATCCGTCCCTGGACATGCACCTTCTCAGTTAGCGGCCAGTGAAACACAGGCAACTCGATCTCTTCGAGGTCGTTATCCTCTGGCCCCTCTTCCGACAGGTGGGGCATCCGGGAGAGTGCATCGGCATTAACGTTGGTACGGCCGGCTCGGTTCTTGATGGTGAAATCGTAGTTGGCTAACCTGGCCACCCACCGCTGCTCCAACGCGCCCAGCTTGGCTGTATCTAGATGGGTCAGCGGGTTATTGTCCATGTAAGCGGTGAACTTGGCTGCTGCCAGGTAATGGCGGAACCGCTCGGTGATAGCCCAGACCAGTGCTAAGAGCTCAAGCTTGAAAGAGCTGTAGTTCTCAGGATTCCTCTCAGTCGGTCGGAGTTTTCAGCTAGCATAAGCGATCACCTTCTCCCTTCCGTCTTGGACCTGGGATAGAACAGCCCCCATCAGTGACGTCACATGCGTCCTATCCGGAACCGCCACGTCATTGATGACCTCATGGCAGCAACGCCCCAAACACTTCACCAGTCATCGTCTGACGACCAATGGTGAGGTGCCAGATCATAGGGCGCGGGCCTCTGCGAGCCAGTCCTGAGTTGGCACGTCATCAGTACACCTGACACCCTCTGCCCTATCAGGGCCTGCCATCTCACGGACATGCTCAGTGAGGTCCTTACCGGACCTAGCCTCTGATGCACTAAGTGCCTGAGCATGCTCAGTAGCCTGAGCAACAGGCTCAGAAAGCAGACTATCAGTTTGAGCATGCTCAGTAGGCACATCCCAGAACTTCGACACAGCACGAAGTCCAAGTACCTGTGCAAAGAGGCTGTTAGGGTTAATTGTGGGAGCATGCTCAGTAGCCTGAACTGAGGACTTAGTCTCAGACATAACACAATCAGGCTGATCATGCTCACTAGGCAAAACACCGGGCTTAGACTCTGGCTGGGGTAAATCGGCGCACGCATGCGCACTAGCCGCCTCTCCACACTTAGACATGGTGGAAGGAGCAGCCAACTGGACGACCCGAGGCATGGCCAAGAATGGCAGCCAGCGCCTGGGCACAACAGGAACCGCAGCAGGCTGCTTGTGGCTATGGGGGCGCCGGTTCGTAACAGTACCCCCCCACTAGCGGCCCTCCCACTCGAATGGTCTATAGTCGCCACAGATACCACTGAGCGACGGGCGGAAGATGGAGACATGCAGTGGGAGCTACAAGACTCGCTCCACCGCGTAATCACCCCAGACGACCAGTCGATATGTGGGGAATGCCGCTTCAACCAAGGAATACCCAGCAGAATATCATCTTCACCCTTAGGGAGAACCAGAAATGAAATGGTCTCCCTATGCCCAGATGACATGGCAAGGGTAATGGGCACTGTCCGCTGGTGAATTACCTTGGGCAGCAAGGACCCATCCACCACACGGACTCTCACTGGCCTTGGCATTTGCACCAGCGGGATGGCATGCCGCCGGGCAAAAGAGGAGGAGATGAAACTATCCCCGTCCTCACTTGCCCTTGTGGACCATGTTGACCCCTTAAAGGAAATGGACGCGGGAAACGTCACCCTAGTGGATGACGCAGAGTCCAGTCTACCTCCAGCTATGGTCACCAATCGCGGTCGCTTACCCTGACGTTTTGGGCAATGGTTGGCATAATGACCATACTGCCCACAAGCGAAACAGAAAATGCCCTTGCGACTCGAAGACCTAGCAACATCAACCCTAGCAATGTCCATAGGGACAGAGATCTCCTCTAAGGGAGGTGCAGTAGGAGAGACCACTTCAGTGGCTGAACGACCCTCTCACCTGCACTCCAGCTGACGTTCGGAGGTCCGCAGGTCAATGCGGGTAGCCAGAGTCATGAGGCCCTCAAGGGTAGTTGGTACCTAACGCGATGCTAATGCGTCCTTCACATGCAAGGCTAATCCCCTCCAGAACAGTGGAATGAGAGTCCTCTCTGACCACCCCAGTTCTGCAGCAAGTGTCCTGAAACTCACAGCATGTTGACTTGAGGAGGTACGCCCCTGCTACAAAGTCAGTAGCTGTAGGGCCGAGTCGTGAGTGACCTGAGGCCCCAGGAACACTTGTCGCAAGGACTCCAAAAACTCCTTAGAGTCCTATACTACGGGGTCATTCCTCTCCCACAATGGTGTAGCCCACTCCAGTGCTCTATCATAGAGCAAGGAGATGATAAACCCCACCTTTGACCTCTCTGTAGGAAACGGTGCAGCCAACAGCTCTAGATGGACTGAGCACTGGTTCATGAATCCCCGACATGCCTTGCTGTTCCCCGTAAACTTGTTGGGCAGCGAGAGGTGAGGGAGGGTTGGCGTAGGCTTGGTGACGGACACCATTGCAGCCGCTTGAGCCACCACATCATCCATATCAGCAGCAAGAGCAGACTTCTCCAGAGACCTCACTCTGGCATCAAGCTGCAGTATGAACTGACGTATCTGCTCCATCTCCGCCATGCCAGCCAGACCCTGGCACAGTCTTACTGTTACGGGGGGACCGGCAGATTAGGACCAGGGGTATATATTCCAATCGCCAGTCAGGGCCCACCGTGTTCCAAATGGTAATGGAGCTGCTGACACCCTGTGGGTTAGGCGGAGACTATAGAGCTGGATGGCTCTGAGATAACTCAAGGAACCGGTCACGTGTGTAGGGACACGTCACACCGGACGACAACCCAGTTAGCATTTCGGTGGAGCGGACGCTACTCCGACCACGTGTGTAACAACACGTCAGGCCGGATGGTAACCAGTCAGCGTTGACTGAGAAGACCGCTGTGACAACGCCCTGTCGGCCACATGTGTAAAACACGTCAGGCCGAGCGGTTCTCCGATTAGCGTTTCTGGCCACCACTCGACTGGCCACCACTCGACTGGCCACGTGTGTAAAGGACACGTCAGACCAGGTAGTCACACCAGTTTCATTTGACTGGGAAGCCGAGGAGGATAATAGGGTTCACATACCCAATCCAGGAACTCCCTGTTAACTTCACAGGGGTTCTGGGGGTGCGCTGTCCGTGCGCGTAGAGGGCACAACCGGACAGGTGGCGCAGCAGGTACACTGTTCGTGTGTGTAGAGGGCACTCTCGGACAGGTGACACAACAGGTATTCTGTCCGTGTGCGTAGGAGGTACAACTGAAGAGATGACGCAGCAGCCGCAGTCCAGTTAACGCCACTGGACTGCTCTACCACAACAGGAACGGTAGCAAGGAAGCACGGCACCTGACCCTCATGTGCTGAGCCACGAATCTTGGCGTGACAGGCACCGTTCGCCTAGACCTACCTACCGCTTCCAACAAGGTTTATGCCACCAAGAACTCTAAATGAAGACTGCTCACCTCCATGTTGTCTCCAGCCCCTTTTATAACCTGGGTCCGCCCCAAACCCAGGGTGGAACCACCAAGGTCCAATAACAGAGTGCCATGTCATCAGTGATGTCACATGCAACCTATCCGGAACCGCCACGTCATTGATGACCTCATGGCAACCACGCCCCAAACACTTCACCAGTCATCATCTGACGACCAATGGTGAGGTGCCAGATCATAGGGGCGGGCCTCTGCGAGCCAGTCCGGAGTTGCCACGTCATCAGGACACCTGACACCCTCTGCCCTATCAGGGCCTGCCACCTCACGGACATGCTCAGTGAGGTCCTTACCGGACCTAGCCTCTGATGCACTAAGTGCCTGAGCATGCTCAGTAGACTGAGCAACAGGCTCAGAAAGCAGACTATCAGTTTGAGCATGCTCAGTAGGCACATCCCAGAACTTCGACACAGCACGAAGTCCAAGTACCTGTGCAAAGAGGCTGTTAGGGTTAATTGTGGGAGCATGCTCAGTAGCCTGAACTGAGGACTTAGTCTCAGACATAACACAATCAGCCTGAGCATGCTCACTAGGCAAAACACCAGGCTTAGACTCTGGCTGGGGTAAATCGGTGCACGCATGCGCACTAGCCGCCTCTCCACACTTAGACGTGGTGGTAGGAGCAGCCAACTGGACGACCCGAGGCACGGCCAAGAACAGCAGCCAGCGCCTGGGTGCAACAGGAACCGCAGCAGGCTGCTTGTGGCTATGGCGGCGCCGGTTCGTAAGATACTTGTTGAAGAGACATGTGAAGCCTACAGTTCCTGCAGCAGCGCCTCCTGACCCTGTTTTGGTACAAGGGGATCTGGAGTATGAGGTTGAAAAAATTCTGGATTCCCGTCGCAGTAGGGGTCAGCTTCAGTACCTTGTGAAATGGAAGGGTTATGGGCAGGAGGATAACTCTTGGGTTGTGGCTTCAGACATTCATGCGGACAGGTTGGTTTGCGTCTTCCATCATGCTCATCCCGAGCGACCCGGTGGAGTTGGTGAGGGTTCGGTGACCCCTCCTCAAGGGGGGGTACTGTTGTGAATGTCAGTTATGCTTTGGCTGCTAGGAGGCTCCCTCTTGTGGCCAGGAATGGTTTGGACATTGACCAGGTGTGTTGAGCAATGGGCGTTTCCATTGCTAACTCTCTGCTTATTTAAATCCTGGTCTGATAGCAGGCTATGCCGGATGTCAGTTGTTCTTTGTTCACCAGCCTCCTTCATTCTGCTCCACACCACATCTACCTCAGATAAGTGCTTGCTCTTTATGTGTTGCTTGGTTCTTTTACTCTTATCTGAGTTTGTCATTTGCTGTGGTTGTTTTCAGTTTATGTGCATGCAGGGATCTTCCCTTTCAGCTTGCTTAGCTGGGAAACTCCCTGCAGTTATGTTTGGAGTATAACTCCTTTATGTCCATGTGTTTGTGGCTTTTTTGAATTTGTAATGATTCTAGTTTTCTGTTCATTGGTATGACAAGAGTGCCTGGTATAGGTTGGAGTGCAGATCGTGCGATCTGAGGGCCTTTTTGTACTATCAGGAATTTGGAATTTTGCAGGTTTTTTCTCTGACCACCATCAGCTTCTTTCCTGTTTTTTCCTATTTTAGTCAGTGGGGGCCTCACCTTTTGCTAATCTAATCATCTATCTGTGTATTGTGTTTTCCTATATCACTGTAGTCTTTGAATGTAGAAGCTTGCTATTTTTTGTCTATTTTCTGAGGCAGAGAGTTATTCATCTTTCCTTCCTTTAGGATAGCTAGTTCTCCGGCTGGGTTCGCGGTGCATAGGATGTTAGTTCACCCCTCGGCTACTTCTAGTGTTGATGGTTAGTAAGGGGATGGCGGCCAGATTAGTTGCCAATGCTCTTGTTACCTTTTACCAATGATTTGTGGTGGTCTTCCATGGTTTCGGATCATAACAGGGTGGTTCGTGTGTACGTTCTATTCAGGCCGCCCCTTGTTGAGTCCTGTGACCTGAGTGGTCACGTGTCGACGTTATTATTGGCTTACCGCTTCTATGATGGTGGAACGTATCCTGCGCTCCACCGAGCAACTTTATCAGCTATACACATGGTAACACGGCGCTTGCTTATGCATTGGATCGCCGTCGCGGGTCGATTACCTCAGTTGTGACGAGTTCTGCTCAGTGGAACGCATATGCGTTCCATTGTATAACTTTATGTGCCATCGGCCGTTGAAATCTATTAGGATTTGGCCTGCTATTTTATATATCTATCATGATATCTAAGGGAACTTTATTTGCTGACATTTATCTAATAAACAACTGTGTTCCTTTTGATCAGGCACTATTAAAACCTTAGGGGGCGGACCCACTGCCCAAGCCTCAACCTCAATCCACACGTACTTTAAAAGGGTGTCATATCCTGCTTTTCCTCAGGGATTCTCCTCACAGCATTTGGACTCTGGCAACAACCAGGATGAAATCTTAGTCCTGGACTTTATTCAGAACTGTCCCCCGATGAACCCTGTGGAACAAGCAGGGAGAAACGCGTTGGGACGACGTCTGAGGATCTGACACAATTGGCCAGATAAGTCATACTATCATGTTGACTAATTCTATCACTAAGTTATTTTAATTCCCTTTTGCACATATTAGTGTAGTGTAGGGCTGACCAGGGTTATTTCAGGACTTCCCGTCGGTGAATGGGGGCGCCACAACCCTAGGGCGTCATACCCTCCATTGCTAGGTAGGGAGACTGGAGGGTCAGCATAGGGATATTTTCCCACCCCTCCCCCTGGATATTTATTTATTTTTACTGTCCCTACACTACTAGGGTGAGTGTTACACTTTGGCAATAAGTTTAAGGGTATGTGCGCACGTTGCTTTTTACCTGCTTTTTACCTGCTTTTTTGCTGCTTTTTCTTCTGCGCTGTTTAATGCCAAAATGGATGTGTTCTTCTATTCAAGCAAAGTCTATGGGAATTTGGGTTTCTTGTTCACACTATGTTGTTCAAAATGCTGCCTTTTTGTGGCAGAACTTTGATCAAAAACTCAGCTTTTCAAAGAAGCAACATGTCAATTGTTTTTGCCATTTGGGTTTTGCACTGCAAAGCTGAGTTTTTGACCAAAGTTCTGCCACAAAAAGGCAGCATTTTGAACAACATAGTGTGAACAAGAAACCCAAATTCCCATAGACTTTGCTTGAATAGAAGAACACATCCATTTTGGCATTAAACAGCGCAGAAGAAAAAGCAGCAAAAAAGCAGGTAAAAAGCAGGTAAAAAGCAACGTGCGCACATACCTTTTAAATGCATTATTAAAGGTTGATACAAGTAAAATATATCTTTGTACCGTGTTAGCCAGTAGAGATAAAAAAATTGTTTAAAAGAACAGAGAGTCCTCAGTGGTTGATACCTTTTAATGGCTAACTAATGGCTAACTAATTAGTTAGCCATTAAAAGGTATCAACCACTGAGGACTCTCTGTTCTTTTAAACAATTTTTTTATTAAAGGTTATATTTTAAGGGTATTTCTTCTTTGGTTTTGCATAGATCATTTCATCACCTTTATCTGGAGAGACCTGGTCCTAAGGGTTCATACACCCCTCGTAGAGAGAAAGGTACTGTGATACAAAGTTTTACTCAAAACTCGCTGATTGTCATGGTGGTATCAGACGCTGTTCATCCAATAGTTTCTCTAGTGTTTCTGAGTCACACAGGCAGGCTCAAGCATCAACCATCTGTGTGCTCATTTATGGTCAGGCTAGTAAGAGTTAACCTCTGCTAGCCTACTAGTTACTTCTGGAATCAAATGTTGTTGGAAACCTATAACATTTTATCTCTGCCTTTTTAAGATGGCAACCCATGATGTCTACCCACACCGACTATAGTTTATTGCTGTGTTGGTCTGCATGCTTTTGTGTCCCAGTCCTTCTGGTGATTGCATTGCATAGTGATTGGAGTTGTTGTGAAGTTCACCAGTCGTCTTGTTGTTTCCTCCCTGCTCTTATTCTTTCTTATCTCTTATTGTCTTATACCTCTTTAAGAGCGTGGTGTGACATAGAATTTTGGTTTCCCCTGTTTGTCTATATTTGTGGATTTAATCACATTCCTGTCCTGGCCCTCCCCTGGGGTAGGGAGAGGAGATAAAAGATGACCAGGGCCAGGAAGGCTCAGACATCACCTTCATAGGTGACGCTGAGATCAGGGATCGCTAGGAATCCCTAGCCTGAAGGCCAGTCTAGGAGCCCCTGTCCCCAGCTTTCTCCATAACCTCCGTGACAGAGGAGCACTGTTTGTGTCTTACTAAATTACCTCCACCAGACTACTAGTTTGCATATTTCTAACCAATGTGTCAAAAAAATAAACTCCATGAAGGTGACATGTAGTGCGCGTGTAATAGTGTTTCTAGTGCCCTGCCGCCCCCATACTGAGGTGGTGACTGGGGAAGCTGCAGTGTAAATGTTTGTGACTATTGTATGGTATTCTTGTGTTAATGTAATGCATTCTCCTGTAATACTGTCGCGGGCGGGGAGGGGACGCTGTGCTCACCACGCTCGAATCCGGCGCTGCTGTTGCTTTGCTTCCTGCTCGGTGGCTCGAGTGGTGGGCCGGATCCGGGGACTCGAGCGGCGCTCCTCGACCGTGAGTGAAAAGGGGAATGGTTTGGGGGATTTATTGTCCATGACGCCACCCACGGTTGTGGTGAGGTTGTGACACCACCGCTGCTCTGGACGGGGATCCCGGGAGCGATGACAGGGAGCAGCTTGGGTGTTGTTTTTCCCCTCCGTGGGTATGGGGTTTGGTTGTCCCGGGGCCCGGTGATGGAGGAATGGCAGGTGGGTTACGGGGCCTGGTGAGGTGCAGGGTCGCGGGGGCAGCGCGGTGCCGCACGGCACAGTGGTACTCACTCAGCCAATGATGAATGCAAAGTCTCCGGTAAAACAAACGGCTGGATGGACGGGTCCCACAGATGGCTGCGGTGGTTCTTCTCCCGGTAGGTTGGCGGTGACTGCCTTTCCCTGCACCTGTGTTATGTTCTCGGTTCTGGTGGCTTCCCACTGGTATCCCACTCCCCAGCTTGGATGGATGCTGGAGGAGCCCCTTTTGCCCGCAGGCTCTGGCCCTGGGAACTGTAGCCTTTGCGGTGACTGTATTTCCCTTCACGGTTTGAGCGGTTGCCTTCAATCGGGTCTTGACTGCTGGGAAACCCCGAAGGTTCCCTTCGCTAACGGATTTGACCGGTTTTACGGCGACTCCAAGCCTGGTCGGGGTCCGTAGGCCCTGCCGAATGCTGCTGGCTTCTCTTCGCTCCCCGATCCGGTACCGGCGGGCCACCGCCCATTCCCGGTCCTTACGGTTCACGTCAATCAGCCCCTCCTGCAGACGGTCACCACCATCTGCCAACCTTGCTGTTTGTGCCCGGGCCCACGCACCCGGACACCGTCAGTCTGCTTCACTACACTACCACTTCACTCCTCAACTTTAAACTGAACTCCCTTACTCCACTCCTTCCTTTTCCCGCCTCCAGGACTGTGAACTCCTCGGTGGGTGGGGCCAACCGCCTGGCTCCACCCCCTGGTGTGGACATCAGCCCCTGGAGGGAGGCAACAAGGATTTTTGTCTGACCTTGATGTGCCTAGCCGGGGTGTGGGGTGTGTTGTTGCAGCATCAGTGACGTCCTGGGTTGTCCAGGGCACCACATTCCCCCTTAGTAAAATGCAGACCGTCCGTGGGCTGCCCGTCCATCACTGGTTTTATTTTTGTTAACTGCAAAAGATAGAAAACGGTAAAAACATGTAAAAATTACAAACATTTTACAACGGTACGGCTTCCGCTCTTCTCCCACCCAAACAACCTGGCCCTGATGCTGCCCCTAAGAAGTGGGCAGCATCCCTTGACCCCAGTCCAGAACCAAGTTGCCCGAGCGGGTACGGTCTTTTTCAGGGAACCCGCGTCCAAGGGGAGCCCTGAACCCCCGGAGGATCGCCACT
This sequence comes from Anomaloglossus baeobatrachus, assembly GCF_048569485.1. Lineage (NCBI taxonomy): Eukaryota > Metazoa > Chordata > Amphibia > Anura > Aromobatidae > Anomaloglossus > Anomaloglossus baeobatrachus. Next base: position 138,235,895 of record NC_134362.1, on the reverse strand, counting down.
GGTTACGGTAGTGGCGGGTCTGGGCCATCCCTTTCCTCCAGGCCCATCCTCCAAATCTGCCTCTCCAGAGGCGGTAACAGTTTAAGCCAAATATTTACATCCCACAAGTTTGTGGTTGCCCTGCAAGTTCTCGGGCTTGTCCGTAAGAAGTTCCTTACGCAACGGTTGCAGAAAGTCCCTACGGGGACTAGTTGCCGGCAACGGCCGGTTCAATCACGGTTCCAATCAGATAACTTCTTCGGTTGATTCAATCTTATCATTCAAACGTTTAACTGTACATTCAACACACAAAGCCCTCTTTAAAGAGTAGTTTCCCTGTACCTAAGTGGGGGTCTACCTAGGTTGGGACGGGTGGACCTTCGGGGCCCAGTGTCAGTGGTGGCAGGCAGTGGGGCAGAGGGAACAACTAGTTCCTCCTCCCTGCTATCGTGTGGGGCAGGCGGAGGCATAGAGGAGCTGGGTACAGGTACATCCCTGGACACTGGCTCATGGTCGATAACTTCCATCACTTCTTCATCCACGGGTTGTGGGAACAGTATCACTGGAAGAATCACCGCACCGTTCTGCGTAGGCCAGTCTGCCGGGAAATCACCCATCATGGTATGGATTACCTCTTTTTTTTTCTCTGGGAACTGGAGCTTCAGCTGCTTCCCTCAATGGTGGTGGGCATTGCTTTAGATGGTCCCAGGAAACCGTGGCCAAAGTCCTCCCCTGGTCACGGCTGATCTGGTAGGCCTTCCCATTCTCCCATCCAGTGGGCTGTACTACATACGGGGTCTTTTCCCATTGATCATCCAGCTTGTGGGTCCTTCTTTGTCGCTTCAGCACTACATCCCCAGGCTGGAAGGGACCGGGATGCGCCTTCTTGTTGAAACACTGCTCCTGCTGTCCCCGAATCTGGCACAAGTTCTTTTCAATATATAACTGGACCTGTCGGTACTGTGCTCCCCACTGAGTGTCCCATCCAGCTGTCGAAGGGAGTGCTTCTGGGGCTTCCAACCCCATTTCTAAGTCCACTGGTAGCCTGCCGGGGCGAGCCCTCATCAGGTATGCTGGAGTGCATTTTGTGGAGCTGGAAGGGATGTTGTTATACATATCGACCAGGTCAGGTAGCTTCTCCGGACACAGGTTTCGCTCTTCCAGCGGTAACGTCTTGAGGAGGCCCAGGACCAAGTGGTTCATCTTCTCGCACATGCCATTGGTTTGGGCATGGTAAGGCGTGGTCCGGATTTTCTTGCAGCCGTACAACTGGCAGAATTCCTTGAATACCTCTGCTTCAAAGGCCGGACCCTGGTCGGTTAGCACCCTCTCGGGGTATCCATGCGGTCGACAGAAATAAGCTTGGAACGCTCTAGCGGCGGTACGGCCGGTTAGGTCCTTAACTGGGACAACCACCATGAACCTTGAATAGTGGTCTACAATGGTCAGAGCGTAGGTGTACCCACTTCGGCTGCGGGTGAGCTTCACATGGTCGAGGGCAACCAGCTCCAGCGGTTGATGCGTAATGATCGGGTGTAGGGGTGCCTTCTGGCTGGCCTCGTCCTTCCTTCTCAATGCGCAGGGGCCGCATTCTCGGCACCAGGCCTCCACAGATTCCCGCATCCCACTCCAATAGAACCACTCTCTCAACAACATCTCCAGCTTCTTCCACCCGAAGTGCCCAGCACCATCATGGTATGCTTGCAAGACGGTGGGCACATTAGCCTGGGGAATCACTAGCTGGCGAACCTTCTCGTGGGTCTTCGGGTTAATCAGCTCACGATACAACTTCCCCTGGTGTAGGTACAGCTGGGTCCGTTCTCGCCACAGACGTTGGGCTTCGGCAGGGGCAGCAGGGTCTATCCCAGCAGAACCCTGTTCCACCAGGGTCTTGACCAGGCGGACAGCTTCTTGCCACTCCTGACTGGGCAGCGGGTCTAGGTTCACCCGTTGTTGATGGACATGCACCTTCTCAGTTAGCGGCCAGTGAAACACAGGCAACTCGATCTCTTCGAGGTCGTTATCCTCTGGCCCCTCTTCCGACAGGTGGGGCATCCGGGAGAGTGCATCGGCATTAACGTTGGTACGGCCGGCCCGGTTCTTGATGGTGAAATCGTAGTTGGCTAACCTGGCCACCCACCGCTGCTCCAACGCGCCCAGCTTGGCTGTATCTAGATGGGTCAGCGGGTTATTGTCCATGTAAGCGGTGAACTTGGCTGCTGCCAGGTAATGGCGGAACCGCTCGGTGATAGCCCAGACCAGTGCTAAGAGCTCAAGCTTGAAAGAGCTGTAGTTCTCAGGATTCCTCTCAGTCGGTCGGAGTTTTCAGCTAGCATAAGCGATCACCTTCTCCCTTCCGTCTTGGACCTGGGATAGAACAGCCCCCAAGCCCACATTGCTGGCATCGGTGTAAAGGATGAATGGGCGGCTGTCGGGGTGCGCTAGGATTTCCTCTCCGGTCAGAGCCGCTCTCAGCTGGCGGAAGGATTTTTCATGCTTTTCTTCCCACACCAATGGGGCTCCTAGGGGTCTTCCATCCTTGGTTTGTCCCACGAGGAGGTCTTGCATGGGGGCAGCCATCTTCGTGTACCCCTTAATGAAGTGATGCTAATATCCCACCAGGCCCAGGAACTGCCTCACCTCCCTCACTGTGGTCGGTCTCTGCCAGTCTTGGATGGCAGTGATCTTCTCGGGGTCGGGGGCGACACCCTCCGCACCCATCACATGTCCAAGGTACTGCACTCTGGGCTTCAGCAGATGACACTTTGAGGGTTTCAACTTCATCCCATACTTAGCAAGGGACGTGAACACCTTGGCTAGGTGCTCCAGGTGGGCTTCATACGTCTGTGAGTACACAATCCCATCATCTAAGTACAGCAAGACGATCTCGAAATTTAGGTGCCCCAGACAACATTCCATCAGCCGTTGGAAGGTTCCGGGGGCATTGCACAGCCCGAACGGCATGCTGTTAAACTCACAGAGTCCCATAGGAGTGGCGAAGGCAGTCTTCTCTCGGTCCTCAGGCACCACGGCCACCTGCCAGTACCCACTGGTGAGGTCAAGGGTAGAGAAGTAATTAGCGGTTCTCAGCGCGGCCAGGGACTCTTCAATACGGGGCAGAGGGTAAGCATCCTTATGCGTTATCTGGTTAATCTTCCGGTAATCCACACACATCCGCATGGTGCCATCCTTCTTCTTAACCAGCACCAACGGGGCGGCCCAGGGACTACAGCTGTCCCTAATAACCCCCGCCTCCTTCATGTTCCTCAACATGTCTTTGGCGCCTTGGTAGTGTGCAGGGGGAATAGGCCTGTATCTCTCTTTAATAGGGGGGTGTTCACCGGTAGGGATGTGGTGTTGGACCCCTTTAATCTGCCCAAAATCTAGAGGATGTTTGCTAAAAACTCGTTCATACTCCTGTACCACCCGGTATACCCCTTCCTTGTGATTTGTGGGGGTATCATCAGTGCCGACGTGTAGCTCTCGACACCACTCGTCTAACTCCCCCAGGGATGGGTGAGGACTGGCAGTAGGCGGTGAGATCGGGGGAACGGCCTCATGAATGGTGTTGGGATCTAGAGTGCACAACTTGGCAAGGGTAGCGTACCGGGGAAGCCTAACCTCTTCCTCCCCACAGTTCAACACCCTTACGGGCACTCTCCCTTTCTTGACGTCTACCACCCCTCGGGCGGCCATTACTGTGGGCCAGTGTTTGGAGGGCATGGGCTCTATCATGGGGTAGTCTCGCCCTTGGGGCCCTACCGCTGCCCTACACCAAATCATCATCTCACTCCTTGGAGGCACAATCAAAGGGGCCGCATCCATCACTATCACTCCTCCAATCTCTCCAGCTGTCGAGTTCACATGCTGGCGATACATCAGGGCCCGGATCTCACGCTGCACAGCTCTCTGTCGGCTCCCCGCCGCTGTGGCGGCCAGCTGCTGCAGTAGGGTCAGCACCTCACTCATACAGTGCTCCATCACATTAGTCCCTAGCACTACTTTTGGGTTTTGATCACTGGGTTCATTCATTATCACAATCAACCCCTGGTGTTGCAGTTCAGCTCGTCCCACAGTCATGGCCACTTGTTTGTACCCCACTTGGGTCAATGGGAGTCCATCAGCGACAATCAGTGTCATGCTGCCATCTGGGGGGGCTAGTTCGTCCTTCCCCCAATACCGTTGATACAGTGTGTATGGTATTGTGGTTACCTGAGATCCAGTGTCCAGGAGAGCCATCAGCGGGATGCCGTCCACTGCCAGGGGGATGATGGGCCGGGCTCCGATGTACCGGTCCCGCCAGTCAGGGGGGCCACTGGGTTCTACTCCTGAGGATTGTCCCATGGCCCCAGGGGTTGCTCGTTTAATGGACACCGTCGGGAGTAGTGGCTGGGCTTGCTGCACCTGTAACAAATCGGAGGTCCATACCGTGAGTCATTGGCCCTTCTCCGCTGCATCCAGGGGACGTCCTCGGGGCTGTCGGCGAGCTGCATCTTCCCCGGGGGCTGGGACCTGGTCGGAGGCTGGAGTGCGGCGAGGATCTTGGCGAGGTCCCCATCCATGCGGTGGACCTGGGCAGCCAGCTCCTCCATCATTCCACTTGGGGCTGCAGGTACCGGAGGCGTTGGGAGTGCAGGGGCCACCACGACGGGAGCCGTCTCAGCTGGCCATGGGGCTGCCTCAGGGACTTCCGATGCTGGGGGCTGCAGCGCTTTAATGGCCTGTTTTTTTAACACGGCAAAGTCCACATCAGGGTGTTCTAGGGCCCACAGCCGGAGTTGTTTGCAGTCCTCCGAGGACCTCATCCCCTGTACAAACTGCTCAACTAACATTTTGTTGCTGTCCGCATCATTAATGGTGTCTACCCGCTTTAGTGTGCGGAGGGCGGTTTGCAGATGCAAGGCGTAGTCCAGAATACTATCCGCGGGCCGTTGCTGGCATTGATAAAACTGCATCCGCAGCTCGGCTTCGGTACGGGTCTCAAAAGCAGTCTGCAGCTTCGCAAAGATGGTGGCTACAGAGGACCGGTCCCCCTCGGCCCAGGTCTCCGCCTCCTGCTCAGCCGCGCCGGTTAGCTGCCCCAGCACTACCGCTGCACGTTGCTTATCAGTCAGGGGGTACAGTTCTAGTAGCGGGCTAAGCTTCTTCCAGAAGACCTGCAATGCGTCAGGTTTCCCATCGTACTGCAGCAGCCAGGTAGCCCCGGGCACATAGGGCAAGGAGAACGGCATCACCTGAGCGAGAGCTGGGGTTGCGGCGCCCCCCGGCAGTGCGGCCGGGACCTGAGCGGGCCCATTCCCATCCACGGGTGCCACTGCGGTTGCGACCGCCGCTCCTCCAGCGGCTCCGACGGGCGCAGACATCTTGTTTCCGTCCCCCTTAGTCTTTTTCCGGCTCCTCCTCTACAGGGGCGGGGTTTCGGCTTTCACGCCTCCACTGCTCGAGGAGACGCTCGAGCGGGGACTTTTTGCGCCCAAAATGGCGGCTTCTCAAAATTTTCGGCCGGACACCTCCGGCGGTCACAAGGCGCACCTATATCAGACGGCAGAGCGGTAAAATCCTGTTCGTGACGCCAAGTTGTTGCGGGCGGGGAGGGGACGCTGCGCTCACCACGGTGGCTCGAGCGGTGGGCCGGATCCGGGGACTCGAGCGGCGCTCCTCGCCCGTGAGTGAAAGGGGGAATGGTTTTGGGGATTTATTGTCCGTGACGCCACCCACGGTTGTGATGAGGTTGTGACAAGAGTTGAGCGCGGTTCTAGGTTCGTGGTTCTCCAGTTCGCGGCTCGAGTGATTTTGGGGCCTGTTCTAGATCGAACTAGAACTCGAGCTTTTTTGCAAAAGCTCGATAGTTCTAGATACGTTCGAGAACGGTTCTAGCAGCAAAAAAACAGCTAATTCCCAGCTGGCTTTCCGCTGTAATAGTGTAAGTCACTCTGTGACTCACACTATTATGAAATTTCAGTGTATAGTGTGCCGGAACAGCGCCATTTTTTTTTTTTCCTTGTCTTCCTTCCCTAAGCGCGCGCGTGTAGTGGGGAGGGCCAGCATGTCAGCCAATCCGAGACACACACACAGCTAAGTGGACTTTTAGCCAGAGAAGCAACGGCATGTGTGATAGGATGTCCACGTCACGTGTCCCTGCATTATAAAAACGAGTATCTGCCCGTCCGGACGCCATTATCTCTTCTGCGTCCTTGGTGTCAGACATCACTGGCGCAGCTCCGTCCTGAGTCCTATCGCCGATACTGCTGTATGCGCTCCATACACAGCGCTGGACAGCTTAGGGATAGCACTTTCTATCAGTCCTTTTAAGGGCTCGTACCGGCAGGGTCAGAGCCATAGGTGACAGGTCCTGAAAACAGAGACAGCGTCTGTGTAGCTAAGGTCAGGGATTTCCTCGCTGCATTTCCCCATTAGGAGGGAATAGAAAGGCAGGCTTCCATTCCTCTACGCAGAGCCCCACAACCCTGGCACTCTACCCTCCTGTCCTCTGCACACTCCAACTCATTATAACTAAGCCATTATACTAGCAAACACTGAGTGTACCTAGTGGCATCATAAACGTGGCTGTTGGACTTCTGTATAGTACCACTAGTGCACAGATATTTGCAGCACCTCTGCCTGCATTGCACACTCCAACTGATAGTTACTAAGCCATTATACTAGCTAACACTGAGTGTACCTAGTGGCATCCTAAACGTGGCTGTTGGACTTCTGTATAGTCCTACTAGTGCACAGATATTTGCAGCACCTCTGCCTGCATTGCACACTCCAACTCATTATAACTAAGCCATTATACTAGCAAACACTGAGTGTACCTAGTGGCATCCTAAACGTGGCTGTTGGACTTCTGTATAGTCCCAGTAGTGCACAGATATTTGCAGCACCTCTGCCTGCATTGCACACTCCAACTGATAGTTACTAAGCCATTATACTAGCAAACACTGAGTGTACCTAGTGTCATCCTAAACGTGGCTATTGGACTTCTGTATAGTCCTACTAGTGCACAGATATTTGCAGCACGTCTGCCTGCATTGCACACTCCAACTGATAGTTACTAAGCCATTATACTAGCTAACACTGAGTGTACCTAGTGGCATCCTAAACGTGGCTGTTGGACTTCTGTATAGTCCTACTAGTGCACAGATATTTTCAGCACCTCTGCCTGCATTGCACACTCCAACTCATTATAACTAAGCCATTATACTAGCAAACACTGAGTGTACCTAGTGTCATCCTAAACGTGGCTATTGGACTTCTGTATAGTCCCACTAGTGCACAGATATTTGCAGCACGTCTGCCTGCATTGCACACTCCAACTGATAGTTACTAAGCCATTATACTAGCAAACACTGAGTATACCTAGTGTCATCCTAAACGTGGCTATTGGACTTCTGTATAGTCCCACTAGTGCACAGATATTTACAGCACCTCTGCCTGCATTGCACACTCCAACTCATTATAACTAAGCCATTATACTAGCAATTTATGCTGCCAGTTTAACGGCCGTAGTTGCATTATCAGGGATATTTATTCTTTATTATTCTGCTGTTAATAAAGCTAGACCACCGCTGCAATCTACACCACCTCTCAATTTTTACTACCATATTTTCAGTGCACAATCTTGTCGCAATCAACATGAGTGGCAAAATGACAGATGCTGGTGGAAATGGGAAGAGGCGTGCTGGAAAAGGAAAAAAAGGGTTTGTCCGTGGGGAAGGTGGCAAAGCTCCATTATCATCTGCTGAAGATAGACTATCTACCAGCAAAAGTAAGATGTCTTCTACTTACCGTGGACAATCCGATGTGCTCCCTTTTTTACGGACACGAAGAACAGGAACAAAGGTAGATGATGGCCAAAAAAGGAAAATGCTTGAATGGATCTCAAGTGGTCCAACAAGTGCCCTCTCAATCACTTCAAGTACCGCATCCAAAAAACACCAGTCCTCTGAGTTGTCATCCCAATCAAACTTGCTTTCTCCCAGCTCTGAAGTCTCCATCAGCCCTGCACAGTATGGTGGAACTGAGATGGCTGAGTCTGCAGAGCTGTTCAGTCACACTATAGCCTGGGAATCAGAGGTCTGCTCCCAAGCTACAGTGAGTACAGACCAGGAAATGGTCTGCAGTGATGCCCAGAACCTTTGTGACTCTGATTCAGGCCGTGAGGAACAAGTTTCTGAGCATAATGTTGACCCTTTGTCACAAACTGTAACACCTGTGGTTATAGACAATGAGGAACATACTGATGAAGATGAGACGCAGATACCAGATTGGGATGACAACTTAAATATTCGGTCAGGGCAAGAAGAGGCTCGGTCTGAGGGGGAGGGGAGTGCAAACACAACAATTGATGATGAAGTTCTAGATCCCACCTACTGTCAACCCCCAGTCAGGCACTCGAAGAGGTCAACAGAGGCGGTGGAGGAGGATGCAACCGACGACGAAGTTACCTTGCGCCTTCCTGGACAGAGTCGGAGCAATGGTAGCACGTCTACAACTGCATCCTCAGCCACCAATCTGCCTCTGAGCACTAGTCGGGGGGGCTCAGCAGGTCGCATGCCCTCTAAGCCTTGCCTAGCCTGGTCCTTTTTTGACATAGAAAAAGATCGCCCAAATTATGTGATGTGTAAAATTTGTCGTGAGTCTGTTAGTAGAGGTCAAAACCTCAGCAGTTTGACAACTTCTTCCATGAATCGTCACATGAATAAATATCATAGGTCCCGGTGGGAAGCTCACTGTGCTGCAATGCGGCTTAGCGGAGCGAAGCATCCATGGCCTGCCCCTTCCAGCGCATCCGCACGCTCCTCATCTTCTAGGATTGTGGGGACAGCTGTCACACCTGGTTTTCCACGCACAACTTCCACCACTGTAATCGCAACAGGCACTTTGCTTGGTAGGTCGTCAGTTGGTTTGGAAGGGGAAACAAGTGAGTGTGTACAGCTCTCTCAGACATCGATAGCACCAACGTTGGATGAAGGCAACATCATGTCTCCGCCTGCACTTTCCTCACAAACCTGCATTTTTCCAGGGACACCCTACTGAACACCGTCTACACACAGCAGCCAGATCTCTGTCCCTCAGATGTGGTCAAATAAAAGGCCATTTCCTGTGACCCATGACAAAGCTAAGAGGTTGACTTTATCCCTCTGTAAGCTCTTGGCTACCGAAATGCTGCCTTTCTGCCTAGTGGACACACAGGATTTTAGAGACCTTATGTCTGTCGCTGTGCCCCAGTACCAGATGCCTAGTCGCCACTACTTCTCTAAGAAAGGTGTGCCCGCGCTACACCAACATGTCGCACACAACATCACCGCTTCCTTGAGAAACTCTTTGTGTGAACGGGTGCATTTCACCACCGATACTTGGACCAGTAAGCATGGACAGGGACGTTACATGTCGCTAACTGGGCACTGGGTAACTATGGTGATAGATGGTGAAGGGTCTGCTGCACAAGTCTTACCGTCCCCACGACTTGTGTGTCAATCCTCTGTGTGTCCAAGTTCCGCCACTGCTTCTGCCTCCTCCACCTCATCTGGGTCCTCCACCTCCGCCCCAAGCCTGCCTGTTCAGGCCACCAGCGTTCTCACTGCGCAGAAGGAATCACGCACCCCTCATTACTATGCTGGCAGCAGAGCGCAACGGCATCAGGCGGTCTTTAGCTTGACATGTCTTGGGAATAGGAGTCACACAGCTGAGGAGTTGTGGTCAGCTCTGCGGTCAGAGTTTAATAAATGGTTGTCTCCACTCAACCTGCAGCCTGGTAAGGCCGTGTGCGACAATGCTGCAAACCTGGGTGCGGCCCTTCGCCTGGGCAAGGTGACACACGTGCCTTGTATGGCTCACGTGTTGAACCTTGTCGTCCAGCAATTCTTAACACACTATCCCGGCCTAGATGGCCTTCTGACCAGCCGCAGCTGAGCGACTTGCATCTCTCCAGAAGTCTTTCGGCCTGACGGTTCATCGCCTGAAATGCGATGTGGCGACACGCTGGAATTCGACTCTCCACATGTTACAGCGACTGTGGCAGCACCGCCGAGCCCTGGTGCAATACGTCATGACGTATAGCCTGGGCCAACGAGATGCAGAGGTGGGGCAGATCACCCTGATGGAGTGGTCTCAGATCAAGGACCTATGCACCCTTCTGCACAGTTTCGACATGGCGACCAATATGTTTAGCGCTGACAATGCCATTATCAGCATAACAATTCCAGTCATTTACATGCTGGAGCACAAGCTAAACACTATTCGGAGTCAGGGGGTGGGACAACAGGAAGGGGAGGAACTACAGGAGGATTCATATGCGCAAAGGACAACAACATCACCAAGGTCCAGACGTTCATCATCCCCAACGCAGCAGGCATGGGACCATGGGGGACAGGGATCAACAAGGGCGCATAGTAGCAGGCGAAATGTTGAGGAAGGTGCAGGAGAACATGAAGAAATGGAGGACGAACTGTCCATGGACATGGAAGACTCAGCAGATGAGGGAGACCTTGGTCAAATTTCAGTTGAAAGAGGTTAGGGGGAGATGTCAGAGGAAGAAAGAATGGTTAGCACCTCTATGCCACAAACACAGCGTGGACTTGGTCCGCATGGCTGCGCAAGACACATGAGTGCCTTCTTGTTGCACTACCTGCAACATGACCCTCGTATTGTCAAAATTAGAAGTGATGATGACTACTGGATTGCCACACTATTAGATCCCCGGTACAAGTCCAAATTTTGTGACACAATTCCAGCCATAGAAAGGGACGCACGTATGCAGGAGTATCAGCAGAAGCTGTTACTCGATCTTAGCTCGGCTTTTCCACCAAACAACCGTGCAGGTGCAGGGAGTGATTCTCCCAGTTGTAACTTGACAAACATGGGACGGTCTCGTCATCTTCAACAGTCTACCCGTACCAGTAGCACCGTATCTGGTGCTGGTAACAGCAATTTTATGGAATCTTTTCATAATTTTTTTAGGCCCTCCTTTGCAAGGCCACCAGAGACAACAAGTCTGACACATAGTCAACGGCTGGAGAGGATGATACAGGAGTATCTCCAAATGAACATCGATGCCATGACTTTGCAAATGGAGCCTTGCTCCTTTTGGGCTTCAAATCTAGAAAAATGGCCAGAGCTCTCCAGTTACGCCTTGGAGATTTTGTCGTGTCCAGCTGCCAGCGTTGTCTCTGAACGTGTCTTCAGTGCTGCTGGGTGTGTGCTGACAGATAAGCGCACGCGTCTGTCCAGTGACAATGTGGACAGACTAACGTTCATCAAAATGAACAAGTCATGAATCCACCAGGAATTTACTACCCCTGTGTCATCCTGGGGAGAGTAAATGCTTGTGGATTTGGAATGTGCTTGATGCAAATCAAAACATCCTGTTTGCAACTAGGGCACAAGTGCTGCCACTGAAGGGGTGGGTGTGTGTGGGGCCCAATTTTTGGAAAAAAAAGGGAGACTCCGCTTGGAGTAACCCTTGCTTGCTGTGTTTTTTAAAAATGATCCAAGATGAACAGAGCTGGGATCAGGAAAGACTTTGCTACCTACCCCGGTGTCATCCTGGGGACGGTTAAGTATGGCGTATTTTTGAATGTGCTTGATGCAAATCAAAACATCCTGTTTGCAACTAGGGCACAAGTGCTGCCACTGATAAGGTGTCTGTGTGGCCAATTTTTGGAAAAAAGGGAGACTCCGCTTGGAGTCACCTTGCGGTGTTTTACATGATTTTAGAAGGACATGCCATGCCTATATCTGTGTCTCATCCTCTTTTTCCTCGTAACGCTGTTTTGTTTTCACATGAGAATTTGTCCTTGTCACTTTCCCATGTGTTTGTGTTGTGTTGTGAGTTGTTTGTCACCTTTTGGACACCTTTGAGGGTGTTTTCTAGGTGTTTTTATGTGTTTGTGATTGCCTGCCATTGTTTCCTATGCAGTTCGAGTTCGGTTCGTCGAACGTTCGACGAACCGAACTCGAACGGGACCTCCGTTCGGCGAACCGACCTCGAGCCGAACCGCGACCGTTTCGCTCATCTCTAGTTGTGACACCACCGCTGCTCTGGACGGGGATCCCGGGAGCGATGACAGGGAGCAGCTTGGGTGTTGTTTTTCCCCTCCGTGGGTAGGGGGTTTGGTTGTCCCGGGGCCCGGTGATGGAGGAATGGCAGGCGGGTTACGGGGCCTGGTGAGGTGCAGGGTCGCAGGGGCAGCGCGGTGCCGCACGGCACAGTGGTACTCACTCAGCCAATGATGAATGCAAAGTTTCCGGTAAAACAAACGGCTGGATGGACGGGTCCCACAGACGGCTGCGGTGGTTCTTCTCCCGGTAGGTTGGCGGTGACTGCCTTTCCCTGCACCTGTGTTATGTTCTCGGTTCTGGTGGCTTCCCATCGGTATCCCGCTCCCCAGCTTGGATGGATGCTGACGGAGCCCCTTTTGCCCGCAGGCTCTGGCCCTGGGAACTGTAGACTTGGCGGTGACTGTATTTCCCTTCACAGTTTGAGCGGTTGCCTTCAGTCGGGTCTTGACTGCTGGGAAACCCCGGAGGTTCCCTTCGCTAACGGATTTGACCGGTTTTACGGCGTCTCCAAGCCTGGTTGGGGTCCGTAGACCCTGCTGAATGGTGCTGGCTTCTCTTCGGTTCACGTCAATCAGCCCCTCCTGCAGACGGTCACCACCGTCTGCCAACCTTGCTGTTTGTGCCCGGGCCACGCACCCGGACACCGTCAGTCTGCTCCGCTACCACTTCACTCCTCAACTTCAAACTGAACTCCCTTACTCCACTCCTTCCTTTTCCCGCCTCCAGGATGGTGAACTCCTCGGCGGGTGGGGCCAACCACCTGGCTCCACCCCCTGGTGTGGACATCAGCCCCTGGAGGGAGGCAACAAGGATTTTTGTCTGACCTTGATGTGCCTAGCCGGGGTGTAGGGTGTGTTGTTGCAGCATCTGTGACGTCCTGGCTTGTCCAGGGCGCCACAATACAGCTGACTGCCACCAGGTGTCAAGGGTCCCGGGTCCTTTAGTGAGAAAAGATGGGTAGGGAGTGACAAGGTAGCAGGGGTTAAGTGAAAGGTTGGCTTATCAGCAGAGTTAGATATATAGAGAAAGGCAGCTTCCTGTTTCATTCAGATAGGGAGATGCTGCTGTAATGTGCAGGACAAGAAAGGAAGGACCAGAAGAGTCAGAAGAGCAGAGTGGAGTGAACAGGGTGAAGGTGGTTGAAGCAGGACAGAGACAGGGCAGAAAGGAAAAGAAGACGTGTTAGCAACATGTAGCTTAGTTCAAAATTTGCCATAGAAAACTAGAGGGTCTTTAATTGGCAACCTGATGTCTTCAAAGATGTGAGCAGGTTCACACTGAGTACATGTAACAGTCATGAAAGTGTCTGGGAATACTTGGTGAATGTTGTCGCACCACTGAGGGTATAGTCGCCACAGAGGTACTGCACCTCAGCCAGAGGTGTGGTACCCCATTCCCTGGTAAGAAGGAGCCCCCAGACCATGTCACACACACACACACACTCTTAGTATACTACAGTATACCTACAATCCATCAGGCCATGGTTAGGGCGAGTTGCACCTTAGGGAGAGCAAAGTCCCGGAGCCAGTCTGGAGGTGGGGTTAGTTAGTGGGTGAACACTTAGAACGGATTGCAGAAAGTGAAACTAAAGAGAACGAGTTAGGAGGAGAAGGAAGTAGGAGCGGAGGGGAGAGGTCCTGGAGATTGGAGCCAGAGGAGCTTGTCCTAGGGCCAGGAAGAAAGAAAAGAAAGAAGGGGTCCTAGAGCCACGGGAAGTGAGAGATCCACCCATGGGCTCGCATCCATAGCCGACATATCGGTGTGGAGGGACTTGGCTGCAAAGGGGACCGGCCCCTAGACTAGTGGAGAACTACAAGGCTCAGCTAGCAAAAACGGAGGCGGCAGTAACTTCACAAGCCGAAGCCACAACCACAAGCAAATCCACTGAAAAGTTTGGCCTCCTATTCAATTCAACATGGTTTGAAAAGGTTCGATAAGGTTTGGAGTTCAGTTTGGAGAACGTAGAGTTTGTTTGGTAAGGCTTGGTGAACCAAACTTTCAAAGGTTCGCCCATCTCTATTATTGAGATCCAGTTTGAGATTAAAGTTTTTTCTTTTGCATATTTAGTTTAGGATATTCTCACTCACCAATGTTCAAATTGCAACTGTCATCCATATCAATCACAAGAGCGAAGTGTCAGTGTACCGCCCCCACGTCAGCAACCGGGCTGCTCGGATCCGGATCTGCAGTGTGGCTCGAGGGGTCTCCGGACCCGGGGGTCTCGCTTACACTTCGAAATAAAAGGGGGGATAATGATATGTGGGGATATTGTATACAGTCCGTGACGCAACACACGGTGTGTGGTAAAATGGGGTACCACCGCTGCTATTAGGGAGCACCCGGGGCATTGGGATGGCAGCTAGCTGTTGTTAACCCTCCGTAGGTAGGGATGGATGCCCCGGGACCCAGTGTCTCTGTGCTGAGGATGGTGATTGCAGGGGCCGGCGCGGATATTGGTGTACTCACTATTAAAAAAATCACACAAGTCCGTGGTAAACCAAGGTGCCAGTGGCCGGAGCTCCGCGGCCGGGTTTATTCTGGTCCCTCACCCGGGGTGATGGTTTGTGTCACTTTCCTCTGCACTATTTTATTTCTCTTTTGGACTTCTTGGTATGGAACTCGGGAGTCCGCTCCCAGAACTTCAGGTGGAAGCCTTGCCCGCAGACTCTGACCCGTGGGATCTAAAGGGGTCCTGGAGGATGCCCTATCCCTCTCAGTGGGCTGCTGGTCTGCTTTTGGGACTTTGGGTGGGACAGGACCTGTAATCCTGTCCTCAACTGGTTGATTAACAAAGTCGGTGGTTCCGTACTCTGCTTCAGGGTCCAGGTACCCCCTCTGTGGACGGTTTCCGGGTCGGTTCTCCGGTGTCGGTACCGGCGGGCTCCTACCCTGTCCCGGTCCACCTCGGATCTCCGGAAGCCGTCTTCCCATCTCCTGTCAGACACTGACCACCGTCTGCCACCTAGCCAGAACACCAGGGCTCCAACCCCGACGCCTTATCTCTCTGACTTCACTTGCTCTTTCTCCTCTTCTCTCTCACTCCTAATCCTCTCCACTCCACACTCAACTCAGAACTGAACTTTTCCCACCCCGGGTTCTATAGACCACTAGGTGGGCATTGTCCTTCCGCCTGGTCCCGCCCACTGGTGTGCCTGTCCTACCCTGGGGGGGTGACTAGGGTTTTGTTGGCTTTGGTGTAACCCTGTGAGGGAATTTGTTGTGCGGGAGCCTATTCTGTGTGTGACCACCTGGCGGTGCCAGGGCGTCACATCAGCATCACTAGAAATCACAATGCCACCTCATCTGCTGTCTGCTCTCTTTGGACCCTTTAGGGCATGTGCGCACGTTGCGGTATTGTTTGCGTTTCTGCAGCATTTTAAGCTGCATCGTCACATTGTAAAAATGCATGCGCTCGGCTTCCCCAGCAAAGTCTATGAGAATTATGCAAAATACGTGTGGACGATGCTTTTTTTAAACGCACCGTTTTGATTGTCAAAAATTTGACATAAGATTTGCGTTTAGAAAAGCAGCATGTCAATTCTTTTGTCCATTTTGGCAGCGTTCTACACCCATTGAAATCAATGAGTTGTAGAAAAACGCTACCAAAATGCTAAGCAGTGCAATTTGCACTGCATTTTTGTTGCGATCCGCATGTTTTTTTTGACATAACAAACGCAGATCTTTTGGTCTCTCTCTCTATCTCTGTCCATGTCGGTCTCTCCCTCCAACCCCCTCTCTCATACTCACCGATCCACGATTACCGGCGCTGGGCTGCGCGACGTTCACACTGTGGCGGCTTCTCCTCTTTTGAAAATGGCGGCCGCTCATTAATCCATCTCGTATTCCCTGCTTCCCCCGCCCACCGGCGCCTATGATTGGTTGCAGGTAGACACGCCCCCACGCTGAGTGACAGCTGTCTCACTGCAACCAATCACAGCCGCCGGTGGGCGTGTCTATATCGAGCAGTAAAAAGAAAAAATAAATAATTAAAAAAAAAACAATGTGCGGTCCCCCCCAATGTTGATACCAGCCAGGGTAAAGCCACACGGCTGAAGGCTGGTATTCTCAGGATGGGGAGCTCCAGGTTATGGGGAGCCCCCCAGCCTAACAATATCAGCCAGCAGCCGCCCGGAATTGTCGCATCCATTAGATGCGACAGTCCAGGGACTCTACCTGGCTCATCCCGAATTGCCCTGGTGCGGTGGCAAATGGGGTAATAAGGAATTAATGGCAGCAGCCCATAGCTGCCACTAAGTCCTAGGTTAATCATGGCAGGCGTCTCCCCGAGATACCTTCCGTGATTAACCTGTAAGTTAAAGAAAATAAACACACACATCCAAAAAATCCTTTATTTGTAATGAAAGTTAAAAAAACACCCTCTTTCACCACTTTATTAACCCCTCAAAAACACCTCCAGGTCCGACGTAATCCACGCAAGGTCCTACGACGCTTTCAGCTCTGCAACATCGGAAGCTGACAGGAGCGGCAGTAGAACACCGCCGCTCCTGTGAGCTCCATGCAGCAACTGAAGTGAGTCACGCGATCAGCTGTGCTGTCACTGAGGTTACTCGCTGCCACCGCTCTCAGGTGGAGGACTGCAGCTGTGGCCGCGAGTAACCTGAGTGAAAGCACAGCTGATCGCGCGGCTCACTGCAGTCACTCAGGGGATTTGCGATCACAGATGAGTCCTTCACGTGTGACCGCAAATCAAGCACAGAGCCGCGCGATCACAATGAAGTCTTGTGAAATTCATCCGAGTTCATGCTGATCGCGCGGCTCTGTCTCGCATCCAGCCATCCTCTTTTTGACAGTGTGGTCCCACTCGGCACTGCTGCAAGTCTATGGGGATGCTGCAGAGCGGAGTGGGACCGCACTGTAAAAAATCTGCGTTCTGGAATCATCCAGAACACATGAATTCAGCAGGAATTCTGCAGTAACAATGCGTCTCAGAACACAGCTTTTCGGCTGCATTCTGAGACGCATATGAGTGACTTACACGCTACGGAATAGAACGCAACATGTGCACATAGCCTAAAGGGTGCTTTACACGCTGCGACATTGCTAGCGATTGCTAGCAATATCGCGAGCATTAGTACCCATGATATGTATATGTGGTGATACCGTAGCGAACATTATCACTACGGCAGCGTCACACGCACATACCTGTACTGCGATGGCTCTGTGCCCGCCGAACAATCCCTCCTTCAAGGGGGAGGTGCGTTTGGTATCACAGCGACGTCACAAAACGGCCGTCCAATAGCAGAGGAGGGGAGGAGATGAGCGGCCGGAACATGCCGCCCACCTCCTTCCTTCCTCATAACGGTGGACAGAGGTAAGGAGATGTTCGTCGCTCCTGCGGTGTCACACATAGCGATGTGTGATGCCGCAGGAACGAGGAACAACCTCGCTATGTACGAGACAACGATTTTTGGTAAGTGAACGACCTCTCATATACCAATGATTTTTGTCTCTTTTGCGATTGTTTAAGGTCGCTCCTGCCTGTCACAAGCTGCGATTTCGCTAACGGTGCCGGATGTGCGTCACAAACACCGTGACCCCGACGATATATCGTTAGCGATGTCACAGCATGTAAATGGCCTTTTAGAGTTCACATGGTTAGCCCAACTTTAATGTGGTGTGCATGCAGAGGTTAGCCGGTGCATTCCCAGCGCCTCTTCTTTTGCTCTAGTAATATTATTTCTGTACATATTATTGTTTATACAAACATTATATATTCAATTGTTATTTCATAAACTAGCCTTGATAAAAATCGCTTTTCAGTAAAGCTTGAAATATAGCAACCAGATTATCCATTTTTCCTCGAGAGCACAATAATGTTAACATCAACAATTTTAGAAGAGCCTAATGCACTGTTAATGCCGTATTTAGAATCTTCCGGCTCATTACCAATATAATGCACACACCATTAGGTGCAATAACATTCACTTAATCGATACACATCTGCCACATGGATCCACAGCAAGAGAGTGCACATTAAGTCATGTTTATGTTTTACCAATGGTCAGAAGAAACTGGAAAACTATTCGGGGTTGACAATAGTGAAACGTAGCAGAGATTGGCAAACAAGACGATGCATAACACTTGCTGCCCATTTTTTTCTCTGAATTCAATAGGACATGCTAATCTCTTTAGCTGGCATCCTGGCGTCTCTTACATCACATTCTGTTGCCATGGAGACAGCTGCAGCCAAATGCACCGTCAGTCTGGTAATGCTTAACCCATTGAGCACACACAACATTCAGCAATGCATAACATTTAGTACCCTCTTTGCATTACAAAGATTAAAATGTTAAGTATTCTATTTACTATTCATTTTGTAAATGTATAGACATTAGAAAAGAATCTATTCTAAACATTGAAATGGATAGAAAGGGGAAAATACTGTATTGATAAGCTTAAATTGATGCAGTCCAGCTACATTGTTCTGGGTCCAGTTAAAATGCCAGTTGAAGAAGAAGAGAAGCCATTAGGGTTTATGCACATAACTCTATTTTTGGTCCGAGTGCTATCCATCAAAAATCTCATCGCGCTCTGACCAATGTTATTCAATGTGGTACAAGGAAAAAAATTACAGCATGTATATGATATACCTTCAAGAATCGCATGGCACTCGGCCTTTCAAGTCTATGGGTCAGTGAAAAAAATGGATGAGATCCGAGTATGGTCCGATTTTCACTGACTGACAGATTGAGAAAATGAAGACATTCTTTGTTTTATTCTCCTCCCACTCTCATGAGACTCGGACTCTGATCAGAGTCTGATTAGCATAATCAGACCATTTGTGAACCCAGACTTCGTGTGATTCTTACCCATTACTTGGCTATTACTTTGCTATTGTTTGGTTTTCGTCAGATTCATTGACTGTGCTCTTTGTAACCCATCTGTACCTTGACTGATTTAGTGCCTTCTACATCTACTCACCTCCACAAGTTTTAACTTCGTGAAATAATTTAATTCCTTTAGTCTTATATCCTAGTTCTTGATCATGGCTTTTGTTGCTTTATCGGTCCATTTGCTATTGATCCGTTTGATCTTGTCTGCATGACCCATCCACATTGCCACTAGGAACCACTGACGTTTTTACATTCTCCAACCCTACGTTATCCAAAGGGATCATTTATTTGAATATATAGTGAGTAAATGCTGAAACATTCTGCTTGATGAGTCCTTTATAAGGTGAGTTGAAAATAATCTGCATTCTGATTGTAAAATTTCTTTGAATGGCTCCTTGACGACACATTGACTTTTAACTTCTAGACGGTACTGCTCCAGCTCTGCAGTCACCTTCTAATATATCACTGCTTAGTAGTACAGCTACACACTGTCGTGCAGCTGCGGAAGAGCAGATCAAACTGTCAAAGACAGCCATAGTCCTCATAGAGATGGCAGAGATGGTTTATTACCATCTGTGCCTTCTTGAACGCTGTATACACAATGTTAAAGAAAAGCTGTGTACACTATAATATGAGAGCTGATGGTGCTTCCTCCACCATGCACAGTGGTCATATGTTCGCTATTTGAAGGGAGGGAGAAGGAGCTGCTAAGTCATAGGAGACGTAGACAGCGAGGCTATGAAGGCAGGAGGCTACATTTCCCTTGTAACTGAGGCTAATATACAAGCCCTTGATACTATAGGAAATAAGATGAAAATTAAAACATTTCAATATTTAAATAAAAAAACAAAAATGTATAGCACAATATGTAAAAAGTGATACATAAAATAAAAAATATATAAAAATATGTATTTTAGTAATTCTATGTGGTCGTTAACAAAATATATGGGAATAACCAACACTTATTTCCTTTATATTTTTCACCGACATCGCCTAATATCAGCAGAAAAAGAGAGAGAAGAGATAACAGTGACATAAGAATGAAGAAGTGCAAAAGTTATATGGATAGCAAAATTAAAGAAAACGGTACAGCTCTTTAAAGAAAAAAGAAAATCTGCCTGGTCAGGAATGGGGATAAATGGGCTTGAACTGGTTAATCAACTTTCAGAAAAGACAACTACATAATTTTTTTTCAAATAATCTCTCTCCTTTTCAATACACTTTCCTCATTAAAAAACATTTTATGCTGAGCTGCGAGCCACAAATGCACAGCTGTCTTCACCTCTTCATCAGGAGTGACTCTTTGATCTTGTAGGGCTTCTTTCAGGAGACTAACCTGTAATTCACTGTCAATCTTCTATCCTTCAGAATCAGTTCACGTGCACACTCAAAGTTGTCGTCAGTCATGGACATGGACAAGCGCCTAGCTCCTCATTTAACTGAATAGGATAACTGAAGTGAGCACTAATATATATATATATATATATATATATATATATATATATATATATATATATATATATATATATATATATATATATATATATATATATTATGAGTGCATGCCAAAAAAATCCTTATATAGCTCCTCCTTTATGCTGACATTTGTGTGACCTTACCTTAAACTTTTCTATCCATACTTAAACATTTCTTTGCAAACAAACTCTCTCTCCATTCTTTATTGGCTGGTCGCATACGTCATCAAGTCTATATAACATCTGGCTCAGTACACTGTACCCGGAAATAGTGTACACTACCTGCTGTTGCAACATTAAACCAATAGTCCTTTTCAAGAATAATTTAAATACATTCTATTCTCTAATAATACCTCTCTTAGTCTTCAATTAGTGTAGACTTAGCTTCTGGAGTAGAGAGAGTGCATTTGAGGTATTTAGGCAGGATTCATTGAGTTACAGTCCTTGGTGCTCCAGGTAGAACCAAAAATCCTTTCAGGACAAATTTAAATACATTCTATTCTCTAATAATACCTCTGTTAGTTTGCAGTTAGTGTAGGGTTAGCTTCTGGAGTACGGACAGTGTATTAGATGCATTTAGGCAGGGTTCAGTGTGTTACGGTCCTTGGTTCTTCCACGAACAACTAAAAGTCCTTTTCAGGGCTGAACTAAATACATTCTAATCTCTAATAATACTGCTCTTAGCTGTGTACATAATTTAAAATATGTAAGGTGTGTGGAAAGGGACAAGGAAGTGGATGTTTTGCTGATGGCGGTGCACACAGAGGCCATGGCTGTGAGTGGAGGCAAACTGGGCCTGCTGTGGGAGCACACCAATCATGTGCATACTCTAGATCCAGCTTCTTGTCCCACTTTTCAGCAGGGCATGGGACACCATTGGTGAAGTCAGAACAGTATGAGCAGGTTGGGAGTTAGTTAGCAGACAATGCTTACAGCCTGTTTCCGAGCACCACCTTGTCTTCTACACCATCCAGTCTCACTAGCCAAGGGTGTAAACCATATAATCCTGTCCTTGATCCTCCTTCCTCCCACTATGGCGAGTCCCAGGAGACAGGTGATCCTACTCTTGGACACTACGAGGAGCTTTTGTACCTTCCCATTTATGGGTTCTTCTGGCCTCTCAGTGGGCAAATTTCAAGAGTGACATGAGGAAATTGTGTGCAGTGATGCCCAAATATTTGAGCAGCCATGGTCAGAAGATGCCTACAATGGGGAACGACAATTACTGTCTCAAACTGTGGATGATGATGAGACACAGTTGGAAACAAGTCAAGTTAAGTCAACAAGTCAAGAGGAGGACGAGAATGCAGAAGTCTAAGATGAGATGGTGGATGATGAAGCCACTGACCTAACTTGGCAAGGTGGCATGCAGAATGAGAACAGCAGTGTAGAGGGGGAGGGGGCTGCAGCACCACAACTGGCAGAAAGATGCAGTGAGGTGGCCAGAAGCGGGCAACTGTTCTCCAAAGCACCAGCAGAAGACAAGAAAACTGTGATTTCTATCCTGTGCTGTACCAAGCTCAGCAGGAGCTACACCACGTTCACCAACTGCATGCTCAGGCACATATCATCCAAGCACCTAAATAGGTAGGCCAAATGCCTGGGTTTACAATCAGTGTCTGTGGGTGACACCACTGCCTCTTCCCCTGTGCTATGTGCTGGGCAATCCTCTGTCCAAGGTGCAGTAGCAAATGCCCCCCCTGCGCTACACCTAATCTTTCACATTTGCAACCACCATCAGCAACCATGTCCAATTCCTTATCCCAGGACAGAGTTCAGTTGTCTCTACTCCAGGCCTTGGAAAACAAGGGGATATACCTAGCCACCCACTGTTACGTGGGCTGTCTGATTATAAAAACCAAAGAGATATCAGACAGTCAGGGTCCACCGTGAAAAGTCTCTGCTGCAGACTATGGCAGAGGATAAGGGGTAACTTGTACCACGAAAGCAGTACTGATACGTCTCAGTGACACTAGAGCCAGTCACGGCATGTACTGTTAAAGTCACAGTGACTACCGTATTTAGCCTTAACATAAAAGGCATAGGTTAAAGAGTGGAAGAGTATATAAGTGTGCCGCTGTAAATAGTAGTAGCACAAGTGCAGAGTGCAATACCTCTGTTAAACTCACAGAGGCATATAGTTAGGAAATAAAACAATTCCACCCTTACTCGGAGGGTGTGTGGTATGATCTCTGTTAATGATCACAGAGACACAATAGTGAGTGTGAAATGGCACCTACCTAGGTCCGTTCCTCTAGCAATGCCAGGAGACGGACAGCAGCGTAAGCCGCACAAAGCTCCTACCTGCGTTCGCTCCACTAGTGTGCGAGGACACGAACTACTAGATTTGGCACCTGCCTAGGTCCGCTCCACTAGTGGTGCAAAAGAGACGGACAGCAGCACAAGCCGCACAAAGCTCCTACCTATGTTTGCTCCCCTAGTGTGCGAGGATATGAACAACTGCCAGACGCAGTATAAGGAACGTTACCCTAGCGGCAACGTCCACCTACGAGTAGGATCACAAGGCCCAGTCTGAAAATGTGCCTCAGGCACCTGCCTATGTCCGCTCCACTAAGATGTAAGGATACGGACTGCAGCCGAAGCTGTAAGGTACAAGAACGCTACCCTGCCGGTAGCACTCACCTAGTATAGACAGACAGATGCCTAGAGGGACGTGCACAGAGCGTCTACTCTCATGCATGAACTAAGAGGACTGAGCGCCGAGCAGCGTGCGTCAGGGTCTTATATAGACTTTGTGCCTCATCCAAGATAGAGGACACCAGAGCCAATCCGCTGTCAGAATGACAGCAATGACGTCACGCTGACCTATCACCGAGCAAGGCGTCACAAGCACATGACCAGCGACCAATCGGCTTAGAAGATGTCAGAGACATGTGACCTCGTGTCAGTGATGATGTTACTCGCACATGTGCAATGGCTCCAAGATAGGACTTAGTCTCCAGCTCTCGCACATGTGCAGTAGCAAGAAATCCGAACATAGTCTCCAGTGCTCGCACATGTGCAGTAGCAAGAAATCCGAACATAGTCCCCAGTGCTCGCACATGTGCAGTAGCAAGAAATCCGAACATAGTCTCCAGTGCTCGCACATGTGCCGTAGCAAGAAATCCAAACATAGTTTCCAGTGCTCGCACATGTACAGTAGCAAGAAATCCCAACATAGTCTCCAGTGCTCGCAGCAACCGTAACACCCACCCACAGGCCAAAACACTAGACACAATATTTCTGAGATTGTTGCCATTGTTGCTATTTAGGCTTGAGCACTTTGAAGATTTCCACAACCTGAGAATGGTGGCCATCCCTTAGTACTCAGCCCCCAGCCACCCCTATTTCTACCACTGTGCCGTCCCCGCCTTACACAAGCACGTGTCCCATAACATCACTCGTGCCCAGACCAACGTAGTTGCTGGAAAGGTCCACTTAGCCACCGACATGAGGACAAGTACTTGTGGCCAGGGATGCTACTTTTCCCTGATAGCACACTGGGTGAAGCCTTTGGAGGCCGAAACTGAGTTGAACCCTTGGACGGCATACGAGTTACTAACACCTACAATTGCAGTTCCTATTTTCCATCAGGGTTCCCCTGACCTCCTACACAAGTTCCTGAATCCACTCCTCCTCCTCATCCTCAATCTCAAAATTGTTGTCCCTATCAGTCATAAGCTGGAAAAACTGCAGCACTGCCTCAGTGAAGTGGCAACTGGCTCTATTGAAACTGATGTCTTAAGGAGACAAACAGCACATCGCCTCAGAGTTGTTGATAGGTCTAACAGACCAGACAGATCTGTGGCTCTGACTGCTGAACCACCCACCAGACATGGCCGTGTGTGATAATGGCTGTTACCTAGTGGCAGCTATGAAGCTTGGAAAGCTGTCACACTTGCCATGCCTGGCCCGTATGCTCAGCTTAGTGGTTCAACACCTTCTGAAAACCTACCCAGAATTGCCTGGGTTACTTGTCAAGATACGCTGTGTGAGTGCCCATGTTCGCAAATCACCTACAGCTGCCGCTGTTCTGGCAGTGCTTTAGCAGCACTTGCAAGTGCCAGCTCACTGATTGGTTTCTGACCTGTCCATGCTATGGAACTCAACATTACATACAGTTAGGTCCAGAAATATTTGGACAGTGACAGAAGTTTTGTTATTTTAGCTGTTTACAAAAACATGTTCAGAAATACAATTATATAAATAATATGGGCTGAAAGTGCACACTCCCAGCTGCAATATGAGAGTTTTCACATCCAAATCGGAGAAAGGGTTTAGGAATCATAGCTCTGTAATGCATAGCCTCTTCTTTTTCAAGGGACCAAAAGTAATTGGACAAGGGACTCTAAGGGCTGCAATTAATTATTGATTACTGTAGCGCTTTGTGTGTAGAGTTGTTGTGGCGTTATCTCGTTGTTTCCTCCTTGTTCTTATTTTCCTCCTTATCACTTGTCGTCTAATTTCTTTGTGTGAGCATGCTGAGTGAACGAATTTTGGTCTCCCCTGTTTGTCTATATCTGTGGGTTCTACCACTGCTGTCCCAGCCCTCCTCTGGGGTGAAGGAGAGGGGGTATTAGATCAAGACTGTACATGAGCAGGGCTAGGAAGGAGGCCCAGACATCATCACCTTCAGACGTATCTGGGGGATCAGGGAGAGCTAGGGCCCCCTAGCCTGAGAGCCAGTTTAGGAGCCCCAGTGCCTGGTTATCTCATCACACCCCATGACACATACCACTGTCCTCCATGATTCCTCAGTGAAGGACAACAATTGAGTATCCAAGCTGGACATGTGGCATGAACTACACCTCTACGCCTTGGAGGTGCTGGCCTGACCCATTTTTTCTGAGTGAGTTTTTAGTGCCATAGTGCCATAGCAGGCAACCGAAAATGCTGGCAGGCTGATTCTTATCAAAATGAACAAAGTGTGGATTAGCTCAGACCTCACAACCCCATCGGATGACAGCAGCCGAACCTAAAGGCAATTGCAATGTTCCTTAAAACTCACAATATTTTAACAATTGTCAAATAATTTATTATGAGACCCTCATGTACATATCTTTTAGGCAGTATTGCATTCCCTCCTTTTAATCCTTGACAGACCTTGCACTTAGTGTATAGGGTTTAGAAGCAGGCTTTAATACTGTAGGACTAGCTGCTGGGGAAGGGATAGTTTACCATTCTAAGCATATAGGCAAGGTTTCTTTCCTTACAGTCCTTGCTGCTGCAAACTAAAACTGAAAGACCTTTACCAAACTACATGTATAAGATTCTATTCCCTATTAATACCATTGTTAGCTGCATACATAAGTTAATATCTGCAAGTGCAGTGATGGATGGGGAAATTGATGTGCTACTTATAGTGCACACATAGGCTGAAGTTTGTGGCCAGATGAAACTGTGCTGGCGGTGTGAGCATAATAAACACCATCATCCACAAGACTTTGCTGTCTATCCCACTTTGCATGAGGCGCGAAACAGCACTCCGGAAGGCCAAACAGTACAAGGAGGTTGTCAGTTGGATGGCAGGAAATGTTTTTAAAGTTGTACCAAAATTGAATAACAGTCTCCCCTCCATGTCTCTTGCTGGCTGTATTGCAATACCTCCTTGTCATTTGAGCTAGATATCTCACTGAGTGAACACTGTGTGCTCTTCTAGTTTAACCCCTTCACCCCCGGCCACTAAAACACCCTAATGACCGGGCCATTTTTTGCAGTTCTGACCAGTGTCACTTTGACAGGTTATAACTCTGGAACGCTTCAACGGATCCTGGCGATTCTGAGATTGTTTTTTCGTGACATATTGTACTTCATGTCAGTGGTAAATATAAACCGATAATTTTTGCGTTTATTTGTGAAAATTTAGGAAATTTTGCAAAAATTTTGAAAATTTCGCAATTTTCAAACTTTCAAAATTTATACCCATAAATCTGAGAGATATGTCACACATAATAGTTACTAAATAAACTTTCCCACTTGTCTACTTTACATCAGCGCAATTTTTGAAACAAAATTTTTTTTCGCTAGGAAGTTAGAAGGGGTCAAAGGTCATCAGCAATTTCTCATTTTTCCAACAAAATTTAGAAAATAATTTTTTTTAGGGACTACATCACATTTGAAGTGACTTTGAGAGACCTAGGTGACAGAAAATACCCAAAAGTGACCCCATTCTAAAATCTGCACCCCTCACTCTGCACAAAACCACATCCAAGAAGTTTATTAACCCTTTAGGTGCTTCACAGGAACCAAAGCAATGTGGAAGGAAAAAATGAAAATTTTACTTTTTAACACAAAAATGTTACTTTAGCCATAAATAATAATATTGTTTTTCACCACAAAACTGTCACTTGAACCAGGTAGCTTTTTTTTCCACAAGGGTATCAGGAAAAAATGCACCATAAAACATATTGTGCAATTTTTCCTGAGTACGCAGATACCTCATATGTGGTGGAAAGTAATTGTTTGGGCGCATGGTGGGGCTCAGAAGAGAAGGAACGCCATTTGACAGCAAAATTGGTTGGAATCATTAGCGGACGCCATGTCACGTTTGGAGACCCCCTATGGTGCCTAAACAGTGGAGCTCCCCCACAAATTACCCCATTTTGGAACTAGACCCCTCAAGGAATTTATCTAGATATTTCGTGAGCCCCTTGTACCCCCAGGGGCTCCACAGAAGTTGATAACGTTGAACCGTGAAAATTATTATTTTTTTTTTAACCACAAAATTTTTGTATCAACCAGGTAGCTTTTTTTTTTTACAACGGTATCAGGAAAAAATGCACCATAAAATGTATTGTGCAATTTTTCCTGAGTACGTAGATACCTCATATGTGGTGGAAAGTAATTGTTTGGGCACATGGTGGGGCTCAGAAGAGAAGGAACGCCATTTAACTTTTCAAACGCACAGACGCGGTGCACTGATCGGCCGCTGCAGGACGCACGGTCGGATGAGATACAAAAAGCGTTGGGGATACGGAAAAAAAAAGGTCACGCCAAAAATTGAGCAGGGATGCCGATCCGTTATGTGCATCCCTGATCAGCGCTCGGCAGGACGCACGGAAGGATCTGATACAAAAAGCATCGCGAATACCGAAAAAAGTCACTCCAAAAATTGAGCAGGGATGCCAATCCGTTATGTGCATCCCTGATCAGCGCTCGGCAGGACGCACGGAAGGATCTGATACAAAAAGCATCGCGAATACCGAAAAAAGTCACTCCAAAAATTGAGCAGGGATGCCAATCCGTTATGTGCATCCCTGATCAGCGCTCGGCGGGACGCACGGACGGCTGCGATACAAAAAGCGTCGCGAATACAGAAAAAAGTCACGCCAAAAATTGACCACGGATGCAGATAAGTTATGTGCATCCCTGATCAGATCTCGGTGGGACGCATGGACAGATGAGATACAAGAAGCGTCGGGGATATGGGAAAAAAAAGTCCCGTTGAAAACTGACCACGGTTGCAGATCCGTTATCTGCATCCCTGATCAGCGCTTGGCGGGACGCACGGACGGATGAAGTGTAAAAATGGACAGGATACAAGAAAAAAAAGTTATACTCACAGTACCAAGAGGATCACTGACCAGAGGAACTGCAGAGGAGCAAGAAGGCAGTGAGATGGACAGCTTTACACGAGCAGCAGGTAGGACGTTGGACAGATCAGAAGAAGGACCCAGCGATGGAGGCAGATGTGATCGGGCCAGTGAAGACCTCGGAAGACCCGTGAAGGCAGGTAAGAGGACGTCGGGGGGGGGTCAGGGGGGATGGGGAGAGGGGGGCAGAGAGGGAGAGCAGAGGGGGCGGAGAAGCAAAGGCAGAAGGAAGGAACTTTGGAAGCAGAATAGAGATAACAGAGGAGGCAGGCAGATCGCGTGGGGAGCAGATCGGGATGCCGGGGGGCAGATCGGGACGTAGGGAAGCAGATCGGGGGGGGCACGGGCCTTCACGGGAGCACGCAGGAGCCTTCACGGGAGCGCGCAGGGTCCATCGCGAGAGCGCGCAGGGAGCGGAATACTTACCATTGGAGCAGGAGCGGTGACATCAGAGGTGGCGGCAGCAGCAGCGGTGGCGTGGTAACAAAAGTACCAGCCAGTGCACGCTGCAGACATGTTGGGGGAGGGTCCCCAGATCAGCTCAGGCCTGGGGAGGGCGGCCACATGCAGATCACACCGCCCCACTGCACACTGATTGGAGCGATTGCGCGTCATAGCACGATCGCTCCAATCAGTGCTGCAGGGGCTGGGGGCGACATGTTTGAGATCCATCTATGATATGCTGTAGCTGCTACAATAGATCATAGCAGGATCTCACAGTATCGCACTAATTCGGGCATTATTTTTGCCGAAATTAGTGCGAACGATGTGGTTGATGGTTCAGATTTGAACAGCCAATCACATCGATCGTCTATGGAGGGTGGTGATGCCACCCCCCCTGGGGTCAAGCAAAGGTCCCCTGCTGTAAGAAACAGCAGGGGACATCATTTGAAAGCCGTTGCTATGGCCACGGCAATCAAATGAAGTTTAGGCCGTAAAATTACGTCCCTGGTCGTTAAGTCACATTAAAATAGGACGTAATTTTACTGCCCGCGGTCGTGAAGGGGTTAAGAGTCAGAATGCTTATAAAATTATACCAGAATTGAATCAGTCCCCCTACTACATCTGTTCCAGGGTGTATTTCAATGCCTCCTTGTAATTTTAGCTAGGCCTCGCACTGTGTGCATATTCTTTTCCAGTTTTGGAGTCAGACTGTTTTTAAAATTGTACTAGAATTGAATCAGAGTCTCTCCCCTACGTCTCTTGCTAGCTGTACTGCAATCCATCTTTGTAATTTTAGCTTGACCTTGCACTGAGTGCATAGGCTTTCCCAGTTTCAGAGTAAGAATGATTTTACAATTGTAACAGAATTGAATCACAGGCCTCCTCTAGGTCTCTTCCAGGGTGTTCTGCAATGCCTCGTTTTAATTTCAGCTAGGCCTCACAATGAGTACATAGGATTTCCCAGTTTTGGAGTCAGACTGTTTTTAAAATTGTACTAGAACTAAATCGGAGTTTCTCCGCTACGTCTCTTGCTGGCTGTACTGCAATCCCTCCTTGTCTTTTTAGTTAGGCCTTTCACTTACTATATAAGCTTTCCCAGTTTTGGAGTCAGAATGTTTTTAACCCTGCACCCCCTGCCTACTTTTACCTTCCAGACCAGGCCAATTTTTTTCAATTCTCACCAGTGTCAGTTTATGATGTAATAACTCTGAAACGCTTCACTGGATCCCAGTGATTCTGAGATTGTTTTTTCATGACTTATAGTACTTCATGATAGTGGTAAATTTAGGACAATAGTTATCTTCATTTATTTGTAAAAATATTGAAAATTTGGCAAAAATTTGGCGTTTTCAAACTTTTAATTTTTATGTCACAAAAAAAAATTAATATACTACATATCCCCCATGTCATCTTTACATCAGCACAATTTTTGAAAGATATATTTGTTTGGAGGTTAGAAGTGTTCAAATCTTATAAGCAATTTCTAATTTTTCCAATAAGTGTTACAAAACAATTTTTTAGGGACCACCTCATATTTCAAGTAGATTTAGAGGCCTAGGTAACAAAAAGTGCCCAAAAGTGACACCTCTTTTAAAATTGCACCTCTCAAAATGCTCAAAACAACATCCAAGAAGTTTATTAATAGGGATGAGCGAATGTATTCGCCACTATTCGGTATCCGATGAATAATGGGGTATTCGAGGTATTCTCTATCCAAAGGTTAATATGGTATTCGCTCCGGTACTTTCATTTTCGTTTCTGGACTTCCTGGTGCCTTTTTCTAGCCAATGAACACATCTGACGTTGCTTGCCCTCACAGTAACGCCGCAGCCATCTTTGTTGTGGTGTTACTGTGATTGGCTTGGACGCAAGGCGTCATAGGGGCTATATAAGCCAGCGGCCATTATGGTCAGTCCGTCTCTCCCTCTTTCTTTCTTACTCACCGATCACAGGCGCGGCACTGCACGGCTGTCACTCTGTGGCGGATTTTCCAGCTTTTGAAAATGCCGGCCGCACATTAATCCATCTCGCATTCCCTGCTTTCCCCGCCCACCGGCACCTATGATTGGTTGCAGTCAGACACGCCCCCATGCTGAGTGACAGCTGTCTTACTGCAACCAATCACAGCCGCCGGTGGGCGTGTCTATATCGAGCAGTAAAAAGAAAAAATAAATAATTAAAAAAAAAAACAACGTGCGGTCCCCCCCAATGTTGATACCAGCCAGGGTAAAGCCACACGGCTGAAGGCTGGTATTTTCAGGAAGGGGAGCTCCAGGTTATGGGGTCTATATCATGTAGTAAAATAAATAAATAATGTAAAACAACGACATGCAGTCCCCCCTCAAATGATACCCAGCCGAGGTATTCTCAGGCTGGGGAGGGCGAGGGCCATGGTTACGGCCCCCCTCTCACAGCCAAGAATATCAGCCCGCTGCTGCCCTGAGAATGTCGCATCCATTAGATGCGACAGTCCCAGCGTGTCACCGGCCCTTCCTGATTGCCGTGATACGGTGGCCATCAGGGTAATAAGGAGTTAATGGCAGTGCATCGCTGTCACTAAGTCCAAGATTAGTAATGGCAGCGTCTATGACACGCCATCACTAATCTGTAAGTATAGTAAATAAACACAACACCAAAAATATCCTTTATTTGAAATAAAACACCAAAAAGCCCCTCTATGACTACTTTACTAAGCCCCCAAATATCCAGGTCCGGCGTAATCCACACTCAGCGACGTCTGTGAGCGAGTGCTCAATGCAGCCTCATTCCGTGAACTGCCCCAATTTTAAAGGTGTGTCCTGCGGCTCACAGCTGATGTCCAGCTCCTCCCCTCAGTGCATAATTAAATTAAATTAGAACTATAAATAAATAAATAATAATTATAATTTATAATTATAAATAAATTAAATTAAATTCTTTACTGGGACGGCCGGGACTCGAACTCATGAACTAATTGTCTATAGGCACCACCTCTATCCATTGAGCCACTGCCTGTAATGAAAATCATATAGATTTGGTAATCTTGACCTCTGTATTGCAGTAGAGAAACCAGAAGCAATTTATTCAGCTACAAAGGGGATAGATGGAGGGATAGATGGAGGGATAGATAGATAGATAGATGACAGATAGAGGGATGGATGGATAGATAGATAGATAGAGGGATATTTAGACAGATAGATAGATGGATAGATAGAGGGATAGATAGATAGAGGGATAGATAGAGGGATAGGTAGATGGATAGATAGATAGATAGATAGAGGGATAGATAGATAGAGGGATAGAGGGATAGAGGGATAGATAGAGGGATAGATAGATAGAGGGATAGATAGAGGGATAGACAGATAGATGAATAGATAGATGGATAGATAAATAGATGGATGGATAGATAGAGAGATAGATAATGGATATATAGAGGGATAGAGAGATAGATAGATAGCCATGGACTTCCATAGCCCCCCATCCTAGATGTGGCCCCTCAGACCCCACCCTGGATGTGCCCCATCCATCCTTCCTACAGTCCCCACCCTGGATATGCCCCATCATAACCAATGGACCTCCTTAACCCCCAACGTCCCCACCCTAGATGTGCCCCATCCATTCTTCCTATGGTCCCTACCCACCATCCCCACAGTCCCAGTCCCTATTGTACACTTGCTTTGACAAAACTAATTTGTATTTGGTCCTGCCAATAAAGCTTATTTGATTTGATTTGATAGAGGGATAGATAGATAGATAGATAGAGGGATAGATAGATAGATAGATAGATAGATAGAGGGATAAAAAAAGGATAGATGGATGGATGGATGGATGGATAGATAGAGGATACATAGATAGATAAAAAAGGATAGATGGATAGATAGATAGATAGATAGAGGGATAGATAAAGGGATAGATAGATAGAGGGATAGATTGATAGATAGAGGGATAGATTGATAGATATATAGATAGTGGATAGATATACACATGGAACCATATGGACACGAAGAGCAAGAAAAAGAATGACACACATATCCAAAATGGCAACATCTGGCTCCAGTACTTCAGAGACCTCTACAAAGATATCCCAAAAGAAGGACTAAGCCAAGAGCAGGAAAACATAACATCAAAACTAAAGGAAATGGAGGAGAAAATCAAAAATTTCCAAAACCCACTAGACACACCAATTACATTACAGGAAGTTGCAGAGAAAATCACTTCCATAAAGTGTAAAAAATCTAGTGGTCTGGATGGAATCCCCCCAGAGATGTTGAAGTACAGCCCACCAGAAATTCAAGCTGCAATGGTTAAACTGTTCAATATTGTGCTGAGTGCTGGTTACTTCCCTCGTACCTGGAACCAAGGACTCATTACACCGATCCACAAGAGTGGGGACAGGTATGACCCTGGCAACTACAGAGACATATGTGTCAGCAGTAACTTGGGAAAACTGTTCAACAGCATCCTAAACAAAAGGATCATCAGTTTCCTTACCGAGCACAATGTCCTGAGCAAAAGTCAAGCAGGGTTCGTGCCAAACCACCGCACCACGGACCACATCTACACCCTGCACAGTCTCATTCAGAGCCACGTCCACAATACAAAGCATGGGAAGATATACGCCTGCTTTGTAGACTTTAAAAAGGCCTTTGACTCAGTGTGGCACCCGGGCTTGTTCTTGAAACTGCTGGAAAGCGGAATAGGAGGAAAGACCTATGATGTCATCAAAAGCTCCTTCACCGAGAACCTCTGCAGCGTGAGTGTGAATGGTAGAAGAACGGCTTATTTCCAGCAGAGCCGAGGAGTCAGACAGGGCTGCAGCCTAAGTCCAACGCTCTTCAATATTTACATCAATGAG
Organism: Anomaloglossus baeobatrachus; assembly: GCF_048569485.1. NCBI lineage: Eukaryota > Metazoa > Chordata > Amphibia > Anura > Aromobatidae > Anomaloglossus > Anomaloglossus baeobatrachus. Next base: position 138,202,651 of record NC_134362.1, on the reverse strand, counting down.
CTGGCTACTGCCCTAGCATCTTCACCTGCTCCAGGTCTCACACTCCATGACGTCCAGGTGAAATTCTTGCTCTATGCAGATGACCTACTGCTGGTTTCACCAACCGAGGAAGGTCTCCAAGACAACCTACAAATCTTGGAGAAATTCAGCTCCACATGGGCACTACCGACCAATCTAAAGAAAACCAACATCATGGTGTTCCAGAAGAGAAAATGAAGATTTGACCAGCATCCTTCATTTGTCCTAAATGGTTGCACTCTAACAGGAACAGACAAATACACCTACTTGGACCTTGAAATTCACCAGTCAGGGAGCTTCAAACAAGCCATAGAGACCCTGAAAAACAAGGCCTGCAAAACCTTTTATGCCATCCGAAGGAAATTGTATCATCTGAAGCCACCAGTGAGGGTCTGGCTAAAAATCTTCGATTCCATCATTGCTCCAATCCTGTATGGCAGCAAAGTCTGGGGCCCTCACACTTACCCAGATTGGTTAAGGTGGGATTCCAGCCCAACAGAAATATTCCACCTGGAATTCTGTAAGCACCTTCTCCAGGTCCATCGAAGCACCTCCAACAGTGCCTGTCGAGCCGAGCTGGGCAGATTCCCTCTACACCTAGCAGCTCTGAAGAGGTCACTATCATTTCAGGCTCACCTACAGAGTAGCAATCCAAGCTCCCATCACCACAAAGCTCTGATATATATACGTGGGCCAGATGAACCAGGACCCCTGGCACAGCTCTCCCAAACCCAACTGGACAAAATAACCAATCACAGCAGCCTGACAAAAACCAGAATCAGGAAGATTGTAGACGAGGGCCAGGAGAGGTATGTCAATGACTGGAAGACCGACATCAACACCTCACAGAAACTGACCACGTACTAGAGACTGCAGAGAGACTACAGACTGGCCCCATATCTGGAAAAACTCCCGTATCCCAGAGACCGCAGGACCCTGAGCCGATATAGACTCAGTGCTCACAGTCTAGCCATCGAATCCGGCCGACACAAGCAGAGCTACAAGCCCAGGGAGGACAGACTGTGCCAACACTGTGACCTGGAGGCCCTGGAGGATGAAACCCACTTCCTGCTACACTGCACCAAGTACTCAGCAGTGAGGGACACTCACTTCAGGAGACTCTCCCATCTCTTCCCGGATTTCAGCTCCATGAAGGAGGAAGAGAAAATATATATCCTGCTGGGGGAAGAAGAGAGCGCAGTGGAGATAGCAGCGCGGTATGTGAGCGAATGTCATAGACTTCGAGAAAGAGAACTATGATAAGTCATGGACTTCCATAGCCCCCCATCCCAGATGTGGCCCCCCAGACCCCACCCTGGATATGCCACCGTTACTACAGTCCCCACCCTGGATATGCCCCATCATAAGTCATGGACTTCCATATCCCCCATCCTAGAAGTGCCCCCACAGTCCCCACCCTGGATGTGCCCCATCTATCCTTCCTACATTCCCCACCCTCCATCCCCACAGTCCCAGTCCCTAATGTACACTTGCTTTGGCAAAACTAATTTGTATTTGGTCCTGCCAATAAAGCTTATTTGATTTGATTTTATTTGATATATAGATAGGGGATAGATAAATAGATAGATAAAAAAGGATAGATGGATAGATAGAGGGATAGATAGATAGAGGGATAGATAGATAGATAGATAGTGGATAGATAGATAGATAAAAAAGGATAGATGGATAGATAGATAGATAGATGATAGATAGATAGAGGGATAGATAGTGGATAGATAGATAGATAAAAAAGGGTAGATGGATAGATAGAGGGATAGATATAGGGATAGATAGATAGATAGATAGATAATGGATAGATAGATCGATAGATAGATAAAAAAGGATAGATGGATAGATAGATAGATAGAGGGATGGATAGATAGATAGAGGGATAGATAGATGGGTATATAGATAGAGGGATAGGTAGATACATAGATAGATAGATAGGGGGATAGATAGATGGATATATAGATAGAGGGATAGATAGATAGAGGGATAGATAGAGGGATAGATAGATAGATAAATAGAGGGATAGATGGATAGATAGATGGATAGATAGATAGATAATGGATAGATAGATAGATGGATAGATAGAGGGATAGGCAGATATATGGATAGATAGATAGATAGAGGGGTGGATAGATAGTGGCATAAATAGATGGATAGATAGATAGATAATGGATAGATAGATAAAAAAGGATAGATGGATAGATAGATAGAGGGATAGATAGATAGATAGATAGATAGTGGATAGATAGATAGATAGACAGGCAGACCGATGTCACACATATATATATAATGTCCCATCCCCCTGCATATTCTAAGCTGGCACTCTTTAGTGACTTTCATGTGGCACTAAACGGTGCCTAGCCTTGTATTTAGCCAAAAAAAAGCGACGTGGGTTCTCCCCCATTTTTGATAGCCAGCTAGAGTAAAGCAGATGGCTGCAAGCTGTAGACCACAGCTGGCAGCTTTACCTTGGTTGGTGATCCAATTTACGGGGTTCCCCAGGCTCTTTTTTATAATTATTTATAAATAAATAATAAAAAAAATGGAGTTCCCCCAAATTGGTTCACCAGCCAAGGTAAAGCCTACCGCTGTGGTCTGGTATTCTTAGGGTGGGAAGGTCCATAGTTATTGGCCCTTCCCAGCCTAAAAATAGCAGGCTGCAGCCACCAAAGAAGTGGCGCATCCAGTAGATGCGCCAATCCTGGCGCTTCGCCCCAGCTCATCCCGTTGCCCTGATGTGGTGGCAAACAGGGTAATAAATGGGGTTGATACCAGATGTGTAATGTCATCTGACATCAAGCCCAGCAGTTGGTGAGGTCATGGCGTCTATCAGATACCTGACATCACAACTGTCAGTAATAAAAGTAGAAAAAAAAATAGACGACAAAAAAAAAAAAATATTTGATAAAACACTCACCAAAACATTCCCTCTTTCACCAATTGATTGTAAAGAAAAAAAAATCTCCTGTAATTACAGTTGAGCGGACTGGCCATAATCCGGGTCCGGCGGATCCGGATCGGGTTGACAAAGAAGTCCAGATCCGAGAGCCTTAGTCTTAGGCTAGGTTCACACTTCCGTTGTTTTGCATCAGTCACAATCCGTTGCCTTGAGGAATTACGGTATCCTGCAAAATATTTTACAGGAATCCAGCTTTTCCCCATAGACTTCTATTGGTGACGGATTGCGACTGATGATGCTGCAATGCATCCGCTGCGTCGCGGTCAGTCGTTTTTTAACTGACCGCCAGGCGGGAGCAACGCAGCCTGTAACGTTTTTTGAGCAGCGCAATCCGTAGAATTTTTTGCTGCGCATGCTCTCTCTGGCTCCCTGCACCCGTAACCAGGATACACATCGGGTTACCAAGCAATGCGCTTTGGTTAGTTACCTGATATTTACACTGGTTACGTGTGCAGGGAGCCAGCACTAAGTGGTGTATGCTGGTAACCAGTGTAAATATTGGGTAACCATGCTTTTAGTTACCCGATATTTACCCTGGATACGCAGGGAGGCCGACACTTCCCCGCTTGGCTCCGCCCCCTCCCGCACTCGGCATGTACACACACACACACACACACACACACACGTGCTCACTCACTCACAACTCACTCACCTGTCCCCAGCCCTGCAGTCCCCGCGGCACTGACGTTCTCAGCGCCATGGCCCCGCTCGGCTCCACCCACCTCAAACTCCGGCCCCCTCGCACACAACGGAGTCCAACAATGAATATTCTGTTCTTTGTCATCCGTTGTACAACGCATCAGTCACATGCGTTAAGCAACGCATGTGACTGATGCAAAACAACGGAAATGTGAACTTAGCCTTAGTTGGAATGGTTTGTGGGTGTTATGTCACATTGGCAAATACCTCTCCCACAAGACCCCATTTTTTAAACTAGATCCCTCAAGAAATGTATCTAGATGTTTAATGAGCACCTCAAACTACCAGATTCTTCACAGAATTTTATAATGTTGAACTGTGAAAAAGAAAAAAAAAACATTTAAAACCACAAAAATGTTGCTTTAGGCTACTTTCACACTTGCATTGGACGGATTCCGTTGCTATCCGCAGCCTTGAGGAATTACGGTAACCATTGCAGGAAACCGTTATATGCCTCATAGACTTCTATTAGCTATGGATAGCAACGGATGGTCTTGCATTGCATCCGCCCTGCGGCGCATCAGTTGTTTTGACGCTGACCGTCAGTGACCGTCGGGCGGATGGAACGCTGCATGTAGCGTTTTTCTGCACTTCAAAAAAATGCAACCTGCAGGATTCCGTCGGCATCCGTTGTTTTTATAATGGACGCCTATGGTGGCAGATTCAGTTAGAATACGTCATTTGACGGATTCCGTTAACGCATCCGTCTTTACACAACTGCGCATGCTCAGATGTGTAAAGTCAAGGAAAAAAAACCTATAACGGATTGCATTATTTTGTACGATCCGTAGCATCCGTTGTGCCACTATATGCAACGCATCCGTTGCATCCGTCACACAACGCAATGCTACGGATCCAGTCCAATGCAAGTGTGAAACTAGCCTTAGCCCAACATTTTTCATTTTCACTAGGGTAACAGGAGATAAGGGATCATATAATTTGTTGTGTGATTTCTCCTGAGTATGCCAATACACCATATGTGGTGAAAAACTACTTTTGAGGTACAGTACAAAGTGAAGAAGGGAAGGAGTACTACATTTGAGTTGAGATATGATTGGAATGATTTGCAGGTGCATGTCACATTGGTAGAGCCTCTGAGGTGCCAGAACAGCAGAGACTCTTTACAAGTGACCCCATTCTGTCACGGGCAGCGCAGTAATACCTCCTTCTTCTCCTTCAGTCTAATTTTTTATATTTTTTGGCAGTCCTTGCACATATTGGTAGGCTTTACTAATATAGTAAAAAATAGGAATAACGTTTGGAACACCATTCTAAGTCCGAACTGGGTGCAAAAACCTAAAAAAACATCACTATGTAGAGATAAGGTATGCACACCAGTGACTATGTAAGGGGAATACATGAAATAGCAGAAACTGCTGTGTGAATACTGACTTGAAAAATCCAATAGCTATATGTAAGAGTGAAAATGTGAAAAATGGAATCTGCATTACTGCCATGAACATATGAATCAAGAGAAATTTAGCTACTAAATTGATCAATGCAATAGAGCCCCAACACTACGCCAAAGTATTTCTCTACGTTGGGGTCCCTAGCTTGTGTGTGTCCTCTCATGCAGTTAACAAACTTACCGTGTATGGGAAGCTGAGACCCAGGCTATTTATGCATATGATATGGATTGGCAATAGGTGTGGTTGGGGAGGGTTCACAAACGAAAAAATACTAACAAATAGGAATAACGTTTGGAACACCATTCTAAGTCCGAACTGGGTGCAAAAACCTAAAAAAACATCACTATGGGGAGATAAGGTATGCAACACCAGTGACTATGTAAGGGGAATACATGAAATAGCAGAAACTGCTGTGTGAATACTGACTTGAAAAATCCAATAGCTATATGCAAGAGTGAAAATGTGAAAAATGGAATCTGCATTACTGCCATGAACATATGAATCAAGAGAAATGTAGCTACTGTATTGATCAATGCAATAGAGCCCCAACACTACGCAAAAGTATTTCTCTACGTTGGGGTCCCAACCACACCTATTGCCAATCCATATCATACGCATAAACAGCCTGGGTCTCAGCTTCCCATACATGGTAAGTTTTTTAACTGCATGAGAGGACACACACAAGCTAGGGACCCCAACGTAGAGAAATACTTTGGCGTAGTGTTGGGGCTCTATTGCATTGATCAATTCAGTAGCTAAATTTCTCTTTATTCATATATTCATGGCAGTAATGCAGATTCCATTTTTCACATTTTCACTCTTGAAAAAAACCAAGGAGAAAAATTGTAGGAAAAATACCCTGACTATAAATAAATAAATTGCAAGTGCTTAATAACAGGGTACTTAGTATATACATTTTTGCAAAAAGGTAAGAAGCTGTCTCACCTCGTCACGGTGTACCCATCTGAGACAGTCCCTAACCTACTAAAGTTAAAAACATATTCTGTACCTGACTTGTGTCATGTCCAAAACTTCAATATGAATGGTAAAGTGGTCAGCTGGGTCCCAGATTAAATACACAGCAAAAAGTGAGACGCAGGTAATTGTTCAGCCTCAGTATCAGGAGGGCTGCACCCCCAACTTGCCTTCAAGCAAGATAACAGACAAAAAACACAAAAAAACTGAGCTGTAACAAATGTTCAATAAACATGCAACATTACAAGCATGTGAATTGCAGCCTCAAGACTAGAAAAAAACCAAGGAGAAAAATTGTAGGAAAAATACCCTGACTATAAATAAATAAATTGCAAGTGCTTAATAACAGGGTACTTAGTATATACATTTTTGCAAAAAGGTAAGAAGCTGTCTCACCTCGTCACGGTGTACCAATCTGAGACAGTCCCTAACCTACTAAAGTTAAAAACATATTCTGTACCTGACTTGTGTCATGTCCAAAACTTCAATATGAATGGTAAAGTGGTCAGCTGGGTCCCAGATTAAATACACAGCAAAAAGTGAGACGCAGGTAATTGTTCAGCCTCAGTATCAGGAGGGCTGCACCCCCAACTTGCCTTCAAGCAAGATAACAGACAAAAAACACAAAAAAACTGAGCTGTAACAAATGTTCAATAAACATGCAACATTACAAGCATGTGAATTGCAGCCTCAAGACTAGAAAAACACCAAGGAGAAAAATTGTAGGAAACATACCCTGACTATAAATAAATAAATTGCAAGTGCTTAATAACAGGGTACTTAGTATATACATTTTTGCAAAAAGGTAAGAAGCTGTCTCACCTCGTCACGGTGTACCCATCTGAGACAGTCCCTAACCTACTAAAGTTAAAAACATATTCTGTACCTGACTTGTGTCATGTCCAAAACTTCAATATGAATGGTAAAGTGGTCAGCTGGGTCCCAGATTAAATACACAGCAAAAAGTGAGACGCAGGTAATTGTTCAGCCTCAGTATCAGGAGGGCTGCACCCCCAACTTGCCTTCAAGCAAGATAACAGACAAAAAACACAAAAAAACTGAGCTGTAACAAATGTTCAATAAACATGCAACATTACAAGCATGTGAATTGCAGCCTCAAGACTAGAAAAAAACCAAGGAGAAAAATTGTAGGAAAAATACCCTGACTATAAATAAATAAATTGCAAGTGCTTAATAACAGGGTACTTAGTATATACATTTTTGCAAAAAGGTAAGAAGCTGTCTCACCTCGTCACGGTGTACCCATCTGAGACAGTCCCTAACCTACTAAAGTTAAAAACATATTCTGTACCTGACTTGTGTCATGTCCAAAACTTCAATATGAATGGTAAAGTGGTCAGCTGGGTCCCAGATTAAATACACAGCAAAAAGTGAGACGCAGGTAATTGTTCAGCCTCAGTATCAGGAGGGCTGCACCCCCAACTTGCCTTCAAGCAAGATAACAGACAAAAAACACAAAAAAACTGAGCTGTAACAAATGTTCAATAAACATGCAACATTACAAGCATGTGAATTGCAGCCTCAAGACTAGAAAAAAAACAAGGAGAAAAATTGTAGGAAAAGGCTGAACAATTACCTGCGTCTCACTTTTTGCTGTGTATTTAATCTGGGACCCAGCTGACCACTTTACCATTCATATTGAAGTTTTGGACATGACACAAGTCAGGTACAGAATATGTTTTTAACTTTAGTAGGTTAGGGACTGTCTCAGATGGGTACACCGTGACGAGGTGAGACAGCTTCTTACCTTTTTGCAAAAATGTATATACTAAGTACCCTGTTATTAAGCACTTGCAATTTATTTATTTATAGTCAGGGTATTTTTCCTACAATTTTTCTCCTTGGTTTTTTTCTAGTCTTGAGGCTGCAATTCACATGCTTGTAATGTTGCATGTTTATTGAACATTTGTTACAGCTCAGTTTTTTTGTGTTTTTTGTCTGTTATCTTGCTTGAAGGCAAGTTGGGGGTGCAGCCCTCCTGATACTGAGGCTGAACAATTACCTGCGTCTCACTTTTTGCTGTGTATTTAATCTGGGACCCAGCTGACCACTTTACCATTCATATTGAAGTTTTGGACATGACACAAGTCAGGTACAGAATATGTTTTTAACTTTAGTAGGTTAGGGACTGTCTCAGATGGGTACACCGTGACGAGGTGAGACAGCTTCTTACCTTTTTGCAAAAATGTATATACTAAGTACCCTGTTATTAAGCACTTGCAATTTATTTATTTATAGTCAGGGTATTTTTCCTACAATTTTTCTCCTTGGTTTTTTTCTAGTCTTGAGGCTGCAATTCACATGCTTGTAATGTTGCATGTTTATTGAACATTTGTTACAGCTCAGTTTTTTTGTGTTTTTTGTCTGTTATCTTGCTTGAAGGCAAGTTGGGGGTGCAGCCCTCCTGATACTGAGGCTGAACAATTACCTGCGTCTCACTTTTTGCTGTGTATTTAATCTGGGACCCAGCTGACCACTTTACCATTCATATTGAAGTTTTGGACATGACACAAGTCAGGTACAGAATATGTTTTTAACTTTAGTAGGTTAGGGACTGTCTCAGATGGGTACACCGTGACGAGGTGAGACAGCTTCTTACCTTTTTGCAAAAATGTATATACTAAGTACCCTGTTATTAAGCACTTGCAATTTATTTATTTATAGTCAGGGTATTTTTCCTACAATTTTTCTCCTTGGTTTTTTTCTAGTCTTGAGGCTGCAATTCACATGCTTGTAATGTTGCATGTTTATTGAACATTTGTTACAGCTCAGTTTTTTTGTGTTTTTTGTCTGTTATCTTGCTTGAAGGCAAGTTGGGGGTGCAGCCCTCCTGATACTGAGGCTGAACAATTACCTGCGTCTCACTTTTTGCTGTGTATTTAATCTGGGACCCAGCTGACCACTTTACCATTCATATTGAAGTTTTGGACATGACACAAGTCAGGTACAGAATATGTTTTTAACTTTAGTAGGTTAGGGACTGTCTCAGATGGGTACACCGTGACGAGGTGAGACAGCTTCTTACCTTTTTGCAAAAATGTATATACTAAGTACCCTGTTATTAAGCACTTGCAATTTATTTATTTATAGTCAGGGTATTTTTCCTACAATTTTTCTCCTTGGTTTTTTTCTAGTCTTGAGGCTGCAATTCACATGCTTGTAATGTTGCATGTTTATTGAACATTTGTTACAGCTCAGTTTTTTTGTGTTTTTTTTTTTGTACATTTTCACTCTTGCATATAGCTATTGGATTTTTCAAGTCAGTATTCACACAGCAGTTTCTGCTATTTCATGTATTCCCCTTACATAGTCACTGGTGTGCATACCTTATCTCCCCATAGTGATGTTTTTTTAGGTTTTTGCACCCAGTTCGGACTTAGAATGGTGTTCCAAACGTTATTCCTATTTGTTAGTATTTTTTCGTTTGTGAACCCTCCCCAACCACACCTATTGCCAATCCATATCATACGTATAAATAGCCTGGGTCTCAGCTTCCCATACACGGTAAGTTTTTTAACTGCATGAGAGGACACACACAAGCTAGGGACCCCAACGTAGAGAAATACTTTGGCGTAGTGTTGGGGCTCTATTGCATTGATCAATTCAGTAGCTAAATTTCTCTTGATTCATATGTTCATGGCAGTAATGCAGATTCCATTTTTCACATTTTCACTCTTGCATATAGCTATTGGATTTTTCAAGTCAGTATTCACACAGCAGTTTCTGCTATTTCATGTATTCCCCTTACATAGTCACTGGTGTGCATGCCTTATCTCCCCTTACTAATATAGTAGTCCTATTCCTTAATAATGGGAAAAAAATTGTATTCTGAGGGTATCCTCAACATATCTACCAGGAGTTATTGCAGTTCCTCCTTAGAACTTTTGGATAGGCCTTGCACTTAGTGCATAGGCTTCACCAGTCTAGGAGTCTCACACCTTAAAAATGTTGACTTAGGCTCTCCTCTACCTGTCTTCCAGAGGGTGATACTGCCCCTCCTAATTTTTGGCAGCCCTTGCACTTAGTTAATAGGCTTTATGAGTCTAGGAGTCCCACTAACTAACAATTTTAACAGAATGTGTATGTGGCCCTACTTTATGCGTAATATAGAGTGTATCAGAGTGCCTTTTCCTTCTAATTTGTGTTAGTTCTTGCATTGTCTGTATAGGCTTTGTAAGTTTCAGATTCCCTACTTCATAAATTAAACAGGATGTGTCTGATTATCACACACACCATATGCCAAATAAGTTAGTAAAAAGGTTTAAAGTTCATTTACTAGTGAATGTATTTTTCACCATTGAAAGTAATCAGAAAGCACAAAAACGCAGCAAAAAAGTAACATAGCATAAGGGGTGGAGGGGATGTTTCTGTTTTTTTCTTCTTTTTAATTTGCCTTGTATACAAGTCACTATATAGGAAAAAATGATTCTTAACATTTTTTCCTGTAAAATCCATTTTATCCTCAGTTTTGCATATTTTATTGTCAGTCCGTAAAAGTGGCATAAAACTCTGACAACATGGTACGCAGCAGTGATCTGGGAGTCATAGATACATCCAGGTATCTTCCCCATGTTGTTCCCATCTCATTTGAGCCTGGTTTCTATCCATTTCAACAATTTTCATGTTACTCCCCCAAACGTCTTGGGAGGTTCTTCTGGGAATATGCTCTAGTTTTCCAGTGAATTACAGTACATTATACTCATGACTAGAGTTGAGCGTGGTTCGTGGTTTTCCAGTTCGCGGTTCGAGTGATTTTGGGGGGTGTTCTAGATCGAACTAGAACTCGAGCTTTTTGCTAAAAGTTTGTTAGCTCGAGTTACATTCGAGAACGGTTCTATCAGCAAAAGCCTAGCTAACTACTAGCTGGCTTTTCACTGTAATAGTGTGAGTTACTCTGTGACTCACACTTTTATCAAATTTCAGTGTAAAGTGTGCAGGTGCTGGGCATTCAGATCACTGCTGCTGGGATAATGGTGATCGCCATTTTTTTTTTTTCTTCTTCCTTCCCTAAGCGCGCGTGTAGTGGGGCGGGCCAGCATGTCAGCCAATCCCAGACACACACACGGCTAAGGGGACTTTTTGCCAGAGAAGCAAGGGCATGTGTCATAGGCTGTCCATGTCACATGTCCTTGCATTATAAAAACGGACATTTTCTTCCAGCATGCCATTATCTGCCTTCTGCGTCTGGGTGTCAGTCACCTCTCACGCAGCTCCTGTCAGCGATCCTGCTGTGTACGCTACACACACAGCGTTCTACAGATTAGGGACAGAATTTTATTTCAGCCCTTTTAAGGGCTAATTTCAGCTGGCTCAGAGCCATAGGTGACAGTCAGGTCCGTGGAAACGCTGTATACAGCAACAGATCACAGCGTCTGTGTAGCTAAACTTAGGGACTTCCTTGCTGCATTTCACCATTAGGAGGGATAGAAAGTGAGGCTTCCTTTCCCCTACACTGACCCGCATCCCGGCCACTGTACCCTCCAGCCCATTTTTGCAAAGGCATTTTAAATGAAGAGTGTTGCCAGTTAGTTCCATCCAAAGAGTGGCAGCTGTCCTCCATTATTGTGCCACTTTTGCCAAGCAAGTCCCACCACCTCTGCATTCTCCCCTGCTGCCACTTTTTGCAAAGCCATTTTAATGTAAAAGAGTGCTGCCAGTTAGTGGCATCCAAAAAGTGTCAGTTGGACTCCATTACTGGCCCACTGGTGCCAAGCAATTTCCAGCACCTCTGCATTGCACCCTCAAGCTCATTTTTACTAAACTATTATATTAGCAAACACTGAGTACACTTAGTGACATCCTAAAAGTGACTGTTGGACTGTTGGTCTCCATTAGTGTCCCACTGGTGTCAAGCAATTTCCAGCACCTCTGCATTGCACCCTCAAGCTCATTTTTACTAAGCTATTATATTAGCAAACACTGAGTACACTTAGTGGCATCCTAAAAGTGGCTGTTGGACTCCATTACTGTCCCACTGGTGCCAAGCAATTTCCAGCACCTCTGCATTGCACCCTCAAGCTCATTTTTACTGAGCTATTATAATAGCAATCTGTGCTGCCAGTTTAAGGGCCATAGTTGCATTGTCAGGGATAGTCAGTGTTGTTTCTTCTGCTGTCAATAAAGCTAGACCACCTCTGCAATCTACACCACCTCTCAATTTTTACTACCACATTTTACGTGGACAATCTTGTCGCAATCAAAATGAGTGGCAAAATGACAGATGCGGGTGGAAAGGGAAACAGGCGTGTTGGAAAAGGAAAAAAAGTTTGTGTCCGTGGGGAAGGTGGCAAAGCTCCATTATCATCTGCTGAAGATAGGCCATCTTCCAGCAAAAGTAAGATGTCCACTACTTTCCGTGGACAATCCGATGTGCTCCCTTTTTTACGGACACGAACAACTGGAACAAAGGTAGATGATGCCCAAAAAAAGAACATGCTTGAATTGATATCAAGTGCTCCAACAAGTGCCCTCTCTTCCACCTCAACTAACGCATACAAAAAAAACAGTCCTCGGAGTTGTCATCCCAATCACAGTTGCTTTCTCCCAGCTCTCAAGTCTCCATTCACCCTGCACAGTCTGGTGGAACAGAGATGGCTAAGTCTGCAGAGCTTTTCAGTCACACTATAGCCTGGGAATCAGAGGTCTGCTCCCAAGCAACAGTGAGTACAGACCAGGAAATCATCTGCAGTGATGCCCAGAACCTTTGTGACTCAGATTCAGGCCATGATGACCACGTTTCTGAGCATAATGTTGACCCTTATTCACAAACTGTAACACCTGTTGTTATAGACAATGAGGAACATACTGATGAAGATGAGACGCAGATACCAGATTGGGATGACAACTTAAATATTCGGTCAGGGAAGGAAGAGGCTCGGTCTGAGGGTGAGGGGAGTGCAAACACAACGCTAGATGAGGAAGTTCTAGATCCCACCTACTGTCAACCCACAGTCAGGCACTCGAGGAGGTTAACAGAGGCGGTGGAGGAGGATGCAACTGACGACGAAGTTACCCTGCGCCTTCCTGGACAGAGGAGGAGTACTGGAAGCACGTCTACAACTGCATCCTTAGCCACCACTCTGCCTCTGAGCACTAGTCGGGGTGGCTCAGCAGGTCGCATGTCATCTAAGCCTTGCCTAGCCTGGTCCTTTTTTGACCTTGCAAAGGAACGCCCAAATCATGTGATCTGTAAAATTTGTCGGGAATCTGTTAGTAGATGCAAAAACCTCAGCAGTTTGACAACTTCTTCCATGAATCGTCACATGAATAAATATCATTTGTCCCAGTGGGAAGCTCACCGTGCTGCAATGCAGCCTAGCGGAGCGGACCATCCACCGTCTGCCCCTTCCAGTGCATCCGTGCACTCTTCATCTTGTAGGATTGTGGGGACAGCTGTCACACCTGGTTTTCCACGCACACCTTCCACCACTGTAACCACAAAAGGCAGTTTGCTTGGTAGGTCGTCAGTTGGTTTGGAAGGGGAAACAAGTGCGTGTGTACAACTCTCTCAGACATCGATAGCACCAACGTTGGATGAAGGCAACATCATGTGTACGCCTGCACTTTCCTCACAAACCTGCATTTTTCCAGGGACACTCTACTCACCACCATCTACACACAGCAGCCAGATCTCTGTCCCTCAGATGTGGACAAAGAAAAGGCCATTTCCTGCGACCCATAACAAAGCTAAGAGGTTGACTTTATCTCTCTGTAAGCTCTTGGCTATGGAAATGCTGCCTTTCCGCCTGGTTGACACAGAGGATTTTCAAGACCTTATGTCCGTCGCTGTGCCCGAGTACCAGATGCCCAGTCGCCACTACTTCTCTAAGAAAGGCGTGCCTGTGCTACACCAGCATGTCGCACACAACATCACCGCTTCCTTGAGAAACTCTGTGTGTGAAGGGGTGCATTTCACCACCGATACTTGGACCAGTAAGCATGGACAGGGACGTTACATGTTGCTGACTGGGCACTGGGTAACTATGGTGATAGATGGTGAAGGGTCTGCTGCACAAGTCTTGCCTTCCCAACGACTTGGGCGTCAATCCTCTGTCTGTCCAAGTTCCTCCACTGCTTCTGCCTCCTCAACCTCGTCTGGGTCCTCCACCTCCGCCCCAAGCCTGCCTGGTCAGGCCACCAGCGTTGTAACTGCGCAGAAGGAATCACGCACCCCTCATTACTATGCTGGCAGCAGAGCGCAACGGCATCAGGCGGTCTTTATCTTGAAATGTCTTGGAAATAAGAGTCACACAGCAGCTGAGTTGTGGGCAGCTCTGGAGACGGAGTTTGGTAAATGATTGTCTCCACTCAACCTGCAGCCTGGTAAGGCCGTGTGCGACAATGCTGCAAACCTGGGTCCGACCCTTTGCCTGGGCAAGGTGACACACGTGCCTTGTATGGCTCATGTGTTGAACCTTGTTGTCCAGCAATTTTTAACACACTATCCAGGCCTAGATGGCCTTCTGAACGGGCACGAAAACTGTCTGCTCACTTCCGCCTTTCAACCGCCGCAGCTGAGTGACTTGCATCGCTCCAGAAGTCTTTCGGCCTGCCGGTTAATCGCCTGAAATGCGATGTGCCGACACGCTGGAATTCGACTCTCCACATGTTACAGCGACTGTGGCAGCACCGCCGAGCACTGGCGCAATACGTCATGACGTATAGCCTGGACCAACGAGATGCAGAGGTGGGGCAGATCACCCTCATGGAGTGGTCTCAGATCAAGGACCTATGCACCCTTCTGCACAGTTTCGATATGGCAACGAATATGTTTAGCGTTGACAATGCCATTATCAGCATGACAATTCCAGTCATTTACATGCTGGAGCACACGGTAAACACTACTCTGAGTCAGGGGGTGGGACAACAGGAAGGGGAGGAAGTACAGGAGGATTCATATGTGCAAGACACAACAACATCACCAAGGTAAAGATGTTCATCATCACCAATGCGGCAGGCATGGGACCATGGGGGACAGGGATCAACAAGAGTGCATGGTAGCAGGCGAAATGTTGAGGAAGGTGCAGGAGAACATGAAGAAATGGAGGACGAACTGTCCATGGACATGGAAAACTCAGCGGATGAGGGAGACCTTGGTCAAATTTCAGTTGAAAGAGGTTGGGGGGAGATGTCAGAGGAAGAAAGATCGGTTAGCACCTCTATGCCACAAACACAGCGTGGACTTGGTCCGCATGGCTGCGCAAGACACATGAGCGCCTTCTTGCTGCACTACCTCCAACATGACCCTCGTATTGTGAAAATTAGAAGTGATGATGACTACTGGTTTGCCACACTATTAGATCCCCGGTACAAGTCCAAATTTTGTGACCTAATTCCAGCCATAGAAAGGGACACACGTATGCAGGAGTATCATCAAAAGCTGTTACTCGATCTTAGCTTGGCTTTTCCACCAAACAACCGTGGTGCAGGGAGTGAATCTACCAGTTGTAACTTGACAAACATGGGACGGTCTCATCATCTTCAACAGTCTACCCGTACCAGCAGCACCGTGCTGGTAACAGCAATTTTATTGAATCTTTTCATAATTTTTTTAGACCGTCCTTTGCAAGGCCACCAGAGACAACAAGTCTGACACATAGTCAACGGCTGGAGAGGATGATACAGGAGTATCTCCAAATGAACATCGATGCCATGACTTTGCAAATGGAGCCTTGTTCATTTTGGGCTTCAAATCTTGAAAAATGGCCAGAGCTCTCCACTTACGCCTTGGAGATCTTGTCGTGTCCAGCTGCCAGCGTTGTGCCTGAACGTGTCTTTAGTGCTGCTGGGTGTGTGCTGACAGATAAGCGCACGTGTCTGTCCAGTGACAATGTGGACAGACTAACGTTCATCAAAATGAACAAGTCATGGATCCACAAGGAATTTACTACCCCTGTGTCATCCTGGGGAGAGTAAATGCTTGTGGATTTGGAATGTGCTTGCTGCAAATCTATCTGTGAAGTGTACAACTGGGGCACAAGTGCTGCCACTGAAGGGGTGTCTGCGTGGCCCAATTTTTGGAAAAAAAGGGAGACTCCGCTTAGAGTAACCCTTGCTTGCTGTGATTTTAAAAAGGAGCCAAGATGAACAAGTTCAGCAAAGACATAGCTACCTACCCCGGTGTCATCCTGGGGACAGTTACATAGTTACATAGTTACTAAGGTTGAAAAAAGACCTAGGTCCATCTAGTTCAACCTTCCTCCACCAGTTCTACATTTGGTCACGAAGTCATTTATATCCAACAATGTTGTGTGTACTGAGGAAATCATCCAGCCCTTTTTTAAAAGCTGTTATAGTATCTGCCATTACTACCTCTTGTGGTAGGGCATTCCACAGTCTGACTGCTCTAACTGTAAAGAACCCTTTCCTATTTAGCTGTCGGAATCGCTTTTCTTCCACTCGCAGTGAATGCCCCATGGTCCTTAGTATTGTCTTCGGAAGAAATAAGTCATGTGCCAGTCCTTTATATTGACCACACATGTATTTATACATATAAATGAGATCTCCTCTGAGACGTCTTTTTTCTAAGCTAAACATATCTAACTTTTTCAACCTTTCATCATATGGGAGGCCTTCCATCCCTTGTAGTAGTCTAGTTGCCTGCCTTTGAACTGACTCTAACTTCTGAATTTCCTTTTTAAAATGTGGAGCCCAAAACTGAATCCCATATTCCAGATGTGGCCTTACAAGTGATTTATAGAGGGGTAACAATACGTTGGGATCACGGGATCTAATCTCTCTTTTTATACACCCTAGAATCTTGTTTGCTTTTGCAGCTGCTGCTTGACATTGAGTGCTGCTGCGCAGCTTATTTGTAATGAGAATACCCAAGTCCTTCTCCTGTTCTGTAGTCCCGAGTTTACTTCCATTTAATGTATACGCAGTTATAGGATTACTCCGTCCTAGGTGCATTACTTTTCATTTATCAACATTAAATCTCATTTGCCAAGTATCTGCCCATTCTGACATCTTATCCAGATCTTTTTGTAATATTGTACTATCAAGGTCAGTTTTTAATATCCTACATAGTTTGGTGTCATCAGCAAAGACTGACACATTACTATCAATCCCATTCACAAGGTCATTAATAAAGAGATTAAAAAGAATTGGTCCTAGCACAGATCCCTGCGGCACCCCACTGCTGACTATGGCCCATTTAGAGAATGTTCCATTTATGACTACTCTTTGTTTCCTATCTTTTAGCCAATTCCTTACCCAGTTGCATATAGTTTCCCCTAGTCCTTGCTTCTGGAGCTTTAGTATAAGGCTATTATGTGGTACAGTATCAAATGCCTTTGCAAAGATCAAATAAATCACATCAGCTGCATTACCAATATCCAGGTTTGCACTTACCCCCTCATAGAACCCCAACAGGTTGGTTAGACACAATTTATCTTTCATGAATCCATGCTGTCTGTCAGTTATTATATTATTTCCTGCAACATATTTTTGCATGTCATCCCTTAAAATGCCCTCAAAAACTTTACATACTACTGATGTCAGGCTTACTGGACGGTAGCTGCCTGGATCTACCTTCTTACCTTTCTTAAATATTGGTACCACATCAGCAATCCTCCAATCCTGAGGCACCAACCCTGTTACTATCGAGTCTAAAAAGATGAGATACAGCGGTCTGTCAATTACGGAGCTCAATTCCCTCAATATTCGTGGATGAATGCCATCTGGCCCTGGGGATTTGTCAATATTTAATTTACTCAGACATAGGCATACTTCTTCTTTTGTTAAATTAATTATATCGGGTGGTGAACTTTGATTTTTCACTTGTTGAATGATGCCTGGTACGGTCAGTTCCTTGGTGAACACAGATGAGAAATGCCTATTTAATATCTCAGTCTTTTGTTTGTCTTCTATAACTAACTTGTTATTATATTTTAAGGGGCCAATACTATCCTTTGTTTTCCTTTTGGCATTAATGTATTTATAAAAGATTTTGGGATTTATTTTAATGTCATTGGCGATTTTTGTTTCAGTAGCTAGTTTTGCTTGTTTGATTTCTTTTTTGCATTGCCTATTGATATCTTTATACTTTTGAAATGCTTTTTCTGTATTCTCAGCCTTCAAGATTTTAAACGCCCTTTGTTTTTGTTTTATTATACTTTGTGCAGTCTTATTTATCCATAGTGGTTTCTTTTTATTCCAGGACATTTTATTACCAGAGGGTATAAGTTTTTTTACAGGACTCTAGCAGTATATCCTTAAGCTTTCCCCATTTATGTTCAGTATCCCCAGTTACCATGACTTTGTCCCAATCTACACATTTAAGCTCTTCCCTTAATTTCTTGATATCAGCTTTCCTAAAATTCCAGGTTTTAGCATTTCCCCTTTGAAATGTTCTATTGAATATTATGTTGAAGCTTACCATATTATGATCACTGGTGCACAAGTACTCCCGGACCTGTAGATTTGAAATTGTATCCGGTCTTTTTGACAGGACCAAATATAGCAAATTATCTCCCCTTGTCGGTTCATCTACCATCTGAGAGAGGTAATGGTCTTGAATGGTAGATAAGAATTTACAGCTTTTAGCACAACCAGAAGATTCTATGTCCCACTGTATGTCTGGATAGTTGAAATCCCCCATAATAAGAACCCGATTATTATTATTAGTTGCCTTTTCAATTTGTTCCAGCATTTCACCCTCTATTTGTTCAGGTATGTTAGGAGGCTTATAGCAAACTCCAATTAGCATTTTTCCATTATTCCCCTCCCCATGTACATTTACCCATACTGACTCTACATTGTTGCAGTTCCCCCCAATGTCATCATTCAACACAGGTTTTAGGTTAGATTTGATAAATATACACACCCCATCACCTTTTTTGTCTTTCCTGTGCCTCCTAAATGTACTATAACCCTGTATGTTTGTCACCCAGTCATGGCTTTCATCCAGCCAAGTTTCCGTAATGCCCACCACATCATAATCCATGGTTGACATAAGAGTCTCCAATTCATTCATTTTGTTTGCAAGACTTCTTGCATTTGCCAGTAGACATTTAATCCTATTAACACCTTTATTACTCCTAGCCTCCCTACGTTCCTTGCATGTCCCATCCCCCCTTAATCCTTCATTGACCCCTACCATCTCACTGTCTCTATCTGCTCTATCTATCCCCTTTTTTGCTCCACTACCCTCCCTCCCCCCAGATCCTAGTTTAAAAGCTCCTCCATCCGTCTGACCATTTTCTCCCCCAGCACAGCTGCACCCTCCCCATTGAGGTGCAGCCCGTCCCTCCTGTAGAGCCTGTAGCCAACTGAGAAGTCAGCCCAGTTCTCCATGAACCCGAACCCTTCCTTCCTGCACCAATTTCTAAGCCACGTATTTATCTCCCTAAGCCCCCGCTGTCTTTCTAGTGACACTCGTGGCACCGGTAGTATTTCTGAAAACACCACCTTGGAGAACTTGGACTTCAGCTTCTCTCCTAGTTCCCTGTAATCATTTTTAAGGACCTTCCACCTGCCTCTAACTTTGTCATTAGTACCAATGTGCACCATGACCGCTGGGTTTTCCCCAGCCCCACCCAGCAATCTGTCTATCCGATCCGCAATATGCCGAACCCGAGCACCCGGCAGACAACACACTGTTCAGCATTCACGGTCTCGGCGACAGATGACCTTGTCTGTCCGCCTAATTATAGAGTCCCCTACCACTAACATCTGTCTGGGCTTTGCTGCACTCCTATTTCCCTCCTTCCTATAGCAGTTGTTTTCCTGGTTGCTAGAAGTAACGTCCTGTTGTAGTGACCCTAGTCCTGGCCCTTCATTCCTAATATCAGCCAAACAGGCATATTTATTAGGTTGTGCCAGGTCAGGACTAGGCTCCCTGACACTTTTTCCCCTATGTCTTCTTCTAACTGTTACCCAACTACTTACCTCTGGGTCCTGATCTTCTCCACCTCCACCCTCCTCCATATCACTGGCCCCAGCCAGAGAAAGCTCAGTGAGCTCTAAACTCCTCTCCAGGTTTGCAATGCCCCTGAGTGTTGCAAGCTGCTTATTTAGATCAGTTACCTTGGCTTCCAAATACGCAACCTGCTTGCATCGAGTGCAGACATATTCACGCTCGAACGGCTGCTCAAGGCATGCATACATCTGACAAGATACACACCTGATAGCATTGTCCATGGAGCACCTATTAAATGGGGATAAATGTTAAAGTAGAAAAACAAGAAGAAAAAAAAAAAACAATGTGAAACGTATAAGGATAAATTCAAACTATGTTCTTGTGTTAAACTATGTAATTGTTAAGGATGGCGTATTTTTGAATGTGCTTGATGCAATTCTATCTGTGAGGTGTACAACTGGGGCACAAGTGCTGCCACTGAAGGGGTGTCTGTGTGGCCCAATTTTTGGGAAAAAAGGGAGACTCCGCTTGGAGTAACCCTTGCTTACAGTGTTTTTAAAAAGGAGCCAAGATGAACAAGTCATGGTTCAGCAAAGACTTAGCTACTTACCCCGGTGTCATCCTGGGGACGGTTAAGGATGGCGTATTTTTGAATTTGCTTGATGCAATTCTACCTGTGAAGTGTACAACTGGGGCACAAGTGCTGCCACTGAAGGGGTGTCTGTGTGGCCCAATTTTTGGGAAAAAAGGGAGACTCCGCTTGGAGTAACCCTTGCTTGCAGTGTTTCTAAAAATGATCCAAGATGAACAGATCTGGGATCAGCAAAGACTTTGCTACCTACCCCGGTGTCATCCTGGGGACGGTTAAGGATGGCGTATTTTTGAATGTGCTTGATGCAAATCTACCTGTGAAGTGTACAACTGGGCATAAGTGCTGCCACTGAAGGGGTGTCTGTGTGGCCCAATTTTTGGAAAAAAAGGGAGACTCCGCTTGGAGTCACCTTGCAGAGTTTTACATGATTTTAGAAGGGCATGCCATGCCTATATCTGTAGCAGTAAAGAATAAGTTGTGCTCACTGCAATAGCCTGGTGCTCGGGAAAAAAATAAGTCAATCAAGAGGGGTAATCCCGGCACACAGTGTATGAAAAAATGGTAAGTCCAGGTATGATATGCTTGAACAAAATTTCTTTATTTTTCACCAATTATAGTACTGCCCGCCCAACGCTTCGGCTCACGCAGGAGCCTTCATCAGGGGTCAAGAGCACTGAGAGAAGAAATATGGTATACAAAGAAAAACAAACAGAAACAGTATTTACAAAATGCATCATGACATTACATCAAAGAAGTTTATAAAGCAAATAACCTATTTGGGGACTATGAAAAAATAGGGAACCATTGTCGTAGTGTGAGGGGTAACCTAAAAGGATCTAACCGCTAGAAAGGAAGAAAATCATGTGAGTATGAAGGGTGAAAAAGGAAAAGAGAACTAGGAAAAGAAAGAAAAGGATAAGGATGGTAAAAGAGAAAGAAGGGACATAAAGAGATGTAGTGAAAAGGAGAGGGAAACAGGGAAAGGAGAGAAGCTGAAAAGTATAAAGAAGTCAAGAAGTAAAATAATTACTGGAGAACATACCCGTGGAAATGGATATGGTGAAGAATCATGTAGGTACAGCAGGACCTGTGAGCAAGAGGAACTTGTAGGGAAAAGAAGGGGGAAAGAAAGAGATGCATAAGATATCACCTAGTGTAACTGAGGAGGTAAAAGCAGTAGGACCATGTGTGACTTACTTAATAAAGTCCGCTAATGGGTTAATCCAACAGGAGGAAATGGTTGCTACTGGTAGAGTAGACAAGGAGAACCCTGGTGTGAGAACATATAATTAATATAGGTGGAAAAAGAGTTAAAGGGACAACAGGGAAAAGGGGGGGGCAAGAGGGGGTTGTAACGGTACATACCGAAAAGAGAGGGGTCGTTGGCATATGATGTGAAGGGGCTCACACGGTAGTTTGGGATATAAGGTGAATGCTGCCAAATGAGAACAGCGTCAGTAAAAGTAGAATGTTATCAATAAAGCAGAATATAAGGATGAGGATACATACCAATTGGACATAGTCATATGTGTACTACGATTATCAATCATATGTAGTCTGACAAATAGATTGTCAATAGGACATCAGTGATGCTAGGGAAAAAAAGGGGGGGAAAGATCATGACTATAATGGTATGTAAAGGGCAGAAAAAGAGAGAGACAAGGAAGGGGTAAGAACGTACCATGGGGCCTCTGGATAGGGGTGAGAGCACCAAGGAAAGGCCTGTAAGGTATCAGGAAATAAGGTGAGTCACATGAAAAAAGGTCAAAGCAGAGCAAAGTGAAGCATCATAGCGAAAACGTCTTACCTAGAGTGGCATGGTAGTAAGGTAACTGCGTGGAGGGAGCCCAGGGACTGTGTAGGAAGTGAGCCTCTATATACAGGCACTTGAGTATCCATTGGTGGAGTGTGAATCACCGCTATCAGGTGTGAGGGGAGTCGCCGAGTGTGTGCATGACGCGCAGCCGACGCCCACCAGTGGGCGGGGTATAGGCGGTCGGCGCGTGCCAAGTGCCCTCACACAGGAATAGCCGTGTGGATGTGCGGGCGTGTGCGTGACGCGCGGCACCCGCCACGCCCACCGAGGGCGGGACATCGGCGGGCGGCGCGCGCCAGGCACACACAGTGTGAGATATGTGTAAAAGGTGACAGATGGGCGTACGCGTGACGCGCGGCGGCCGCCACGCCCCCGAGGGCGGGGTATAGGCGGGGGACGCGCGTCAGGCGAACGCCCATACTGTGTGATGACGCGATAATGACGTGCCTGCGCATGCGTGTTGCACAGTATCCATTCCACGCTCAAGAATATGGAGCGTAGATGGACGGTATGGAACGGGCGCATGCGCCGTGCGAAGAGATAAGTGATAAACAGCGTTATCCGGAGTAACTCTTTGTGGTTGAGAGATCCTAGGTGAGACAGATAGGCAGCTGTGGAACATGCTGGAGCGAAGACGGCCAAAGTGCATACTATAAGGCTTGTGGAGGGTGGTCTAGGATATCTAAAAAAGAGGAATAGAATATACCATTAAAAACATAAGTAAAGTCACATACATGGGATTACATGAGTGATAAGATAAATAAGTACTAGCATCTTTATCTCAAATGACAATATGAACTGGTGAGCTATAAACTAGTGAGATATAAAGAACATGATGATAGTACCAAAGCATGATACAGTATGTCATAAAGGGGACAAACGATACAAATAACAAGATGATGTGATCATATAGAAAAATTACAGAGCTGTAGAGGATATAAGGACAAATGAATACCGTAACATCGGGGATAGGTATCATGGATACGTAAAGGACTCCTATAGAACCTCATAAGACATATAAAACATATAAAAAGCATAATGAAGAATAGTAATATCAGCAGACAATTTCATATTCCCTGTTGAGCCCCATGGGCTCCAGGGTTTTGAGTGAGTGGATCCAGAAGGCTTCTCGCAGTTTAAGTCTCTGGATCCGACTGCCACCTCTGCGAATGGGAGGGACATGTTCGATCACCTGGTACCGTAACTGGGCTATGGAATGGTTATGTGAGATAAAATGAAAAGGGATTGGTAATAAGGTTTGTTTACAGCGAATTGTGGATTTATGTTTACTTATGCGGTCTCGGATATGTTGGGTCATCTCCCCGCTCACAGGTAAGACCAATCTGGTCTTCAACATTTCGTCATACACCCTGTCTCCCACCGAGTCATCAGTCCTCCAGAAGGGCTTATCGTTCTGTCCCACCCCACCCTTCGATTCCTTTACCTTAGACCAAGAGACAAGGAGATTCTTCAGGAACCTCCGTCTCAAGGTGCACTTTGACAATCTACAACCTAGTCCTATGGACACTTGCAGTCCCGTGTCCTCAGACACATTCCATTTAAAGGGTTTGGGTCTACGTATTCCCAGTACTTTTTCTCCACCTAAAAATCATCATCCTGTGGAGACATATATTTCCTTGGTTTCTAACGATATCAATCATCTCGTGGACAGTATACACAGAGGCACATTTCGCCTTAAACACAATTGCACACCTGATGAGACACGTGCAATTTCTAGTCTCAAAAACAATCCACATATTATTGTCAAACCTGCGGATAAGGGCGGGGCCATAGTGGTCTTGGATAAAGCCTACTATCTCTCAGAGATTACTCGCCAGCTTAGTGATACCAATACTTACGCCCCGATTTCACGAGATCCTACTTCTAACATATGTAGTATTATCACTAACATAGTTGATTATCATCTTCAGATCGGCACTATAGACAAAAAGCTAGCTGAGTATCTCCATAAAACTAATCCCATTACACCAGTTTTCTATATCTTACCCAAGATCCACAAAAATTTGACCCGCCCCCCTGGACGACCCATTGTTGCATCCACCGATTCTATCCTTTCCCCTCTGGCCATCACCCTTGATAAAATTCTGTCCCCTCTGGTTCCTTCCATCATCTCATATCTTAGGGACACCACAGAATTCCTATCCCATGTACACACCTTCGGGACATTACCCACTGATTGCCTACTAGTGACTATGGACGTTAACAGCCTCTATACCAGCATTGATCACCATCTAGGCATAGAGGCTGTTAACTGGTTCCTCGAACGATATAGCACTTTTTCTGAGCAGCAACATACTTTTTGCCAAGACCTCTTACGTATTGTATTGGAACACAACTTTTTCCTATTTGGTGACCAATACTACATCCAGCGGAAAGGTACTGCGATGGGGTCAAATGTGGCACCCCCTTATGCCAACATTTTTATGGCCTGGTTCGAGGATCACCATGTCTATAACTCTCCATTATTCCAGTCTCACGTACTGACTTGGAAACGTTACATAGATGACATATTTGTCATCTGGCACGGTGAGCTCCCCGAACTTCTCTCTTTTTTTGACTCTCTGAATGGATGCATCCCTACCCTCACCTTTACATTACATCATGATCCTAGATCTATCAATTTCCTGGACACTACTGTAACACTGGACATAGATGGTCACATAATCACTGACTTATATACCAAGCCCACTGACCGTAATAGCCTCTTACACTATACCAGCAGCCATCCCAAACACATGAAGAACTCTTTACCCCTTTCTCAACACCACAGGATCGCTCGCATTGTATCTGACCCACAGACCAGAAATACTCGTCATGTTGACATGAGCCTGAAATTTCAGGAACGTGGCTATCCACCACATATATCCCATCATAAGGTGCTACCTACTGCCCACATTCCTAGAACCCCTATGCCCACGAGGATTCCTTTTGTGTCAACATATCATCCTTTCAAGACACCCATTCGCAATATCATTCGCCAACATTGGCCTTTACTCTCCCGGTCATACCCATCTATTTCCGAATTTAGCCATCCTCCACTCTTCTGTCATAAAAAATCTAAAAATCTAAAAGACCATTTGGTAAGAGCCGACATCGGCTCCTCTAAACCCCTTCACCTTCAGCCCACTTTGACCACACAGAAGAATGGAACTTTTCCCTGTCTTGGTTGTACACAATGCTCCAATGTGACTAAGGGACATACCTTCACCCATCCACATACCGGTCAGCAATTTCCCATTAAGGGTCTCTTTACATGCGACTCTTCGTATGTCGTTTATCTCATCAAGTGCCCCTGCGGTCTCGGGTATGTTGGGGAGACGACCCAACATATCCGAGACCGCATAAGTAAACATAAATCCACAATTCGCTGTAAACAAACCTTATTACCAATCCCTTTTCATTTTATCTCACATAACCATTCCATAGCCCAGTTACGGTACCAGGTGATCGAACATGTCCCTCCCATTCGCAGAGGTGGCAGTCGGATCCAGAGACTTAAACTGCGAGAAGCCTTCTGGATCCACTCACTCAAAACCCTGGAGCCCATGGGGCTCAACAGGGAATATGAAATTGTCTGCTGATATTACTATTCTTCATTATGCTTTTTATATGTTTTATATGTCTTATGAGGTTCTATAGGAGTCCTTTACGTATCCATGATACCTATCCCCGATGTTACGGTATTCATTTGTCCTTATATCCTCTACAGCTCTGTAATTTTTCTATATGATCACATCATCTTGTTATTTGTATCGTTTGTCCCCTTTATGACATACTGTATCATGCTTTGGTACTATCATCATGTTCTTTATATCTCACTAGTTTATAGCTCACTAGTTCATATTGTCATTTGAGATAAAGATGCTAGTACTTATTTATCTTATCACTCATGTAATCCCATGTATGTGACTTTACTTATGTTTTTAATGGTATATTCTATTCCTCTTTTTTAGATATCCTAGACCACCCTCCACAAGCCTTATAGTATGCACTTTGGCCGTCTTCGCTCCAGCATGTTCCACAGCTGCCTATCTGTCTCACCTAGGATCTCTCAACCACAAAGAGTTACTCCGGATAACGCTGTTTATCACTTATCTCTTCGCACGGCGCATGCGCCCGTTCCATACCGTCCATCTACGCTCCATATTCTTGAGCGTGGAATGGATACTGTGCAACACGCATGCGCAGGCACGTCATTATCGCGTCATCACACAGTATGGGCGTTCGCCTGACGCGCGTCCCCCGCCTATACCCCGCCCTCGGGGGCGTGGCGGCCGCCGCGCGTCACGCGTACGCCCATCTGTCACCTTTTACACATATCTCACACTGTGTGTGCCTGGCGCGCGCCGCCCGCCGATGTCCCGCCCTCGGTGGGCGTGGCGGGTGCCGCGCGTCACGCACACGCCCGCACATCCACACGGCTATTCCTGTGTGAGGGCACTTGGCACGCGCCGACCGCCTATACCCCGCCCACTGGTGGGCGTCGGCTGCGCGTCATGCACACACTCGGCGACTCCCCTCACACCTGATAGCGGTGATTCACACTCCACCAATGGATACTCAAGTGCCTGTATATAGAGGCTCACTTCCTACACAGTCCCTGGGCTCCCTCCACGCAGTTACCTTACTACCATGCCACTCTAGGTAAGACGTTTTCGCTATGATGCTTCACTTTGCTCTGCTTTGACCTTTTTTCATGTGACTCACCTTATTTCCTGATACCTTACAGGCCTTTCCTTGGTGCTCTCACCCCTATCCAGAGGCCCCATGGTACGTTCTTACCCCTTCCTTGTCTCTCTCTTTTTCTGCCCTTTACATACCATTATAGTCATGATCTTTCCCCCCCTTTTTTTCCCTAGCATCACTGATGTCCTATTGACAATCTATTTGTCAGACTACATATGATTGATAATCGTAGTACACATATGACTATGTCCAATTGGTATGTATCCTCATCCTTATATTCTGCTTTATTGATAACATTCTACTTTTACTGACGCTGTTCTCATTTGGCAGCATTCACCTTATATCCCAAACTACCGTGTGAGCCCCTTCACATCATATGCCAACGACCCCTCTCTTTTCGGTATGTACCGTTACAACCCCCTCTTGCCCCCCCCTTTTCCCTGTTGTCCCTTTAACTCTTTTTCCACCTATATTAATTATATGTCCTCACACCAGGGTTCTCCTTGTCTACTCTACCAGTAGCAACCATTTCCTCCTGTTGGATTAACCCATTAGCGGACTTTATTAAGTAAGTCACACATGGTCCTACTGCTTTTACCTCCTCAGTTACACTAGGTGATATCTTATGCATCTCTTTCTTTCCCCCTTCTTTTCCCTACAAGTTCCTCTTGCTCACAGGTCCTGCTGTACCTACATGATTCTTCACCATATCCATTTCCACGGGTATGTTCTCCAGTAATTATTTTACTTCTTGACTTCTTTATACTTTTCAGCTTCTCTCCTTTCCCTGTTTCCCTCTCCTTTTCACTACATCTCTTTATGTCCCTTCTTTCTCTTTTACCATCCTTATCCTTTTCTTTCTTTTCCTAGTTCTCTTTTCCTTTTTCACCCTTCATACTCACATGATTTTCTTCCTTTCTAGCGGTTAGATCCTTTTAGGTTACCCCTCACACTACGACAATGGTTCCCTATTTTTTCATAGTCCCCAAATAGGTTATTTGCTTTATAAACTTCTTTGATGTAATGTCATGATGCATTTTGTAAATACTGTTTCTGTTTGTTTTTCTTTGTATACCATATTTCTTCTCTCAGTGCTCTTGACCCCTGATGAAGGCTCCTGCGTGAGCCGAAGCGTTGGGCGGGCAGTACTATAATTGGTGAAAAATAAAGAAATTTTGTTCAAGCATATCATACCTGGACTTACCATTTTTTCATACACTGTATGCCTATATCTGTGTCTCGTCCTCTTTTTCCTCGTAACGCTGTTTTGCTTTCACATGAGAATTTGTTCTTGTCACTTTCCCATGTGTTTGTGTTGTGTTGTGAGTTGTTTGTCACCTTTTGGACACCTTTGAGGGTGTTTTCTAGGTGTTTTTATGTGTTTGTGATTGCCTCCCATTGATTTCTATGGGTTCCGTTCGGTTCGCCGAACCGAACTCGAATTAGACCTCTGTTCGGCGAACCAAGCTCGAGCCAAACCACGACCGGTTCCCTCATCTCTACTCATGACTTCACCCAAGCAGTCCGATTTGCTCGATTTGAGTACCGAGCACCCAAGCATTTTAGTGCTCACTCATCACTACTCACCATATTTGAAGTGTATTATTATTAAGGTCCATCAATACTTTGGGATGAAGTATTATGTCCAATGTTATATTGAAAATTATATAATATGATTTAACAATGATGAAGAACTGGGTATGTATAAATAACTCTATCTAGCTTTGAAAGCTCTACCTAGACTCAAATACAATTATTGACGTTTTTATAAAAGAGTATCTGTCACCGAATTTTACAATTCATGTTATATACAGTACATTCCTAAGTAGATCCCATAGACCTGATGCAGCAGAATAGTGGTGTACAATCTATTTTTAAAGTTTGAGGCCAACAAGCGAGTGAAAGAGCTTATAAGTATTTATGAGCTAAGTTCAATCTCTGTCCACTTAGCCTAACGGAAAAGCTTGCACTTGTAAAGTCACAGGGAAGACAGACTACATAATGGTGTGGTAATATATATTTCTGATGGAGGCACAACTTAACCGTACAGCACCCATTTTATGTTCAAGTTTGGATAACTCAAGGTTGGGGGTAAGTAAACAAGTCGGTGGTTTACAGTGGCAATGTGATGGGTCATGTAGTAAGGATCAAACAAGCAATAGAATTCATTATGTATCCTAGCTCTTTTTATAGGGTTGTCCAGGTTTTGGATGCAAATCTGTAGTCACGCTATATGACTGCAAACTTAAGAATCCTCACAATGTGCAGTGAGGATTGTCCAATACCAGCTCCAGCACCGACACCAAGAGCCGGTGGTCATTTGATTTCAAGTATGCGATGTGCATACTTTGGCCCCATTCCGGACTCTCTCAATTCACTTTTACTGAGTGAGGACACTTACATCTAGTCGATATGTGGAAATGGCATACTTATGGTCGCGTGCTTATGGTCATGCCTCTGCTTTCTCTGTGTGCTAGCACCGGCGAATCCTGACAGTGCGTGTAGGAGACAGGCAAATAGCGCCTTATCCTTGAAGGTGTAAATATGTATTGCAAATGTACAGATAGAGGTAAGATCAGTGGCGTAACTACCGCGGTCGCAGCGGTCGCCATCGCGACCGGGCCCGGGCGGTTTGGGGCCCGCGGGGACCCGGCAGATCAGCAGCCAGCTCCTCTCAGTGAGAGAGAAGCTGCGCTGATCTGTCATAGTGCACGCGCCCACTATATGACCCGCTGCCGCCCCCGACACCGGGCCCTCCTGCCCGATGTCAGCGGCGGCACCGGGGCCCCTCTCCCCCGTCACCGCGCACAGTAATAATGAAGCATAGAGCGGCCGGCGCCGCTCTGCATCATCATTCTCCCCCTGTGCCTGCGCGGTGACGTCACTCCTGTGCGACTGCTGTGCTGAGTGCACAGAGCGCAGGGAGGGAGGACGCCGACCGCAGCACCGGGAGAACGAGGAGAGGTGAGGACGAGCAGCAGTGGAAGGAGGAGAGCAGGGAGTACAGCAGCAGTGGAACAAGGAGACGTCAGGACAGAGCAGCAGTGGAAGGAGGAGAGCGGTGAGTACTTGTTTTTTTTTTATATATATATATATATATATATAAGTGAGTACACGGTGGTCAGAGACCTGGAGTGGGGAGGCTGCATTATACTGTACATGGAGGCCTGGGGTGGGAAGGCTGCCTGATACTGTACATGGAGGCCTGGGATGGGGAGGCAGCATGATACTGTACATGGAGCCCTGGGGTGGGAGGCTGCATGATACTGTACATGGAGGCCTGGGGTGGGGAGGCTGCATGATACTGTACATGGAGGCCTGGGGTGGGGAGGCTGCATGATACTGTACATGGAGGCCTGGGGTGGGGAGGCTGCATGATACTGTACATGGAGGCCTGGGGTGGGGAGGCTGCATGATACTGTACATGGAGGCCTGGGGTGGGGAGGCTGCATGATACTGTACATGGAGGCCTGGGGTGGGGAGGCTGCATGATACTGTACATGGAGGCCTGGGGTGGGGAGGCTGCATGATACTGTACATGGAGGCCTGGGGTGGGGAGGCTGCATGATACTGTACATGGAGGCCTGGGGAGGCTGGCAGCATTATTATAGATGGAGGCCTGGGGAGGCTGGCAGCATTATTATACATGAGGCCTGGGGAGGCTGGCAGCATTATTATACATGGAGGCCTGGGGAGGCTGGCTGCATTATTATACATGAGGCCTGGGGAGGCTGGCTGCATTATTATACCTGGAGGCCTGGGGAGGCTGGCTGCATTATTATACATGGAGGCCTGGGGAGGCTGGCTGCTATATTATACATGGAGGCCTGGGAGGCTGGCTGCTATATTATACATGGAGGCCTGGGGAGGCTGGCTGCTATATTATACATGGAGGCCTGGGAGGCTGGCTGCTATATTATACATGGAGGCCTGGAGAGGTTGGCTGCATTATTATATATGGAGGCCTGGTGAGGCTGCATAATAAACATGAAGGACACCTTATACATTGAATATAGAGGTGTAATATACATAGAGGTCTATGAGGCTGCATTATACTGGAGGTCTATAGGGCTGCATTAAAATGGAGGTCGGGGGGGGCTGTATAATACAAAATGAAGGGACACCTTATACATGGAATATAGGGGTGAATTATACATGGAGGAGTATGGGGCTGCATAATACCATCTGAAGTTTTATGGGGTTGTGTTATAATACATATAGGACTATGGGGGCTGCATTATAATATATGGGGACTATGGAGGCTACCTTATACACGGACTATGGAAGTGCATTATAAAACATGGAGGACTATGTGGTGCAGTATAATATATGGAGAACTATGGGGTGAATTTTAATACATGGAGAACTATGGGAAATGCATTATAATTGAAGGGCTACTTTATACATGGAGGATTATGGGGTTGCATTATAATATATGGAGGGCTATGTATCTGCATTCTAATATATGAAGGGTTATGTGGGACCCTTTATACAATTATTTGGAAGGCTATGTGGGGGCTGTTATAGTATTTTGAAAACTTTATACAGGGGGGACAAAGATACAAGTATGGGATGGAAATGTTTTGTGCTGAGGGAAAAAGGCTCTTTCCCTCAGCAGCCAACTTTCCCATGCTCTGCTATACATCTCTCAGCACCCAGCTTTCCCATGTTCTGATATACATCTCTCAGCACCCAGCTTTCTCATGCTCTGATATGGGAAAGCTGGGTGTTGAGGACAAGATAAATATCAGAACATAGGAAAGCTGGGTGCTGATAGAGGGATTTCAGGGTGCTGTGGGTGAGAGCCAAGTGTCAGCGTCATTATCCTGTACCCCGAGTGTCAGTGTCATTATCCCCTACCCCAAGTGTCTGTGTATGTGGAGGGGGGGCCCAGGTCTAAACTTTGCACCGGGGCCCATCCAACTCTAGTTACGCCACTGGGTAAGATGTATTGGAAATACTGTGCATAATATGTGCAGGTCCCTTGTGCTGTGTCCAGGTTAAGGAAATAGCACAGGGCCAGATATAGGGATAAGGTTAGGTATAGTGTTAACATGGTACAAATATATATTTTACCTGTATCAAAATGGAGGATACCAGAATGTACCGCATCTTTAAAAACACTACTGGCTAACACGGTACAAAGATATATTTTACCTGTATAGTGTTAGTAATAGATAGATAGACTTAGGGGTACTTCACACACAGCGAGATCGCTGCTGAGATCGCTGCTGAGTCACGTTTTTTGTGACCTCATTAGCGATCTCGCTGTGTGTGACACTGAGCAGCGATCTGGCCCCTGCTGTGAGGTTGCTGCTCGTTACACACAGCCCTGATCCATTTTTTTTATTGTTGCTCTCCCGCTGATAAGCACACATCGCTGTGTGTGACAGCGAGAGAGCAACAATCCTGACTGTGCAGGGAGCAGGAGCCGGCGTCTGACAGCCTGCAGTAAGCTGTAACCAAGGTAAACATCGGGTAACCAAGGTGGTTACCCGATATTTACCTTCGTTACAAGCAGCTCTCACGATGCTAATGCCGGCTCCTGCTCCCTGCACACGCTAAGCTAAGCGGTGTGCTCTGGTAACTAAGGTAAACATCAGGTAACCATACTCGATGTTTACCTTAGTTACCAGTGTCCGCAGCTTCCAGACGCCGGCTCCGTGCAAGCGCAGCGTCGCTTGCACGTCGCTGCCGGCTGGGGGCTGGTCACTGGTCGCTGGTGAGATCTGCCTGTTTGACAGCTCACCAGCGACCATGTAGCGATGCAGCAGCGATCCTGACCAGGTCAGATCGCTGGTGGGATCGCTGCTGCATCGCTAAAGTGTGAAGGTACCCTTAGTGGGAACTAGGGAACAAGCAGCAGATGGTGGAGAATTGAGTAGATTAGGCAGCTAGATAGTTAACAGGATTTAGTAGGAACACAGGACAGAGCAGACAGAACAAAGGACAGAGCAGACAGTGGGTCCTTATGGAAACGGAGGGAAGAGAGCAGGAGTGAGCAGAGGGTACAGTATATATGAGGAATAGATAGAATTAGTTGGAGAACGGCAGGAAATGTGTACCGCCCCGTGCTCAGCAGCCGAGCCGCTCGGATCCGGACCTTCAGTGGGTGGCTTGAGGGTCTCCGGCCCCGGGGGTCTCACGGTCACTTCAACTAAAAGGGGGCTTATGGATTGGGAACGTAGGTATACGGCCGGAGCCGTGTTAAGTTCGTGACGCCACCCACGGGATGTGTTTGGCTGTATGTTACCTGTGAGGGACAGGTGTAATGTGGGGCCCTATCTTTGACTACCTGGCTGGCCAGGGCATCACACTCCCCCTTGGTTAACCTTAGACCGTCCGCGGTTTGTCTGACCACCACCGGTTTATTTTGCTTTAAACTGAAATAGATAAAAGATTTTAGAACATGTACAAGTACCAGTTCTCCATGAACCCGAACCCTTCCTTCCTGCACCAATTTCTAAGCCACGTATTTATCTCCCTAAGCCCCCGCTGTCTTTCTAGTGACACTCGTGGCACCGGTAGTATTTCTGAAAACACCACCTTGGAGAACTTGGACTTCAGCTTCTCTCCTAGTTCCCTGTAATCATTTTTAAGGACCTTCCACCTGCCTCTAACTTTGTCATTAGTACCAATGTGCACCATGACCGCTGGGTTTTCCCCAGCCCCACCCAGCAATCTGTCTATCCGATCCGCAATATGCCGAACCCGAGCACCCGGCAGACAACACACTGTTCAGCATTCACGGTCTCGGCGACAGATGACCTTGTCTGTCCGCCTAATTATAGAGTCCCCTACCACTAACATCTGTCTGGGCTTTGCTGCACTCCTATTTCCCTCCTTCCTATAGCAGTTGTTTTCCTGGTTGCTAGAAGTAACGTCCTGTTGTAGTGACCCTAGTCCTGGCCCTTCATTCCTAATATCAGCCAAACAGGCATATTTATTAGGTTGTGCCAGGTCAGGACTAGGCTCCCTGACACTTTTTCCCCTATGTCTTCTTCTAACTGTTACCCAACTACTTACCTCTGGGTCCTGATCTTCTCCACCTCCACCCTCCTCCATATCACTGGCCCCAGCCAGAGAAAGCTCAGTGAGCTCTAAACTCCTCTCCAGGTTTGCAATGCCCCTGAGTGTTGCAAGCTGCTTATTTAGATCAGTTACCTTGGCTTCCAAATACGCAACCTGCTTGCATCGAGTGCAGACATATTCACGCTCGAACGGCTGCTCAAGGCATGCATACATCTGAGAAGATACACACCTGATAGCATTGTCCATGGAGCACCTATTAAATGGGGATAAATGTTAAAGTAGAAAAACAAGAAGAAAAAAAAAAAACAATGTGAAACGTATAAGGATAAATTCAAACTATGTTCTTGTGTTAAACTGAAATAGATAAAAGATTTTAGAACATGTACAAGTATACTAACATATTTACATCAAGAAGGCTTTGTGTTCATCTCTTAACGGGAGGCATTTTTCTTAAACGTTACATAATAAAACAACATTTTTATTAACTGGGAACGGGACTAGACCGGGTCCTTTTCACTTTGCTCACCCAAGCAAAGCTAGCCCTGATGCTGCCTCTAAAAACCAGGTAAGCACCCCTTTTCCCCAGTCCAGGAAACGGGTTCGGGTCAAGGTGTTGCCCATACGGGCCGGGTTATAAGTTCCTTACCCGGCAGTCTCTCTCAGAGGTCCCACGTCCAGGGTACCCTCATCACCGGTCTCACTAGTGACAGGACCTTGGCCTACAATTTCCCACAGTCCCTTCCTCCAAACAGCCTCTCCGGAGACTGCAGGTGGTGCAAAGGGTGGTCCAGGGACTATTTACAAGGCCCAATAGTTTTTGGGTGGCCTGCAAGTTCTCAGCCATGTCATTATTTATAAACATTAAAACAATGGGAATGTCAACTTGGTCTCAACGGGGACGGGCAGAAAGGTAGCCGGGAACCGCTACCACTTAACACTCTTCTT
Organism: Anomaloglossus baeobatrachus; assembly: GCF_048569485.1. Classification (NCBI taxonomy): domain Eukaryota; kingdom Metazoa; phylum Chordata; class Amphibia; order Anura; family Aromobatidae; genus Anomaloglossus; species Anomaloglossus baeobatrachus. The sequence goes on along the minus strand of NC_134362.1, from coordinate 138,167,608 downwards.
CTTCATCAGCGGGACTGTATGGCGGGGGAGGGGAATGGGCGCGCCTCCGGGCACTGCGGCTCACCCTCCTCTTTACGTCGAGGACGAACCATCCCCTCTCCCCGCAATGCCGGGTGTAGGTGACCAATTCACCGAGTTCTAGGTCCCGGTCTTGGTGGCCCATTGGAAGGTGGGGGTAGACGTCCCTCCGGGATACGAAGATTTCTGCGTCCAGGTCCGGCTCGAAGATGAACCCCCATCCATGCCGGGGGTCGAAGTGCCGGACCTGGCCTTCGTGTGTCGGGCCCCGTACCCAAAAGGTGGCTTTCCGCAGGTTGTCCTTCTCTTGGATAGTTCGGGCCAGCACCTCCGCTTTCCTCTTTTCGCGGGCAGCGATCTGCCGGCCCAGCTGGCGCTGCTGCCGCTCCCAGTACACAGCGTCTGCTTGCTCCGGCTCACTCTACGTGGGGGTCGGGCCCAGCCGGAGCTCCCCCGTGTCGGCTACGACAGACACTCTCTGAACTGGGGAATCCCGCTGTGTCACCGCCTGCTCTGCTGCCTGACAGCTGCAACCCCACGGTGCCTCAGCTGAGGCCTGAGTTCTGGGAGCAGCCAGCTTTGCCCCCTGGGCCAACTTACAGTCAGCAGCCACCTCCATCTTGGCCGGTCAGACTGCCGGGGCCTTGGTCAACTGGGGCGCGGCTTCTTCCGGGACCGGCGGGTCCACTCCGGGGCAGGGCACCCTCCGGAGTCTGATGTTCCACGGGACCGGTGTTGGTGCCGGGGGTGGCGATGGGCTGTCCACCGGCAGCTTCTGTAGGCGGGTTCTCACAGGCTGGTAGGACGGACTCCGCTCCCGGTGTTGGTGGCAGCGGACCGAGCGAGGGATCAGCGGCAATCGGTACGGGTAATAAGGGAAAAAATATAGAGGGCAGGGGCAGACCGGGTCCTTCAGCCTGATCGGCCGGTCCCTCGGGGACATAGGGGCGTGGGTCGCTTACCCGCTCCTCCAAGGTTGCCTCCACTTCGTGTGCTCGCACGGCCGCAGCCAGCTGCTCCATCTCGGCCATCCACCACTCCATCAAAAATCGCGCCTGGGCCTGTATCCGGTGACACATCTGCGCGGTCCGGGCTTCCACCCACGCCGCTGTTCCGGGTGCGGGCTCCGGTTCTCCGGGCTTGCTGGACAGGTCAGCCATGTCGCTCTCTCAGGGTACCCTGGAGCCCCTGCCCTTTATCTGCTCGGTCACATGTCGCAGAGTCTTCACCCGCCCCCCTTAGTCTTTTCGCGGCACTCCACTAGCCGGCCGGTAAGTTTCATTTTTCGACTTCCGGCTTTTCTTTACGGCCATGTTCCCAGGGGGCGGGGCTTCAGCTTCGCGCCCTTTCTCGGGGAAGGAGACCTTGGACGGGAACTTTCACGCCAAGAAGATGGCAACAAGATGGCGGATTCTGAAAATTTCGCAACGGATCACTGCTGGCTTAAATACAAGGCGCACTTCCACAAGGTAAGTGGATGGGTAAGTATCCTGTTCGTGACGCCAGAAATTGAGGTGTACCGCCCCGTGGTCGGCAGCCGAGCCACTCGGATCCGGACCTTTAGTGGGTGGCTCGAGGGTCTCCGGACCCGGGGGTCTCGCATAGAGTTGAGCGCGGTTCTCCAGTTCGCGGTTCGAGTGATTTTGGGAGGTGTTCTAGTTAGAACTCGAACTCGAGCTTTTTGCTAAAAGCTTGACAGTTTGAGTTACGTTCGAGAACAGTTCTAGCAGCAAAAGCGTGGCTTTTACAACTGCAGTGTGCAGGGAGCCATCGCTGGCAGCCTGCGTTAAGCTGGTAACCAAGATAAACATCGGGTATCCAAGCAAAGCTTTGGTTAGTAACCCGATATTTATCCTAGTTACGTGTGCAGGAAGCCAACACTTCCCTGCTCAGCTCGCTCCGCCCCCCTCCTGCACGCGGCATGTACACACACACACACACACACCCACACACACACACACACTCACACTCACCTGTCCCCAGCCATGTAGTCTACGGCACTGACGGTCCTCAGCTCCACATGGCCCCGCTAGGCTCCATCCACTTTGCACTCCGCCACCCGCACACATGACCCTGCTAGGCTCCACCCACTTCGCATTCCGCCGCCCGTACACATGGCCCCGCTAGGCTCCGCCCACCTGCACTCTGCACACATGGCCCCGCTAGGCTCTGCCCACCTGGCACTCTGCACACATTACCCCAATAGGCTCCGCCCACCTGGCACTCTGCACACATTACCCCGCTAGGCTCTGCGCACCTGGCACTCTGCACACATGGCCCCGCTAGGCTCCACCCACTTGGCACTTTGCACACATTACCCCGCTATTCTCCGCCCACCTGGCACTCTGCACACATTACCCCGCTAGGCTCCGCCCACCTGGCACTCTGCACACATTACCCCGCTAGGCTCCGCCCACCTGACACTCTGCACACATTACCCCACTAGGCTCCACCCACCTGACACTCTGCACACATTACCCCGCTCGGCTTACCTGCGGTGATGAAGTCCCGCCCTCCAGACCTCAGCGCTGTCACTGTCTTCCATGGCCGCCGCTTCACATCTTTCACTGCGGCCCGAGACTGTCACTAGCGGTGATGTCAGAGGCTCTCGCGATACTTGGCTGCAAAGGTCATTGAACTCAGTGACAGGTCTGCTGTTAGCAGTGCAGGAGATCGTCACCGCAGGTAATGTACCTCGCTGACAGCAGCACTTGTCATGTCCTGCAATGACCTGGGCTGACCCATTGATGTTAGCTCAGGTCACTGCATTGCTCTCCCAGCCAATGGGGAACATTCTGTTCTTCATGGACTGGGACAGTGACTATGGTATGGATCGTCATGGGAACCCCTTGGATTACAGCAGACCTGGATTTGTTTTTCTTTCTAATAAATTGGTGAAAGAGGAAATGTATTGGGGAGTGTTTTTTCAAATAAAAATGTGTTTTTCGTCTTTTTTTTTTTTTTACTGACTGGGTTGGTGATGTCGGGTATCTGATAGACGCCTGACATCACCCATCCCAGGGCTTGATGCCAGGTGACATTACACATCTAGTATTAACCCCATATATTACCCCGTTTACCACCGCACCAGGGCACGGGATGAGCTGGGGCGAAGCACCAGGATTGGCGCATCTAATGGATGCGCCACTTCTGGGGCGGCTGCGGCCTGCTACTTTTAGGCTGGGGAGAGTCCAATAACCATGGACCTCCCTAGTCTGAGAATATCAGACCCCAGCTGTCTGCTTTAGCTTGGCTGGTAATTCAATTTTTTTTTTTATTATTTATTTAATTTAAAATAACAGCGTGGGGTGCCCTCAGTTTTGGATTACCAGCCAAGGTGAAGCTGCCAGCTGTGGTCTGCAGGCTGCAGCCGTCTGCTTTACCCTAGCTGGCTACAAAAATAGGGGGAACCCCACATCATTTTTTTTTTTTAAATTATTTCTTTTTTGGTAAATACAAGGCTAAGCACCCCTTAGTGCCACATGAAAGGCACCAAAGGGTGCAAAATTACAAAATGCAGGAGAGTGGGACATTATGTATCTTTCTGCCATTATAATGACAGAAAAGACTGATATGAAGTGTTCAAATTTATGTATTTTCCCTCCTTCAGTTTTTTGGCAGTCTGGCAAAAAAAAGGAAGGCGCACGGATGACAAACAGATGACATATGGACCATATACGTGTCACGCTCCCGATGCCTCGGCATTGCTCCTTACACACTCATCCGGTCCACGTGTCCACCGGTCACGGCTACCGCTCCCGCTCGTGCTTTCCTGTGTCCTGTCCCCAGGCTCATGTGTCTGACTCATGCTTCTGTATAGTGTCGGGCCGCGCCCACTCACCTGGTCTTGGCTGTGCTGGGTATATAAGACTGGCCTTGCCATGTGGGCAGGGCCTGATCAATGTCTCTTGTAAGCCTTGTCTTGAAAGCTAGGTGCTCAGGTCCCCCTTGTGCCGTGTCCTGTGATCAATACTATTGCTTGACAATCCTACCCGGCACCTGTGCCGGATTCCTGCACTGTCTCCAGGAACTCTGACGCCCCAGTGACTTTTCTACCCGTCCCCTGTGGGACGCAGTGCTCTGGCTACCGTGCACCCAGGCCTACGGTGGGGTGCACGGCCCAGTGGATCCACCACCCAGACCTTACAATACGGAACGGAAACGGATGCGACACGGATGCACCCGTGAAAAAAACAGACCGTTTTTTGCGGACCGCAAAAAACGGATCAGTTGTGTGAATGCAGCCATTTATAAACAGCAGGCAGGAATAAGTGAACAGTGTCCCCAGCGTCAGAAAATCTCCGGGGTTTTAGGGGTAGCCGAGACCCTGGAGATCATGATTCAGGCCGGTTTTTCCGATCCCTGCTCACGTGATCACGTTACAGTAAATGACAGCGCCGGTAAAAAATTATTTATCTCCCATCTGGCATGAACAAACATGTCAGCTGGGAGATAAATCTTTTCCCCGGTCCCCCGGTGTCGCCAAAGTGCCCCCCCCTGACCCCCTCCTGGAAATCCAAGATGGCCGCGCGCACAGCAGCGCGCCGGCCGCATTCACCC